>NC_092872.1:615031848-615344201 GCF_028372415.1 Notamacropus eugenii | reverse complement strand
AAATCATACATAGACAGCTAGATATACCTCACCATTAAGGCTATCAAATTGCATCAAAGTGGGAACTTCCATAGCAGTGCAGATCTCAACTATCTATAACTTATTACTTAGAGAATTGCTTGAGGTTCAGAGAAGTTATGACTTGCCAATGGCCATACAGCAAATGAATATCAGAGGCATGATTTGAACCCATATCTTCTGATGCTAAATACAATACTCCATCCAAGGTGTGTGTATATCTGCCTTTATTTTTACATGCCTGTTGTTAAATTTGTTCATGCTCCTTAGTCCTTAGGAACCATAAAAAACACATTTTTTCATCTCAGTAAATGATGGCATAGACACTGTATCAGTAGGTTTTTCTTAGTTAGTTTTTTTTTCTTTTGAGCAATGGATGGTTTATTTGTCAAAGGAGGAATGAAGGAAATAAATCCAGAAATAGCTGTGAAGTAAAATCACACAATCCTTGGAGAAAGAATTCCCAATTTCCCAGACTGCAGTGTGTCAAAACAGAAGTCTAGAGTAGATTGGCATCTTATACCACATACTACAATAAGTTCCAAATGGAAAACAACTTAAATATAAAAGTCACATTAATATCAAATTGAAAAGAGGTATTTTTGAGAACTATGAATCAGAGAAGACTCCTTAACCAGACAAGAGATAGAGGTCACCATAAAGGTCTCCACAAAATTTTAAAAATTAATGATAATTATAAAATTATAAAATAAAAGCATTTAGGATAAAACAGTTAATTGTCAAGCAGGAAAAATATTTGCCTAGATTCTCTCAGATAAAAGTCTGATATCTAAGATACATAGGGACCTAACATAAACATATAAGACAAAGAGCCATCCCCCAAAACTTAGTGGTGAAAAGTTGAAACGTTTTCAAAGGAATAATTGAAACTCTTGATAACTGTATGAAAAACTGTTCCAAGTTACTAATGACAAGAGAAATTCAAATTAAAATGGCAGCTAATAAACTGGTAATGATTAAGAAGGTGCAGACAGTCAGTTCTGGAAAGGCAACAGAAAGATATGTAGAAATACATTTTAGGAGAGCTTTAAATTGGTTCAACCAATTCACAATTTGGAAAACAATTTGTAGTTGTGTAAGAAAAGTTGCCAAATTGTTCATGCCTTTGGATCTAAAGATCTCACTCTAGAGAGGTCAAAGACTGAAAGGCCTCAATATATATTAAAATATTCATAGCAAACTTTTTTGTAGTCATGTCAACTAGAAACAAAGTAAGTTGACTAAGGAATGACTCAACAAATGATGGCATATAAACATGATGAAATATTATTGCACTGTAAGAAATTAAGATTATAAAGCATTAAAAAATATATAGAAAGATGAACTATCAAAGAATAAAATAATTAAAACCAGGAGAACACTAAAAATCACCAGAACAGTGCAAATAAAGATAATAGTGAAATGAATCTGTACGTAGAATAGTTGTAATTATCAATTTTGGTTCCAGAGGAAAGAGGATGAAAGCCTCGCTTCTTTCTGTACTGAATGGGGAGATATAGGTGTGGAAGGCTTCCCATTGTATCAGATGAAGTCATTATGTCAGACATAATTGTTTCTCTTTCGTGCAAGAGAGGGCTTATTTTTCCAAAGAAAAATGAGGTCTCTCAATCTGGACAGGACTGTGATACAAAAACAGACAACACTGGTAAAACTTTTGGGGGGAAGGAAATAATGAATTGTTAAAACACAAGAATGGGGGGCAACTTCATCACTCTCTAGGTTTCTGAGATTTCGAGCTTTTCCATTGAGTCTTAGCATTCTACCTTTCCCTCCTACCCTATTAAAACCTCCTACACCCTTCCCCTCCCCAACAAAACCAGTACCAAGCATTTATTCACCCTCAGGAAGACTGGAAGGTTTCAGGGAGCTCATCTCATTCCCATATTTGAGAAGCTTTCAGCTATCATTGTAGTATGCATGACCTGACTTAGGATCATAGATTTAGAGATTATCTAACCCAACTCCCTTATATTTTCAGATGGAGAAAGTGAGGCACAGATTGGGGAAGAGATTTGCCCAAAATACTACAACTACTAAGCAGCATAACCATGACTTGAAACCTAGTTTGTTAACTCCAGACCCAATCCTCTTTCTACTGCACTGTATTTGATATCATGTACACATACGCATCTCTTATGGCCATATAGGGTAGAATTTTCAGGCATAAAATGTATATACATTTACAAAAACTCATACTAAAATATCCTTAATTGTGTCCCCTTGTCTTTTGTGTCCTTGAAAGCTGCCTCCTTTGCCTTCCCCCAAGTCCAGACTCTGGGACCTTGGACTTAATTATCCCAAGAAGAAAAATGCCCTCAGTAAAAAATGCTGGAAACCTGTTTCAAGTAAAAGGGGGAAAGGAATCATTTTCAGATGAACCAACCAAATGCTAATTAAAAAGAATTATCTTAATCCCCCATCAAACTTGTCAAGAGGAATGACATATAGTCAAACTGCCTTTAATGCTGATATTTGCTATGCCCCCAGAAAGGCCCTCAGTGTAGACTGAGCCACAACAGAGCTAAACAATACATCTTGGAAGGAAGAAAGGTTATTCTGGGGCAAATTCTTTCTCAGACCTCCTGACTGAGATTTGCATGTGACTGTGGCTGGGCCTAAGCTTCGTGAGGGCTTGACATTGAAGATGTCCCCAAAGAATGATTAACCTTTTTTAAAAATCTTATTGTGATGGAATAGTACTGTGCTATAAGAAATGATGGGTTCAGTGATTTTAGAAAAGCATGGATAGACTTGCATGAAATAATAAGGAGTAAAATGAGGAGAATTAAGAGAACATTGTACACAGTAACTAATCCTGTTTCAAGAATAACTTTGAGTGAATGAGTCGTTTTGCCTGTTATAAATACCCAAATTAGTTACAAAAGACATAGGAAGAAAGATCTATCTGGATCCAGAGAAAGAACTGATAAATAGAAGTATGTATAGAATGACTTTACATATATACATTTTTGTGTCTAATGGCGAGGGAAGAAAGAAAAAAAGAAATTTACTGATAACTTTATTATGTATTCACAAAGAATAGCAAGTTGTATATACTAGATTTGTAGCTTCATCTGCAATTTATTATAAAATGTTATGGAAATGCTTGTTTTATTCCATAAATTAAAAATTAAATAAAGAAAAATTAAAAAGAAAAAGAAAACAATAGTACAATCTAGAAGACAGAAGAGCCACAAATCAAAAAGTGGCAACAGTTAAAGTCACTGATTCCAGGCCTGTAGTTCCCCTTCTATCTAATAGTCAGTAGGAAAGCCACGGATAGCGTGGGGTAACAAGAGCTTCACCAACATCCTGGTGGGGGCCAGGGAAGGAATAAAGGGGAACTTGCTGATTTGGAGAGAGAAAAGGAAGCTTCCTCCCTCTGATGATCACTGTCACTACATTTTATCTCATGATCCTCAGTTGGCTCAGAATGCCTTACAGCATGGCCAATCCCAAGGTACCATCACCATACTGCTTCTTAGTATCTACCTCCCCTAAAGTTTATATGGTTGCCGGCCAACTCTCATGGCAAGAGGGGTGAATGAACCTGTGGTACAACTATCCTTCTGTGTTGCCGTTATCTTCTGTTACCCTTTTCTCCAGATAAATTTGCCTCTGGCCCAAGAATTCCTAGTTATGGCTCTGGCCACCACACTGTGTTGTGATAAGATGTAGGTTACTATTGTAATCAAGGAGAAATGGAGGACTCTGACTAATGGGAGGCAGGCGTTACATATAGGAGAAAGCATAAAATATAATTTGTAAGTGCAACTATCCACCTCTACCATCTGTGCCTCTTCCCCCATTTTTCACATCTTACTCTGGACTCAGTAATCAAATCAATATTATCTTAGACAAAAGAATTTACCAGACAGATAACTTTCCTGTGGATCAGCTCACCATCCTCATGACTCCTCAGAGCCTCCTTTCCCTTGTTCCCACTTCTATATATGTGTTGTCTCTCTCTATTGGAATGTAAGGTTCTTGAGGATAAGGACTGCCTCAATTTTGTATTTGTATCTTCAGTACTTAGCACAGCTCCTGGCATATACTACAGGTACTACATATGCGATTTCACTTGGAGAAGGAATTCCAGGATGTGGGAAATCCCTCTACCATTGTAGGTCAGTACCTTCTCTATAACTTATAATGTTGCTTAGAGAATTAAGAGATCAGCTAAGTAGCACAGTGCATAGAGTGCTAGGCCTGGAGTCAGGAAGACTCATCTTCCTGAGTTCAAATCTAGCCTCAGACACTTACAAGTTGTGTGACCCTGGGCAAGTCATTTAATCCTGTTTGCCTCAATTCCCCATTTGTAAAATGAGCTAGAGAAGGAAACAGCAAGCCACTCCAGTTTCTTTGCCAAGAAACCCCAAATGGGATCACAAAGAGTCAGACACAACTTGAAAAACAACTAAATCACTGCAACAAAAGAGAACGGAGAAGACAAATAATTTTCCCAAGGTCATATAGCCAGTCAGTCACTTAGTCATTCATTCATTTACTCATTCATCTTTTCCCCAAAACCCTCCTCTTCCCTCCATCCTAAATTCTTTCTTTAGATATGACATTCCTCTAAGTTGCTCAAGCAACTGACATTTATAATCTTGAAACCAAATAGGGATTTTCAGTTTACAAAAGGAATTAGTGGAGAGTTTGTTAAAGTAGCACTCTAATTAATGCCTTGATAGGAAAGCTAAAAGACAAAGTATCATTATTGATAAGGGGAGAATCGGGAAAAGCTAGCCTTTAAACTAGAACTGGGACTTGAAATAGGATAAGACTCCAGTTGGTAGAGATCAGGCAGTGAAGGAAATTTCAAGCAGAGAATAATATAAGCAAAATGAGAGACCAAAAGATGTGTGGTGTAATATCACATCTAGTTTGTCTAGAATATAGATTATATGTACTGGAAAAGTGCAAGGTGATGAAGGAAAATTAAGATACCACGAGATTTTAGAAAGTCTTCCACCTTAGGCTGAAAATTACAGTTTATATTCATAGATAATAGGAAGTCATTGAAAGGCTTTAACAGTAGAGTGACATGATTGGTATGAAGAGCAAAATAGGACTTATAAAAGAGTATGGTAGCAATTTAAAAGATATTTAAAGTTTACGAGTACAGAGAAGGAAGACAGAAAGACCTATTTCTAGGTACCTATTCCTAAGCCTTAGGAAGATTATTTTGGTATCTGTGTGGAGATGGGTTTCAGAGAGAAAGAAACAGAAAAACAAATTAGGAAGTTTTTACAATAGTCTAGGTTAAAGGTGATGAGGGTCTGAAGTAGGGCAATAGGCATATCATTGGAGAGAAGGAGGCAGTCATGAGATTTTATAGAGACAGAATCATGGCATGGAGAATGAGGGGAAGATTCAAGGATGATTTGGAAGTTACAAAATTGGGTGACTGCAAAGATGGTGTACCCTCAAAATAAACAGGGAAAATTGGAGGAGGATTGGGTTTAGCGGGCAAGTCGATGAATTCTTATTTGGATGTGTTGAATTTAAGATGTCAATAGGAAATCTAGATAAACATCCAGCATGTAATTTTTCACGTGGAACTGTATGACAAGAGATAGTCTTATTGTTTGTTGTTGTTCAGTAGTGTCTGACTCTCCATGACACCATTTTGGTTCGTTGTTATTTTTTGTTTTGCTTTGTTTTGTTTCTTTGGCAAAGGTACTAGAGTGGCTTTCCATTTCTTTCTCCATCTCATAAGGAAACTGAGGCAAATCTGATTAAATGATTTGCCTAGTGTCACACAACTAGTAAGTGTCTGAGATTAGATTTGAACTCATGAAGAGGAGTCTTCCTGATTCCAGGTCCGGTGCTCTATCCACTGTGTCATCCAGCTGCCTTAGAGAGAGATTGGGAGTAGATTTATCAAATCACAAATTTATAGTTGAAAAGGAACTTAAACCATCTAGTCAAAGCCACTTATTTTATTTTTGATTTTTTTTGTTTTCTTCATGCCTTTTGTTTTTATATCTCAGACATTAATTTCCTAAAGCAGTGTCTGGAGTCAGGAAGACCTGAGTTCCAATCCAGTCTCAAATACTTACTAGCTGTGTTATCCTGAAGAAGTCACTAAACCTCTGTTTGTCTCAGTTTTCTCATCTTTAAAATAAGGATAATGGCAGCACATATCTCCCAGGATTGCTGTGAGGATAAAATGAGATAATGCTTGTTAAGTGCTTAGCACAGCGAATGGCAGTTAGTAGGTTTTACATAAATGTTAGCTATTATCATCATCATCATTATCATGCTTCTCCTTTCCTCCCAATCCCAATGAACTCATCCTCATAACAAAGAAAAAAGACAAGTAAAGACTTCATAGTCCCTATCAGAGGCTGGGACAGGGCGGTGGGGGAGGGGGAAGACAGAAAGACAGAGAGACAGAGAGAGAGAGAGAGAGAGAGAGAGAGAGAGAGAGAGAGAGAGAGAGAGAGAGGGAGGGAGGGAGGGAGGGAGGGATGGAGGGAGGGAGAGAGGGAAGGAGAGGGAGAGACAGAGAATTTATTCAGCATTTAAGCAAAATAAGCTAGGGTGAGATTTTGTCTTATTTTGCTAAAGCTCAAGACTACATAATACTTCCCAGCTTCTTCTCCACTCCCACCCTCAGGAGACAGGGCAGAACCCAAGTTTCTAGTGGGGTGGACATGGTGGTCCAAATAGAGAAAAGCATACTAAGGAGATAACCAGGAAAGTGATTGGGGATGGAAAAGTGAGGAAACATTTCATAACTAAGGTTTAGACAGGAAAGACCCAAGGATGACTTAGTCACCTTTCTTTTCTCTATTATACATAAAGTTAGAGACAATAGTGATAACCAGGTGCTGTCCATCTCCGTTCAGGACTAAGAAAGAGGAAGTGAGGCATAAGGATCTGGGTCACACAGGAGAAGTGAAATCCCCTCATGCTTAGTCTACTCTTGAAAACTAGGTCTTTCTCTGGAAAGATTGCTCCATAACAGTTCTTATCCTCCTATCTGCATATGTGATCTTTGCCAAATACTAAACAAAAGTGTATTTAGGGTTTGTGTCACAACTTCTGTGTGACACAAAAGAGCTTCATAAGGTCATTCCAGCACAATAAGAGATGAGAATGCCCCTTAGGTCACTATAGGGCAATAGGAATTGGCAACGCTACTCAAGCCTACAGGTTAAATCAGCAGTTCTAATGCAATGATCATGTTCTGCAGATGGAAAGTCTCCCTAAGGATGGAAGTTGAGCAGGACAGAAAACTTTCCAGTTCTTGTTCCTCTGTCAGTTGATTAGGGAGAAAATTTCCTCCAGAATTGTTGTAAGGGTGGTTGCAGTTCAGGACTGTGCTGGATGGTGGACAGAAAATTCGTAAAACACTCTTTAAAAAATGGAGCCGAGAATATACAGGTTTGGGCGTTAGGGAGTGAACACAGAGAAAGGGAACGGTAGAACCACATACGTTTTAATCCTCCATATTTTTTCAGATCATTTAGGATTTCCCTATTAAAGTTTCAAGGGAAATAGGTTCCTATTTATCTTTATGTAACAGATTCATGGAGGGGGTTGGACCCCACACTTTAAACTTCTTATGAGGGCATGTGGACACCGGCTAAGTCTGTGGACTTGTTTGCTCACTCCAATCTACCCTTACCCAGGAAGGAAGGAAGCAAGGAAGGAAGGAAGGGAGGGAGGGAGGGAGGGTGCAAGGGAAGGAGGAACAAAAAATGAAATAGTTGTTATACAATTATGCAGAATGGTTGAAAATGATCAGTGCCCCATCCTGGTATAAAACCTGAATGGAAATAGTATCATGAACTTTACAGTGTAGCCTCACCTATGGGACATGCCCACCGATTTTATCTCTGGGCTGGCTTTTCTCAATCTATCCTCACAGTGGCACGTCTGTGTTCCCAGAGATGGACTACCATCACAGAATTATAACTCAAATGCTCTCAGGGGCCTAGGTATATCCTACTATGGGGGAGGAGAGAGGGAGGAAAACATATTTCACCCTATTCTCCACTGTAGTTCCTGTCATCAGTGTGCTTCCCATTTACACACAAAAAAGTCATTCACAATGATGACACCATTGCCTTTTAAACATGACATTTAATTATAGCCATTCAGTACAAATCAATGCAAGAATAGCTCACACATCACCATAAAGTCATAAACCTGGGCCTTACCCTTTCACCAATGCACACAGTATCCTCAGAGAGAGCTGGAACAGATAGAAAACTAATAGGAAGACACATGAGTGAAGACAATCTGTGTGCACAGACAACTCAAAACTCTGTACTGTAGACCTTGACCTCCTTGGTCCTTTAGGAACAATGTGACCACGTAAATCTACTCCTTTGTTAGTTGTTCCCCTTCCGGTTTTCATTACCCTCCTCTTAAATAAATGTACTCATCTATTCCCAAACTGACCAATTTCTGATAAGCTCTTTTTAAACTCACAAACACCTTTAAAATGGTGCTGAGAAAGTGTTATGGTAAAATAATGACAGGGCAGCTAGATGGCAGAGTGTTGGGTCAGGAGTCGGGAAGAATCATCTTTATGAGTTCAAATCTGGCCTCAGATATTAGCTCTGTGATCCTGGGTAAGTTGTTTAACCCTGTTGCCTCAGTTTCTTCATCTGCAAAATGAGCTGGAGAAGGAAAGGGCGAACCACTCCAGTATCTTTACCAAGAAAACCCCACTGGGGTCATGAATAGTTGGACATGACTGAAAACAACCGAACAAATAATATTGACAAACAATTCCCCTTAAACCAGAGAACTGAAGAGTTCCTCAGGTTGACTTTCAGGGCAAGGCGGACAAACTCAGACAGTTCTTCATTCGTTAAGATTCTGTGACATCTAATTAGTTTCCAGCGTCTTGTTACAGCAAAGGAGAGTTCACAGAAAAACCTTTCTTTCCATATATTCTTTGCTCTATCAAGTCAAAGACGGAAGTGGAGGAAAACCAACACCTCTGAGAAATTTCATTTCTCTCAGTGTAGATGACCCTAGAAGGAAATAACTGAACTTAGCTCTCTTCTATTTAACAGGTTCCCTTTTTTTCCCTTAACAACAATGCTTCTTTCCAGTTAGCAGCTTCCCAAATGCAATAATGTAAGCCTTTCTGTAAGTTGACCAATCCTACTGACATCCCATTTACATCCCGTTGCCTTCTTACCTACTCTTGTCTTCCGGACTGTTGACTTCTCTAACAGTCTCAATGGGTCAAAAATGAGCTTGCAGGTCCTCATTGAATCATTTCCCTTAAGATATAATCACAAAATTCAACTTTCTGTCAGTTATAAAAATCAACAGTCCATATTAAATCAGCCCATAGTTTCTGGACAGTAATTTGATCATTTTTGAGTATTCATCTCACCTACTCTCAAAAATGTAAATATAAAATGAACTGAGAGATCATAATGCCCTGTAGGCTCAGTCATTTCTCTGTCCTAAAAGAGGTCCTCTCAGTCCTCCTGCATTCAATGCTCATATTTTAACAGGAAAATTATATTTCTTTACAAATGGATTTTTAAGATACAACATAAACAATAGACTTTTGTTCCCTTTTTTCAACTAAACTATTCACTTACAACATAGGGTAATACTTCATGTCTTTCACAAATTGACTTAATGATTTTTCTTCATGTAAAAGTTCATTTTTCTGCTCTATAAGTCCACTACCAACCAAATTATACAAACATAAAAGGTTAAGTATCTTCCACCAGAATAAAGATGTTACGTCTATAGAAAAGCAAATCCTCTTTTAGTAGACTCTGGTCATAGGTCTCAGAGCCAGAATTTTCAAGGTGATTTCAGAGGAATCTTGTTATACAAATACAATTTGCAGAATATTCTGTCTAGTTTGTCTGATTGGTGGCACGAAAAGTGAGGTCCCTTTCTCTTATGTGAGGGAGGCCTAGACATCAGACAGCTTCTAAGATCTCCCAAGGGAAATCCTGGGTGGGGAAATAAACATAAGCCAAATTTTGTTGTTCTGTTGTTTAGAATGGGCTAAAGAGTTAATTATAGTTATTCAGTAATGAATACTAACATAATGAGCTAAAGAGTTACTTACAGAGGAAATAGCATGATCAAACCCAGTTCATGGAAACCCAGAGCTGTTAGTTTAGGCAACAGGTTGTGTTTATAAATTTGTTTTGGGAAGTTTAACCAGTTATTGACTTAAAATGCTTTTATCATTGCCAATGAGAACACTATAAATGTGTGTAAACAAAAATGTTGGAATTTTTTTTAGAATGGGTACAGTTGAACAAGACAAACAATCAGGTGGCCTCCTTGAGAAGAATCCTCACATTTTCTTTCCTTGGGAAGAAATGTTTCACTGGGAGAAAGAGGATCTGATCTAGCTACTAATTCTGTGCCCCTCATACATGCTCCTCCATTACTTTAGCTTCCTATTTTCATCTCAATAACCCTAGAGGATGTTAAATGATCATCCATGCAGGATTTGGAGACTTTGCCACCTACATTTGTGATAGCCTAGACTCATGATATACTGAAGTTTAATTTTGGAGACTTTGCTGGACTAATCTAGTTGGGAACAAAGAGACAAAGAAAGAGAAATTGACACTGTGAGATCAAACCACCAGGATCAAATCTCTATGTGAGCCCAGAAAACCTGGGCAGTGCCCTGACCATGGGTAACATTTGTAAAGGTCTTTCTTTCAACCTAATAATCTTCCTAATCAGACTCCCCCTATACTACCATAACACGGATACTCTTCTCATGTAATATCGATTTAATAACCTCAACAATACTCCTAAGTTACTGAAATAGTTTTTACTTGTCTGGATTGTGGCCAGAATTAAGCATAAACAGGGAATTTATGGGACACCAAAGAAGAGTGTAGACACATTTGAAGGTGAAAGAAGAGAGAAAAATGATGTGAGTGATTCAGAATCAATCTATCCATGCCTTCCCATTGGCCACCCCTATGTTCTGTTTCACTAGCAAGGCTATGAATGCCCTTGAGGCTGAGCCAGATCCATGCACAGGTAACAGTTGCAGTGAGATAAATCAAGTGGTAAAGGGACCATAATTATTCAGGAGTGAAACTCATCAGGAAACAGAAATGAAAGTATGCAAAAAAGAAACTATAACTAACGTAGGCTGATCTTGCCCTGGAGAGAAACCAGCTACCTAGAGGCAGCTCAGCCTCACATATACAGTACTATAAATATGATAACTTGGATTCAAATTTCATCTCTGATAGTACTGACTGTGTGATCCTGGGCAAGTTACGTAACTTCTCTGAGCCTCAGTTACTCATTTGTAAGATGAGAGAGTTTAATTATGTGGTCTCTAAGGGTCCCTATAGTTCTAAATCTATTACCTGAGATTGATGAACCTAGGGCTATTTGTATTACTTCAAAGAAGGAGACACTATAGACAACAAATAGATAGATTTGGATAGATAGATGATAGAGACATAGCACAAGTAATCAAAGGTCAAGTAATATGAATAAATATTTCTAAAAAGAATTATCTTCTATGCAACATGACTAATGTGAAAATGTGTTTAATAAGAATGTATGTGTAGAGCCCATAAGATTGCATGCCATCTTGGGGAGGGAGTGGAAAGGGAAGGGGAGAAAATTTAAAACTTATAGAAGTGATTATTGAAAATTGAAAGCAAATAAATAAATTTGGAGAAAAAAATAAATAAAAATAAATAAAAAGAATTATCAATTATAAACAACTATATTAAAGATTGTTCCAAACCACTATTAAGAGAAATGCAAATCAAAACAACCTTGAGGTTTTACCTCACATCCAATCAATACCTAACCCAACATGGGGATAGTTAATGTTAGAAGGATTGCAGAAAGACCAGTGTACTAATACATTGTTGGTGGAGCTGTAAATTACCATAACCATTCTGGAAAGCAACTTGGAATTATGCAAATAAAGTGGCTAAAATGTCCATACTCTTTGAGCCAGATATTCCACTACTATACATATATCACAAGGAGTTCATTAATAAAAATAATGAATATTCATAGCACCCCTTTTTTGTGATAAAGAACTAGAGAGGAGGTGGGGGGAGAAAGTAAATGCCTACTAATAATCAGGACTGTAAGAAATGAACATGATGAATTCAGAGAAACATGGAAAGACTTAAATGAACTAATGCAAGAACTAGAGGGGAAAACCACACATAATGACTATAGTAGTATAAATAGAAAGAACAACAAAAATAGAGTAATTGTAAATGGATATAGCAAAATTACAAAGAACAAATTTGGCCACAAAGAGAAGATATGAAATGATGCCTCCCCCACTCCTTTGCTGAGGTGGTAGGTTCATAGGTGTGGAACAATGTATATAATATCAGATTTTTTTCATTGTAGTTATTGGTTTTGCTTATTTTTTTCTCTTCCTCTCTTTTTTTCTTTTCTTTTTTTTCTTTTTTCTTTGCTATAAAGGATGACTCTTCAGGAAGGAGAGGGGAAAGGATAGAGGAAACAATTTAGATAATGTAAAAATGAAATATATTCATACAAATTTATTTTTTCTCAAAGAACTGAACACCAGTCTACAAGGAGGTTTCGTAATGAGGGAATAAATCTTAGGTAGAGGCTGTACCAGCCCAAGATGGAAGTGACTGAGGGGAACTGCATTTTGAGGGTTTTGTTGTTACCGATATTTGCTTGTTTCTTGTTTACTTGCCTGTCTGCTACAACAGGTTGATCCCTCTGTTTTGAGAAAAGAAGGGGAAATGGGGAAGGGAATGAACATTTATATAGTTCCTAGTATATGCCAGGAACTATGCTAAGTACTTTACATATATCTCATTTGACCCTCACAACAAACTAGCAATGTTGAGACAGAAGATTAATGACTTGCTCAGGGTCACATAGCTGGTAAATGTCTGAGGCAGGATTAAAGCTGAAGCCTTCCTCTCTCTATTCACTATGCCACATATAATATATTTTGTGCATAAATCACAAAAGCACACAGCCAGAGGCACACCAACTAGAAGGAACAAGTAAGATAGGAATTAGGATTATGATCTGACTGATTCACACTTTAAATCATATTGAAGAACTTGTGGGAAGGTAGGAATGACAAGATTTGGCAACAGTGTGGATACAGGTGGTGAGGAAGTGAGGAAAGAAGGAGAGACAAATTGAGGATGATATCTATGTTGCAACTACCTATAGACCAACAAGAGTAAAATCATACCATTCAGACAGGGAGAGAGCAAAGAGGAGAAAGGTAACCTTCTAAGAGCTAGTGAATGCTGGATGGTGCTCTAGAGCACCTATTAGTGTTGGATGGTGGGGATGTACACTCCACTGACACCTGCTCTCAAGCTCAAGTCATGTCATCATTTCTCTGATGGCATGGTCTTCTTTGGCAATGAAAGACCAACACAACTCTAGACAGTAGTTATAGTGCCTCCTAATGGCTACAGCATTTATCACAGTTACCTGTATTGTGTCAGATTCCTCATAAATCACGAGTTCTGTGAAGTCAGCCTTGTGTCTTATCTAAACCTTAAATCTTCCCCCCAAAGACTGGATATACCACTACACAGATAGTGTGTGCTTAACAAACAGAGAATTTTAATTTCTTGTAAAACCTTTTAATTGTAAAACATTTTAATTACACATCATTTATCTCCAACTATAGGACCCCTCCCTTTACTCTAAGATTCAATCAACAAATATTTGAATACCTACTATGCAAACTAAATATACATAATGTTGCAGATTCTGCCAAACTGGAAAGTTTTCAAGTAAGGCCGCAAACGTAGATTGCGTGTCTACCATCTCTGGACCAGCTTCAGTAATTGCAGAGAGGCTCATCACTACGGTTCTTTTGATCTGCTTTATGAAGGAAAGACAGCTTTTTAAAGGGGTTAATAATTCCTACTTTATTTACAGAGAAAGAAGTGAGTATAGAAAATACAAGTAGAGAAATTAGCACAAAGACCAACAGACAGCACTCCCGTTGTCTGAGTACAGCAATATTTCTATACACTTTACACACATCACTGGATTGAGGGAGCACAGACATCTGAGCAATTGGGGGGCTCTGAACATATGGCTCCTCAGAGTCTCAACTAGGAAATCAAAAGATCCTTCTCATGAGTAAACCCCCAAAGCAAAATGCCAACCTCCCAGAATACATAACAAAGACTTGGAATCTGATTAGCTGAGTGCTGAGGAGCTTGAAAATCCTCATGCCAAAGCACTTAATTGGAATCTCCCCATAGCCCAGAGTCAGATTAGTTCTGGGCCAGGGCTCTGTATGGCTATTAATGGGCAGGGGAGATCTTCAAATTCGTTTAACATTACAACAGCCCAGTCTAAGTCAAGTACACAAGCACATCAAGGGAAAAAAAAATGAGATCAAGGCCATAGACCTAATACTCAAGCCTCGCTAGGAATTACTTTCTTATACACATCACTCTCTTGAGTCAGGAACATTTCTGGGCTCTTTGGCAGTGGAATATTCATAGGGTTCACACAGTGATGGTAACTTTTCCCTTTCTAGGGTTATTCCTGCCATTAACACATAGACCTTCAAAACAGATTACCATTAAAAGACTGAGTGAAAAAATAGGGGAAAAATGGGGAGAAGAATCTGCTAGCTTCCCTATCAACATGGAGTATGTTTCTCTGCCAGGTCAAAGGAGCAGAGATGCTCAGAGATCTCCATCCAATTAACCCGTGGAGATCACCCAAAAGTCTTAATAGAAGTCTCTAATGGGAATAGTATGAATTCCACAGGCTGGGTGGATTAGGCTGGGTTTCACTTTCACAGCCTGCTCATATTCTCTCTTTGCTGGTATGTAATTTGAGCAGTTCACTTTAATCTTTCAAATTCAAGGGTAGATGATTTAGGGCTTGTCCTATTCTCCCAGAGGTCAACTCTTGCTGACATTTAGCTTATGCTAAACTACTCTTACTAAGAGGTTGTGAAGTTTCAGGGGAGCAGGGGACTGACATGAGGAGATAATTCTGCTTTTTGAAATCCTTCATGAAATATGATCTGAGAAGGTCCGATTCCTCTTGACCATGAAGGTAAAACCTGACACATCACAATCTTTTCCCTATCAGGAGAAAATCAAACTCATTCACTGTGGGGCTTATTAATATGCAATTGATTTGAATACTGAATGAAAATTTCATTAGTAAAAAGGGTGAAGAAAGTGGTTTGCAGAATTATTTTACACCTAATTCCAACCAACTGAGAGAAACTCTTTCCTATAGTAAAGGTGAAAAGAACTTTGGAAACAAGTGAACCTTTCATCTTAGAATCAATAATAGAGGAGAAGAAATGGTGGGCATTGTCTGATATCACACAAAATTTTAGGAAAGCATACTTCAAAGAATTCAGAGAAAAGGCCACAGTTTGTGGGGGGATTGAATGGCTGACAGTACACCCCCCATTTCTCACTGGAAGCAGAAAACTACCTTGACAAAGAGCTCAAAAGTCAAGTAAGTGGCTGGGGAAATGAGCAAAAATCAGAAAAAGAATCAGACTATAGAATCTTACTTTGGTGACAAGGAAGACCAAAGTATGCAAACAGAAGAAAACAAAGTCAAAGCTCCTTCATCAAAAGCTTTTGAGAAAAATACGAATTGGTCTCAGGCCATGGAAGAGCTCCAAAAGGATTTTGAAAATGAAGTGAGAGTAGAGCAAAAACTGGGAAGAGAAATGAGAGTGCTGCAAGAAAATTGCACAAACAAGTCAACTTCTTGCTAAAGGAGACCCAAAAAAAAGTTGAAGAAAAAGACAATTAAAAAAAGATTGTCAAATGGCAAAAGAGATTCAAAAAGCCAGTGAGGAGAAGAATGCCCTAAAAAACAGAATTGGCCAGATGGAAAAAGAGATCCAAAAGCTCACTGAAGAAAATAATTCCTTAAAGCTTAGAATGGAGCAGATAGAAGCTAATGACTTTATGAAAAATCAAGAAATCATAAAACAAAACCAAAGGAATGAAAAATAGCAGACAATGTGAAATGTTTCTTTGAAAAAACAACTGACCTGGAAAATATATCCAGGAGAGACAATTTAAAAATGACAGGACTACCTGAAAGCCATGATCAAAAAAAGAGCCTAGACATAACTTTCATGAAATTGTCAAGGAAAACTGCCCTAATATTCTAGAACCACAGAGGAAGATAAATATTGAAAGAATCCACCAATCCCCCTCCTGAAAGAGATCCCAAAAGAAAAACTCTTAGGAATATTGTAACCAAATTCCAGGGTTCCCAGGTCAAGGAGAAAATATTGCAAGCAGTCAGAAAGAAACAATTCAAGCATTGTGGAAATACAATCAGGATAACACAAGATCTAGCAGCTTCTATCTTAAGGGATCAAAGGGCTTAGAATATTATATTCCAGAAGTCAAAGGAGCTAGAATTAAAACCATGAATCACCTACCCAGCAAAACTGAGCATAATCCTTCAGGGGGGGGAAAATGGACATTCAATGAAACAGAGGACTCTCAATCATTCTTGATGAAAATATCAGAGCTGAATAGAAAATTTGACTTTCAAATACAAGAATCAAGAGAAGCATGAAAAAGTAAACAAGAAAGAGAAATCATAAGGGACTTGCTAAAGTTGAACTGTTTACATTCCTGCATGGAAAGATAATATTTGTAACTCTTAAGACTTTTCTCAGCGTTTGAGTAGTTGGAAGGATTGTATACATATGCACAGGTGAGTTGAATAGGAAGGGATAATATCTAAGAAAAATAAAATTAAGGTGTGAGAGAGGAATATATTGGGAGGAGAAAGGGAGAAATGGAATGGGACAAACTATCTCTCAGAAAAGAGGCAAGGAAAAGCTTTTTTCAATGGGGGGGGAAAGGGGGGAGGTGAGAGGGGAAAAGTGAAGCTTACTCTCATCACATTTGGCTTAAGGAGGGAATAGTATGCACACTGAATTTGGTATGAAAATCTATCTTACACTACAGGAAAGTAGGGGAGAAAGGGAGAAGTGGGGTGTGGAGATGATAGAAGGGAGGGCAAATGGGAAGAGGGGGTAATTAGAAGCAAACACCTTTGGGGAGGGACAAGGTCAAAAAGAGAGAATAGAATAAAAGGGGGGCAGGATAGGATGGAGGGAAATATAGTTAGCCTTTCACAACATGATTTTTATGGAAGTCTTTTGCATAAGTACACATGTATAACCTATATTGAATTGCTTGTCCTCTCAGTGGGGATGGGTGGGGAGGAAGGAAGGGTGGGAAGCTGGAACTCAAAGTTTTAAAAATGAATGTTGAAATTGTTTTTACATGCAATTGGGAAATAAGAAATACAGGTAATGGGATATAGAAATCTGTCTTGCCCTACAAGAAATGAGAAAAGATGAGGATAAGGGAAGGGAGGGGTGTGATAGAAAGGAGGGCAGATTGGGGGAAGGGATAATCAGAATGTATGATGTCTTGGGGTGGGGGAGGGGGGAGATGGGGAGAAAATTTGGAACTCAAAATCTTGTGGAAATGAATGTTGAAAACTAAAAATAAATAAATTTAATATAAAAGAATGTATTTTTAAAAAAAAATGTATAAATCCTCTGAGGGTTAGGTTTTACTTTGAGGCTTAGTTTTTGGAAGAAGTTTTATGTGCCAGATGAGACTCTGGGAAGCTGCTAAGGAGCCCTCTGGCTTTGAAAACTCAGATGATAGTGCTTCCCTCTCTGGCAACTATGGTCAGACAGTTGGACCTATCTGTTGATCTGTCAGTCTCTGTTAATTGACATAAGCAATATGTATTGCTTATGTCAGACAATTTGGAAGTGCTGTCTGTTGATTTCCTGAATTAAGTGAATGATATATATGTGCTTGATTAAAGGAGATTGTTAACCTCTCAAAAAAAAAAAAAGAATTCAGAGAAAAAATAGGTGAGATCCAATGGTCTAAATTCTGCAGGAAAAGTCATCTCTGAAAGGATAAGAAGCTCCAAAATAGGAAATCTTGCAAACAAAAATAGAAATGATTCTGAGGAAAATTGTTCATTTTTAAAAATATTGACCTTATAGTATAAATGATTATCCTGACTCAACTCATTTTATTCTCCATCAGTCTTTCTATAGTTCTTTAAAACCATTTATTTGTTCATCTCTTACAGCTTAATCATACTCTATCATATCCATATACTTTAGCTTATTCAGCCATCCCTTAGTTTTCCAGAGAGACTGATGACTGTTTATGTGGGACACTGTAGAATGGATGCTTTAAAAATTTTATGTATGTATTTATTTACTTGTTTATTTGGACTGGATGATCTCTGGGCAGGTAGGTGGTACAGTGGATAAAACACTAGTCCTGTAATCAGTAAGACTCATCCACCTGAGTTCAAATCTAGCCTCAGACACTTGTTGGCTGTATGACCCTGGGCAAGTCCCTTAACCTTAAGTGCCTCAGTTCCTCATCTGTAAAATGAGCTGGAGAAGGAAATGGCAAACTACTCTAGTACCTTTGCCAAGAAAATCCAAAATGGGGTAGTGGAGAGTTGGACAATACTGGAATGAGTCAACAACAATGACAACTAGGTGACCACTGGGGTTCTTTCTGTGAGATTCTATGAGCCTGTTGATGCATAGTTATGAATTATAGTTTCACCCATTCCCAGAAAGGAATAGCAATATGAAACTTTAAGGAGCAAATTAGCACCCTCTGAGGTCTGTTGTTGTTATTGTCTTTTATTTATTTTTCACTTTTATGTCTTAGATGGCATCATGAAAAGCACACTGGACTTTAGCATCTGGAGATGAAATCCTAGTTGACTATGACTTTATTTCTATCACCTTCCATATGATGAAGGTTATTACTTGTCCTACCCATCACACAGGGCTACAAAGAAATAAATGGGTATGGTGGTGATTTAAAGAGTCTAAAATGCTCTAAGGTTGGCAAAGTATTTTATATATGTCATAATATTTGACTCTTACAAGAGCATTATTATATAAGCATTAGTGATATTAACACATTCTACTTGTGAGGAAAGTGGAGTTTCAGAGAATGTGAACAGCATGTGTGTGGTCATATAGTTGGTGAGTGGATTCAAATTCAGGTGTCTGAAAATCACAGAATTTTAGAGAATTACAAGGGATATTAGCAGCTACCTAATTCATCCCTACCAGGAAGGAATCTCCCTTATAAAATAGCAAACCAATGGTCTTCTAGCCTCCATTTGAAGATGTCCAGTGAGGGGGATCTTTTTGGATAGCTCCAATTATTAGGAAGTTTTTCTCTGACATCAAGTCCAAATTTGCCTCTTGTAAGTTATGAGACTAGAGATTTAAAACTGGAAGGGATCTTAGAAGCCAGTTCACTCATTTCACAAATAAGAAAATTGAGGCACAGGGATGTAGTCACATAGCTAGTAAGTGTCTAAGGTGAGATGTGAACCCAGCTCTACCTAATCCCAAGTCCACAATCCTATTCATTACATCATATTGCTCTTTAGTTCTATTCACTTACTGATCCAGGTTCTGCCTATTTGGGCCAAACAGAACAAGAATAATTCCTCCTTTACATGACAGACTTTCAAATACTTGAAACACAGGTATTATAATACTTCTGAATCTTCATTTCAGGTTAAATGTCAGTCAGTAAATATTTATTGAATCTACTATGTGCCAAACAGTATGCTTAACACTGAAGATACAAGGAAAGGTAAAAGTCTCTGCTCTTAAGAAGTTCACATTGAGGGAGACAACTATGCACAAACAAGCCATCTACAGGATGATTCTGAAATAAAGAAGGAGGACACTAGAATTAATGGGAATGGGGCAGACTTCCTTTAGATGGTAGGATCTTAGTTGGAACTTGAAGGAAGCCATAAAGTGAAAGGCCTTTAGCCACGGTGGTGCTCTTCCTCTGGACAGTTTCTGGCTTATCACTGTCCTTTTAAAACTGTAGTACCCCAAACTGAACATAATATTCTAGACATGTCATATCTAGAATAGAACACAGAGGTGACATCACCTCCTTATTCCTAGAATGTATGCTTCTCTTAATGCAACCCAACATTCTATTATTATTAGTTGCTTCTATAGCACATTGTTGACTCAAATTAAGTTTGTGGTCTTTGAAAACTCCAAGATCTTCTTTTCTATCAAACTGTTATGTCATCCTTCCTCCTCCTCCATTCTATACTTCTGAAGTTGATTTTTTGAACCCAAGTGTAGGACTTTACATTTATCCCTATTGAATTTCATCTTATTAGATCCTATCCAGTACTCTAGCCTGTTGAGGTAGTTTTGAATCCTGACACTGTCATATAGTATGATAACTATTCTTTTCAGCTGTGTGTCATTTGGCGAGCAGGTCACTTATGCCTTTATCTAAGTTACTGATAAAGATATTAAAGAGAATCAAGCACCACAGGATCCAGTATGTATCCCTGAAGTACTCCACCAGAAGCATCCTGAACAGTTAAGAGTGACTCCTTCTTTGACTGGTTATTCAACCAGTTCCAAATTCACCTAATTGCATTACCACCTTGTTCATATTTCTCCCTCTTTTCTAAGAAAAGAGTGCAACTATTTAATTAAATGTTTTGATAAAATATAGGTAAATCTCATATACAACAATTTCCCAACTACCATTTTAGAATTCTGTCAAAAAGAGAAGTAAGATTAGTACAACATGATCTGTTCTTAATGAAGTTTTGCTGGCTCTTTGTAATCAGTCACTGCTTCCTTTTCTAGATTTTCACAAACCATCTTTTTAATGATCCATTCAAAAACTTTCCCAAGAATTCAAATCAAGTTAATTGACCTATGCTCCACATCTTTGTTCAGATGAATCTATAAAGTTTAGAGTTTAGAAGGCATTTTTAAATGATAATCCATGTAAAAGTAGATATTGTAAGCATCACCTCTCACCAGCCTAAACATGGTTCACAAGCTCTAGTCTCTTTCCTTTTTAGAAAATAAGGGACATTTTCCCTTCTCCAATCTTGTGGTGGCTTTCCAATTTTCCATAATCTTTCAAATATCGCTGACAATGGCTCAGCAGTCACATCCTCAAAGGATATAGTTCATTTGAGTCAGATGACTTGAATTAATCACCAGGCTTCTTGAATTCATCATGATCTAGACAATCTCTGATTGTCTCCTTATTTACCCTGGATATCAGCTCCCTGTTAGTCATTTTTCTTCTGTTAGTTCCAGTGCAAAGGTCATCCATTCTCCTTGCCAGAGAACTTAGAAGAAAAATTAAAACTGAGCAGCTGTCCCTGCTTTCTATTGTCAGCAATTATTTTCAATTCACCCTTAAATGGAGACTCCTCTTTTAGCCTCCTTTTTGTCCCAATATAACAAAAAGCAAACATAAAACCCACCCTTAAATTCTGTTTAGCACTCCTAGCTTCCCTCTCCAGCCTCAGTTCATTCTGAGCTTTAGCACTTTGGACAGTATTTTTTTAAAAAGTTGTATCACCCTGATACCCTCCCTTAAGTCTACCTTCTGTGTAATTCTCTTTAAAATTTAAGTTGGACTTCCAGGGGTAGAGCCAAGATAGTGAATAGAGAAAACACTCAGCTGAGCTCTCCCAACATTCCCCTCCAAACAACAATTTGATAACACATTAAATTGAATTCTGGAGTATTAGAATCAACAATAGGTTTGAGTGAGATATTCTTCCAGTCCAAGATAACATAGGAGGTTGGCAAGAGATATCTGTGAAATCAGGGGATGGGGGAGGATGGAGGTTGGCCCAGAGCCTAAGTGGATGAAACACCAGTGGTGGGACTAGGTAGTGGAGACAGAAGCAACAGCAGCTTCAGTTGTCAAGTCAGAGACAGTAAAGGAACTGGGAATTGGTCAGAAAGAGATTACAAGGCACTCCTGTGCTAGGACTGGATTCAGGACTAGATGCTATTTGGCAACTCCATTGCCTATACCCAGTTCTAGATCATAGTTTAAGAGCAAAGAGGAGCACTTTCTCTCAAGAGGGAGTGGGATCCTTGAGGGGGCAACTGTTTGGCAACTCGGTTGCCTACACCCATGTCTGGGTCATAGTTCAAGGGTAGAGAAAAGAACTTTCAGGAAAAAAAGAGAGTGGAAACCCTGAGGGGCAGCAGCACTTCCAGGCCCAAGGGATCAGGGACCCTGATGAACAATATCATTTCTGGTCCCAAGGAACAGGGGTCCTGAGAAACAGTATTGATTGTAATCCCAAGGGATCAGGGACTCTTCTAGAGTGCAGACCAAAAGAACATTAACCACACCTCTCCCCAGATCACACCCCCTTGAAAGAACTGAAAACTTCCAAATACCCAGAACAAGCTCTGAAAACAGCAGTACAGAAAAAGGCTGAAGCTTGAGACAGTGTCCCTCCTTCTCCCATACTAGAAACAGAGCCTAATATTAACATAAAGTTCCAAAACATTTTACAGATGAGAAATTGAGGTAAACAGGGTGACTTACTCAGCATCGCATAAGTATTAAGTGTCTGAGACCTGATTTGAAGTCAGGAAGATGAATCTTTCTGATTCTAAGTGTAGTGCTAACTACTGAATCATTTAGCTGCCCCCAGAAAGACAATTTAACAGCTTGGTAAAAGAGGTTAATGGGCAGTGAGGTAGTGCAGTGGATGCATCTCTGGGCCTGGAATCAGAAGGATTCATCTCCTTGAGTTCAGATCTAGTCTCAATACTTACCATTTATGTCACCCTAGGAAAAGTCAAAAGAATGAAAAAGTAGTAGAAAGTGTAAAATATCTCATTGGAAAAACAATTGATCTAATAAATCAAGGAGGGATAATTTAAGAATAATTGGAGTACCTGAAAGCCATGATCAAAGAAAGAGTCAAGACATCATATTTCAAGAAATTATGAAGGAAAACTGCCTAAATGTCCTAGAAAAAAAAGGGTAAAATAGAAATTGAAAGAATCCACCAATCACCACCTGAAGGAGATCCCAAAATACAAACTCCCAGAAATATTATAGCTAAAGAGTTCTCAGGTCAAAGAGGAAATATTTCAAGTAGCCAAAAGAAAAAGAAATTAAATACTGTTGAGCTACAGTCAGGAACACACATGATTCAGCAGCTACCATATCAAATGAGCAGAGGGTACTTTGGAATGGGATATTCTGGAAAGTGAAAGAGCCAGTATTACAATCAAGAATAACTTACTCAGCAAAACTGAGCAAGATCCTTCAAGGGAAAAAAAACTGATATTTAATGAAATAGAGAATTTTAAAGCATTCCTCATGAAAAGAGTACAACTGAATAGAAAATCTAACTTTCAAATGTAAGACAAAAGAGAAGAAAAAAATTAATCACAAAAGAGAAAACATAAGGAATTCAATAAGGCTAAACTGTTTACATTCCTGTTGCACTGAATGCCCATTTTAACCCCAAATGTTCAGTTTTGATGGGTAGATGATTCTTGGTTGTGATTCGAGTTCCTTTGCCCTCTGGAATATCATATTCCAAGCCCTCCAGTCCTTTAATGTAGAGGCTTGTAAATCTTGTCCTGACTGTGATTCCATGATATTTGAAATGTTTCTTTCTGGCTGCTTGAAATATTTTCTCCCTTACCTGGTAGCTCTGAAATGTGACTATAATATTCCTGGAAGTTTTTCATTTTGAGATCTCTTTTAGGTTGTGACTGGTAGATTCTTTCAATTTCTATTTTACTTTTGGGTTTGAGGATATCAGGGCAATTTTCCTTGATAATTTTTTGAAATATAATGTCTAGGCTTTTTATTTGATGATGCCTTTCAGGCAATCCAATAATTGCTAAATTATCTTTCCTTTACCTATTTTCCAGGTCAGTTGTTTTTCTAATGAAATATTTCACTTTTTCTTCTATTCTTTCATTCTTTTGAGATTGTCTTATTACTTCTTCTTGATTCATGGAGCCACTAAATTGCACTTGCTTAATTTGAATTTTTAAGGTATTATTTTCTTCTGTGAAGTGTGGTACCTCCTTTTCCATGTGGCCAATTCTATATTTTAAGGAGTTCTTTTCCTCAGTGAATTTACATACATACATGTGTATGGTTACATATTTACATATATGTGTGTACATGTATGTATGTGTATATGTATTTATGTATGTATGTATGGGTGTGTATATTTTCCATTCAGCCAGTTCTGCTTTTTAGGCATTCTTCTTGTCACTGGATTTATTGCCTCTTTTACCATTTGACCTATTTTGTTTTTTTAAGGTATTATTTTCTTCAGTATTTTTTTGTGCCTCCTTTACCAAAGTGTTGACTCTTTTGAATGACTTTCTTGCATCACTATCATTTCTTTCCCCAATTTTTCCTCTACCTCTCTTATTTGATTTCTAAAATCCTTTTTGAGCTTTACTATGAATTCTTTTTGGGCCTGAGACTAATTTTTCTTCAAGGCTCTAGATGTAGCAGTTTTGACTGTTGTCTTTTTCTGGTTTGTATTTTGATCTTCCCTGTCGCCAAAATAACTTTTTATGGTCAAGATCTTTTTGCCGTTCGTTGTTGTTGTTTGTTCATTTTTCCAACCTATTTCTTAACTTTTAGCTTTATATTGAAGTTGGGCTCTACTCCCAGGGTAGAGAAGGCACTGTCCCAAGCTTCAGGGTTTTTGTGCAGATGCTTTCAGAACTAGCTCTGCGGATCTCTAACTTTCAGTTCTTCCAAGGTGGTATGATCTAAGATTACTCTCCTGGCCTGTGCTCTGGCATATGAGTGACCACAAGGACTCTTTTCTGCCCTGAAACTGTGACAAGGATTCCTGCCGCCTCCGGTACAAAGTTTGGTATGCTAGTGATTCTCTCATTTTGCAGAGAATGAGACTTTGCAAAATAAGACTGTGACCCAGATGTGAATATAGGCAATACAAAAGACTCCTGAACCCAATGCCAGCAAGGGGACTCCTGCAACCACCTTCTGACCACCTATCTGATACCCTTGCCATCTGTGGGCTGAGAGCTTTAGAAGCTGCTGCTGGTATTGGTGATTAAGATACCCCCAGGGCCTTCTGTTGGTTTCCTATGGTGTGGTTGTGGCTGCAGCCTATGTTGAACTTCACTTCCCTTTCACTCTAGTCCAATAGACTTTTTACGCTGACCTTATGTATTGCGTTGAGCTGGAAAATTGTTTCATCTCATTCTTTTATGATTTTTACCTCCTCCAGAATTTGTTTTGAGGCATTATTTTAAGTTGTTTGGAGAACTTAGTCAAGTCCCTGCCTTTTCTCCACCATCTTGGCCCCATCCCCTCAGCTGTTAAAATTTAAAGCAAAAATCAGAACCAGGTGTTCTTGTTTCATGTCTAGCACCCCAGCCACAACCAGATGCTGCTTCTTTTACCATTCCCTCTTACTGCCTTTTTTATTGTGGTCAAAAAGTTACTTGTCCCTTGGAAAAACAAAACAAAACACAAAACTGAGCATGCAAATTCCCTCACCTTCCTGGAGATCTGTCAACTTCAAGTTATTTGGCTCTCTGGGTAATTAGAATCAGGGAGGACCTTCATAATTAGTATTTTGCATTTGTTTAGATTTTCAATTTTTAATTCATACCCATTTCTCCTTTGATCCATTCAATGACTCTATGAGGTAGGTAATTCCAGCAGGGTTATTCTCACTATATAGTAGAAGAAACTGCTTTCAAAGGTCCCCTTGACAGGGGTCCAGTTGCCAGTTTCTGTGCCAAGACTCAAACTCAGCTTTCTTTCCTCATGTCTTGCTCCTGAGGTCATTCCTTGGGAATATCTTTTTTGGGGGGTAGAGGATGGGTGGGAGGGGGGGAATGTGACATGACCTTGAGGTTTGGAATTTTAGTCTGAATGATCTGAGGGTCCACAAGACTTTTGGATGATAGAATACTTTTCCAGATGGTAACAGATCAACAGTCAGCTTGAAAGTCCAGGGGCCTTATAACTGTACCACTACTAATTACTACTACTAAATAATGATAATTCCTAGAATGTTTTATAGTTTCAAAGCATATTGTCTAGCTTGAAACTTATAACAGCTCTGTGAAGTCAGTTGTGTAATTATTATAATCACTGTTTTAAAGATAAGAAAAAAGAGGTTCAGATAAGTTAAGTGAATTGTCAAGGCCACATAGTTAACAAATACTGGCATCAGACATTAGGCTGAGGGCTTCAGTCTTTAAATTGAGTGCTCCTCACTTATTCTAGAATAATAGTAAATCACCTTTGGGGAATTTTAAAACAGAATGGAAAAAGCAGCCATTCTGAAGTCAGATGTTTTGAGTTCAAGTTCTATCCCTGATGTTTACTATCTATGTAATCTTAGTCCCTTAACCTTTCTTGGCCTTAATTTTTTCATCTGTAAAATGAGAGAGTTGGCCTCTAATGGCACCCAGCTGCACTCCTGGACCTTTCCATGGTCTCAAGGAACTTGTCATTTTGTAAGATCACATCAGCTCTAGAGCCCCTCCTTCCATCTGATTGGAGAGGGTAGAGGTTGTACATTGGAGAGTTCTACTCACAGCTTCCATAGCCCAGTGCTGCCCCCTCATCATTTCCCATGCAGCTGTACTCCTCTGGCCTTTATCAACTCCCAGAATCACCCACAGAACATTTCCTCCCCACTACCCCTCAGGTTCTTTTTATAGGTTGTCTTCCCCCATTAAATGGGGAGTTTCTTAGGGATAGAGACATGCCTAGCACACAATAGGTGTCTAATAAATGTTTATTAACTATTACAACTCTAAAGGGACTTTAAGTTTACAAATCCCACTTACCTCCTGATAATTCCTACAATAGAAGGCATTTTGAGTGGCATTATTTCCATTTTACAGATGAGGAAACTGAGGATCAGAGTGGTTAAGTGATATGCCCAAGGTTCCACAGCTAGTACTTATCAAATCTGGTTCAGTTTTCCCAACTCTGGGTCCAGTCTCTTTCCACTCTGCTTCCCAGTTAAGGAAATACAATCCCCATGCCTATTTAAGTGTATGTAACTGAGCCCAGTTTCTGAGAGGAGGGAGTGATGAGGAGCCAAGTGGAAGATGGAAGGGTGAACAAGGCTTCAACAGAGACTATGCCAGCCATATGCTTTTGAGTCACCCGAGGCCTTTATTTAGCCCTTCTCTCCCATATGCCTTGGAGCTGTATTCTGGCACAGACCAGGGACTATTTTTGGTTGTCTTCCCCCTCCCTAGGTCTCAGGTCAATCTTATTTGTTTCTGCTGGCAGCATGGAAACTGTTTTAAGCCGTGGGTATCTGCCCCCTCTGAGAAGCCATTACAACCAATCCAAGGCCAGCACCTGTGAGGGAGGGAGTGCAGGAAGGCTGAATCAATGGAACAGTGGGATAGGCTGAAAGGGAGTGTATGTGCATGCATGTGTGTGTGTGTGTGTGTGTGTGTGTGTGTGTGTGTGTGTGTGTTAGAATGAATAAATCCAGTTCAGCTTCACAAAATGATGAGACTTTGAGATGTCTGTCTTCCAATCCATAGGATGATAGACTTGTAGGCAAAATGCCCAATGACCTCTTTCAGGTGATACATGGAAAGCAACCAAGACCAGAGGTCAATACAATCCCCAAGTCCCAGAGCAAAGAACCAGAATAGGAACTTGGAGGCATTAGTAGAAATTAGGAATGTGGTCAGTGACTTGCAATATAAGAGATTTTGCAAGGAAGAAAAGACTAATCCCTGGACAAGAGGAGAGGTGGACACCAGAGGCAGGCTTGGTCAGGAGCAAACAATAACTTTTTTATTCTTTGACAGAAGAAAGGTTTTCCAAAAGAGAATCCAAACAATTAAAAATATATAACCATAATCTTTTCCAAAGAGAGAGTTCTTCTAGCCATCTAATGGTTCTAGGGAGGGGTGTGAATAAACAAAAGGCCAATACAATGTACAAAAAGAGGACTAGAGTAGGAGTCAGACTGAGATGCTTCAATTCCCAGACCAGACATTAATTGTAAGAATTTGAACAAGTTACTTCTTTTTTCTAAGGTTTAGGTTTCCTCATCTGTAAAATGGGTCTAAAGTTACTCCTGTTTTGAATGTTCCAGTAAAGGTTGATTTTTTTTAAAAAATCCTACAAAGCTTTAAGGAATGGGAGGCAGTGTGGTACAATGAAAGGAGAACCTGTCTGGGAATCAGGAAGACCTGCATTTAAATCTTGCCAAGGACATACGCTGGCTGCATGACCATGGGCAAATTCATTAACCTTTCTGGGCTTACAGTCAATTCACTAAGACTATAAATTATATGAGTTAATTATGAGTTTCTTCTCCATAGTGATGGATAGAATTAACCCCCTGGGAGTTCCATTGCACCAATGAAATCATGGGATTAGAAATAACACTAGATGTGGAATCATTAGTAATATAAAATTACCAAAGGAGAATAATTTACAGACCTATTTTCCTTCCAGCCTAGACAGGTTTGAGGTGAGGGAAAGAAACCAGAGGATAGGTGATCCTTGATTTATACCAGACAACAAGAGTTAAGTCAACACCAGGAGTCTGCCCTCTATAAACTTGTTTCCAGCTTGTTTGTTCAGGAAAATTCCAAATTTGACCTCTTTACACTTTTAAAAATTATTGAGATACCTGCCAAAGAGCTTTAGTTTATGCAGGTTATATCTATCAATATTTTCTGTATTAGAAATTAAATTAGAACATTTATATGAATGTTTTAATTAATTTTTTTTAGTTTTCAACATTCATTCCCACAAGATTTTGGGTTCCAAATTTTCTCCCCATCTTCCCCTCCCCCCACCCAAAACCACCAAGCATTCTGATTACCCCTTCCCCCAATCTGCCCTCACTTTATCACACCCCTCCTTTCCCTTATCCCCATCTCCTCTATTTTCTTGTAGGTCAAGATACATTTCTATACCCCATTACCCCATTATTTCCAGTTGCATGAAGAAAACAATTTTTAACATTCAGTTTTAAAACTTTGAGTTCCAACTTCTCTCCCTTCCTCCCTCCCCACCCATTCTCACTGAGAGGGCAAGCAATTCAATATAGGTTATACATGTGTAGTTATGCAAAAGACTTTCATCAAAGTCATATTGTGAAAGACGAACTATATTCTCCTCCATTCTATCCTGCCCCCATCTAGTCTCTTCTCTCTTTTGACCTTGTCCTTCCCCAAAAGTGTTTATTCTAATTAACCCCTCCTCCCCTTTGCCCACCCTTCTGCCATCCCTCACACCCCACTTGTCCCCTTCTTCCCTACTTTCCTGTAGTGTAAGATAGATTTTCATACCAAATTCAGTGTCCCTGTTATTCCCTCCTTAAGCCAAATGTGATTAGAGTAAGCTTAACTTTTTCCCTCTCACCTCCCCCCTTTTCCCTTCCATTGAAAAGGCTTTTTCTGGACTTTTATAAGATGATTAGCCCCATTCCATTTCTCCCTTTCTCCTCCCAATATATTCCGCTCTTATGCTTTAATTTTATTTTTTTAGATATTATCCCTTCCTATTCAACTCCTCCTGTGCATCTGTCTATATGTATACAATCCCTCCAACTACTCAAATACTGAGAAAAGTCTTAAGAGTTGCAAATATTATCTTTCCATGTAGGAATGTAAAAATTCAACTTTAGCAAGTCCCTCATGATTCTCTTCATTCTTGTGTTTGAAAGTCAAATTTTCTATTCAACTCTGGTCTTTTCATCAAGAATGCTTGAAAATTCTCTACTTCATTGAATGGCCATTTTTTCCCTTCAAGTATTATACTCAATTTTTCCAGGTAAGTAATTCTTGGTTTTAATCCTAGCTTCTTTGACTTCTAGAATATCATATTCCAAACCCTTTGATCCCTTAATGTAGAAGCTGCAAGATCTTGTGTTATCCTGATTATATTTCCACAATACTCAAATTGTTTCTTTCTGGGTGCTTGCAATATTTTCTTCTTGACCTAGGAACTCTGAAATTTGGCTACAATATTCCTAGTTTTTCTTTTGATATCTCTTGCAGGAGTCAATCAATGAAGTCTTTCAATATTTATATTATCCTCCAGTTCTAGAATATCAGGGCAGTTTTCATTGATAATTTCATCAAAGATGATGTGTAGCCTCTTTTTTTGATCATGGCTTTCAGGTAATCACATCATTTTTAAATTGTCTCTCCTGGGTCTATTTTCCAGGTCAGTTGTTTTTCCAAAGAGATATTTCACAGTCTGCTATTTTTTCATTCCTTTGGTTTTGTTTTATAATTACTTGATTTTTCATAAAGTCATTAGCTTCCAGGGGGAGGAACCAAGATGGAGGAGTAGAAAGATACACATATGCTAGCTCCGAACCCACAGCCCATAAAATACCTGTAAAGAAGAACTCCCAACAAATTCTGGGGCAGCAGAAGCCACAGAACAATGAAGTGGAGGAGATTTCTGTTCCAGAGAGACCTGAAAAACTTATGCGAAAGGTCTGTCGCACCCTGGAGCCAGAGCAGAGTCCAGCCCTGCCTTGGCCACGTGGCACCAAGAGGAGCAGATCCAAGCAGGCTTCAGGGACAGAATCTACAGCAGCCACGCAGGTCCCTCCACCCACACATCAGGGAGAGAGTCTTTTTGGCTTGCCAAGAGGGGAGGAGGGTGTCCCCATAACTCAGGCCCCCTCGGGAGGCAGCAGCAGAGGCAGCAGCAGACAAGGGCTCCCAAAGCAGGGAGGAGCCCAGATCCATTGTGTTGAAGGTCTCAGCATAAACCCCCTGAGGGAACTGAGCCCTGTGGTGGCCCTGCTCCCACCTGAGCAGCTGAACTTAATCCCACACTGAATAATAGCCCTGCCCCCACCAAAAGCCCTGAGGCTGGGAAGCAGCATTTGAATCTCAGACCCTAAGCACTAGCTGGGCAGATCTGGAGGCATGGTGGGTGTGGAAAGGAAACTCAGAAGTCAAGTCACTGGCTGGGAAAATGCCCAGAAAAGGGGAAAAAAATAAGACTATAGAAGATTACTTTCTTGGGGAACAGATATATCCTCTCATCCTTTCTGATGAGGAAGAACAATGCTTACCATCAGGGAAAGATATAAAAGTCAAGGCTTCTGTATCCCAAACATCCATAATTAATATTCAATGGGCTCAGGCCATGGAAGAGCTCAAAAAGGATTTTGAAAATCAAATTAGAGAGGTGGAGGAAAAACTGGGAAGAGAAATGAGTGACATGCAAGCAAAGCATGAAAAGCAGGTCAACACCCTGCTAAAGGAGACCCAAAAAAATGCTGAAGAAAATAACACCTTGAAAAATAGGCTAACTCAATTGGCAAAAGAGGTTCAAAAAGCCAATGAGGAGAAGAATGCTTTCAAAAGCAGAATTAGCCAAATGGAAAAGGAGGTTCAAAAGCTCACTGAAGAAAATAGTTCTTTCAAAATTAGAATGGAACACATGGAGGCTAATGACTTTATGAGAAACCAAGAAATCATAAAACAAAACCAAAAGAATGAAAAAATGGAAGATAATGTAAAATATCTCATTGGTAAAACAACTGACCTGGAAAATAGATCCAGGAGAGACAATTTAAAAATTATGGGCCTACCTGAAAGCCATGATCAAAAAAAGAGCCTAGACATCATCTTTCATGAAATTATCAAGGAAAACTGCTCTGAGATTCTAGAACCAGAGGGCAAAATAAGTATTCAAGGAATCCACAGATCACTGCCTGAAAGAGATCCAAAAAGAGAAACTCCTAGGAACATTGTGGCCAAATTCCAGAGTTCCCTGGTCAAGGAGAAAATATTACAAGAAGCTAGAAAGAAACAATTCAAGTATTGTGGAAATACAATCAGGATAACACAAGATCTAGCAGCTTCTACATTAAGGGATCGAAGGGTGTGGAATATTATATTCCAGAAGTCAAAGGAACTAGGACTAAAACCAAGAATGGCCTACCCAGCAAAACTAAGTATAATACTTCAGGGGAAAAAATGGTCTTTCAACAAAATTGGGGACTTTCAAGCATTCTTGATGAAAAGACCAGAGCTGAAAAGAAAATTTGACTTTCAAACACAAGAATGAAGAGAAGCATGAAAAGGTAAACAGCAAAGAGAAGTCATAAGGGACTTACTAAAGTTGAACTGTTTACATTCCTACATGGAAAGATAATATTTGTAACTCTTGAAACTTTTCAGTGTCTGGGTAGTTGGTAGGATTACACACTCACATACACACACACATACACACACACACAGAGACAGCACAGAGTGAATTGAATAGGATAGGATCATATCTTAAAGAATGAAATTAAGTGGTGACAGAGAAATACATTGGGAGGAGAAAGGGAGAAATGGAATGAGGCAAATTTCCTCTCATAAAAGAGGCAAGCAAAGACATTTTAGTGGAGGGAAAAAGAGGGGAGGTGAGAGAAAAATATGAAGTTTACTCATCACATTCGACTAAAGGAATGAATAAAATGCACACTCATTTTGGTATGAAAACCTATCTTACAATAAGGAAAGTGGGGGATAAGGGGATAAGCAGGGTGGGGGGATGATGGAAGGGAGGGCAATGGGAGGAGGGAGCAATTTGAGGTCAACACTCTTGGGGAGGGACAGCATCAAAAGAGAGAATAGAAGCAATGGGGGGTAGGATAGGATGGAGGGAAATATAGTTAGTCTTACACAACATGACTATTATGGAAGTCATTTGCAAAACTACACAGATACGGCCTATATTGAATTGTTTGCCTTCCCAAAGGGAATGGATGAGGAGGGAGGGATGAAGAGAAGTTGGATCTCAAAGTTTTAGGGACAACTGTCAAATACTGTTCTTGCTTCTAGGAAAGAAGAAATACAGGTAATGGAGTATAGAAAGTTATCTGGCCCTACAGGACAAAAGAAAAGATGGGGAAAAGGGAAGGGAGGGATGATAGAAGAGAGGGCAGATTGGTAATAGGGGCAATGAGAATGCTTGGTGTTTTGGGGTGGGGGGAGGGGACAAATGGGGAGAAAATTTGGAACCCAAAATTTTGTGAAAATGAATATTAAAAGTTAAATGAATAAATTTAAAAAAGAAAAGAAATTTATAATCAGAAAAAAGAAGTCATTAGCTTCCATCTGCTCCATTCTAATCTTTAAGGAATTATTTTCTTCAGTGAGCTTTTGGACCTCCTTTTCCATCTAGTCAATTCTGCTTTTTAGGATATTCTTCTCCTCATTGGCTTTTTGAATCTCTTTTGCCATTTGGGGTAGTCTATTTTTTAAAGTTTTATTTTCTTCAACTTTTTTTGTGTCTCCTTTAGCAAACAGTTGAATCGTTTTTCATGATTTTCTTGCATCACTCATTTCCCTTCCCAATTTTTGTTCTACTCTCACTTCATTTTCAAAATCCTTTTTCAGTTCTTTCATGACCTGAGACCAATTCATATATTTCTTGGAGACTTTGAATAGAGGAGCTTTGACTTTGTTTTCTTCTGTTTGCATGCTTTGGTCTTTCTTGTCACCAAAGGAAGATTCTGTACTCTGATTCTTTCTCTGGATTTTGCTCATTTTCTCAGCCATTTACTTAACTTTCCAATTCTTTGCCAAGGTAGTTCTTTGCTTCCAGTGGCGGTGGGAAGTATACTGTCATCCACTTGATTCCCCTGCAATCTATATGCCTAGAGCTTCAGAAATAGCCACTATCTCTGCCCCCACTGCTGCTGTGGTTGCTGCAGGTTCTTCTGCTCCTTCTCCCTCTGCCCCTCTCTGCAGCCCTGGGACAAAGGACCAGACCACTCCACTCTCCCACAGTGGTCCCACAGACTTTTACCACTGACCTTACAATTTGTCCTTGATGTTTTGAGATCCTGAAGTCTGAAAACCACCACAGGTATGAGAGATTCAGTCCCCCCAAGGCCTGCTCAGGTCCCGTTTGTGCCAGTGTGGTCCACACTGAGCTGTGCTCTGCTCCTAGTGTTGCTCAATAGACACTTGCCAGCAAGCTTCCAGGCTGTCTTGGGCTGGAGATTTGCTTCACTCCATCATTCTGTGGGTTCTGCAGCTCCAGAATTTGTTTAGAATCAATTTTTACAGGTATTTGGCTGTGCTTGGCGGGAGCACTCTAAAAAGTCTGTGCTGTTACTCCGCAATCTCCTATATGAAAGTAGTTTTGAATTTAAGAACAGCTTTGGCAGTGCCTTAGGGACCTCTAGAAATCTGCAGTCAGCACTGAGAACCACTGATCTATATTTTCTTATACATATCTGGAAGTAGGAAGCAAATATGCCCCTGAACCAAACTCATGCTCGTTTTGAACTATCTGCATTTCTCAGAGGTAGGAAGAATGCTTCTCAAAGTAAAGTTGTAAGGGGTCAGCAAAATAAAACAGTACTTAATTCTTAAATTAGTACTTAGGTACTTAATTCAATAAAATACTTAATTTAGTACTTAAAGCAGTACTTATAACCTATAGTCCTTTCAATGGAGCCATAAGGCACATTGACTCAATTGATTAAATGGGTACTTGATTTTAAGTGCAAATTCCAATTCTGTTATTGGATGATGTGAATTATCATATCCAAAGGCAAATCTTAGTTTCCTCTTTGTGCTTATATGATAGCAGGAGTAAAAGAAAAGATTGGGAGATAGCCTATCTACTCCCTAACTGTGTGTGTAGCAAAGAATCATAAGATGATCTATGTCAACCCTGAGTCCATAGACCCCTAGGTCTATGGATAGATTTCAGGGGGTCTGTGAACTTGTGTGACAAAAAAATGCATATTATTTCAATATAATGATTTTCCTTGTAATCCTATATATTTTCTTTTAATCATTTAAAAGTATTATTCTGAGAAGGGTTCCATAGGTTTCACCAAACTGCCAAAGGGATCCATAACAGAAAGAAAGAAAGAAAGAAAGAAAGAAAGAAAGAAAGAAAGAAAGAAAGAAAGAAAGAAAGAAAGAAAGAAAGAAGGGAAGAAAGAAAGAAAGAAAGAAAGAAAGAAAGAAAGAAAGAAAGAAAGAAAGAAAGAAAGAAAGAAAAAAGGAAGGAAGGAAAGGAAGAAAGGAAGAGAGAAAGAAAGAAAGAAAGAAAGAAAGAAAGAAAGAAAGAAAGAAAGGAAGGAAGAAAGGAAGAAAGAAGGGAAGGAAGAAAGAAAGAAAAAGAAAGAGAGAAAGAGAGAAGGAAAGAGAGAAAGGAAGGAAGGAGAAAAGAAAAGAGGAGAGAAAGAAAAGAGAAAGAAAGAAAAGAAGAGAAAAGAAAAGAGAAGAAAAAAGAAAAGAATGAAGAACTTTTGGTCTTTGTAAAAGGCTTTGAATTTCTAAAAAAAAGGATGTTAAATAAAGACTGAATTAACTATAATGGCATCTTTTATAAGTTGACAAAGTAACTGAAAAAAACTGCTTTGAAGAGAGCTTAAGAAGCCAAGATAAACTCATATACATACAAACACATATGTACACAGAAACACACACACACACACACACACACACAGACTGATAATCTGAGACTCAAGTTACTTTAGGGAGGGCCCTCCCTTTCATTCCATCCTTACATCCTTACAGAACTCTCCTCCTCTTCCTCCCACCGTCTTGTCACTAACCCTTCCTGATCTGTCTCCAGTGTAATTCATTCCTTCATTTCCTGGCAGTGTTTCTGAGGAATTCAAGGCTCAGAAGTATCTGCCTCTACTTCATTACTCCTCTAGTTATGCTCATTAAACTAGATGCATGATAAATTCTCCTTTTCTGCACAGAAGGTCATTTAATCAATAATTCATAGGCTAAGGCAATTCTCCTTGCACAGAAGTTCAGTCCCAGGTGTCCCTTAGGCTCCAAGCAGTCACTCACAGGTTTGGATTTGAATCTGTTAGGAGACCAACAACTGCTTAACACATGCTCATATTTTACACTGCCGTGTGCCTGGGATTGTGCCCAAAAATGTCCTATTAATATGCACTGTTGGTATCTATGACCTAGGGTGGGACACTGAACTTGACTCATTGAATGTGGAACTGTGACAGCAAGGATCTCTGTGGCCAACAGAGTTAGACAAGAGGTAGAACAGCAAATTTTAAGAACACCTTTGGCAAGAGAGACCATCTCAAACCAACTCTGGCCTATCTTGTCTGCATGCTTTGGTCTGATTTCAACCTGTTTCCAGAACTCTGACAGTTTAACCTTGAAATGTCATAAACACTTGCTCCTGGCTCTGTTCTGTGTACTGCCGATGTCATCGCCATCAGGATTACGTTTCAGAGAATGGAGAGGACAGGCAAGGGACATGGGATTTATGCTTACACCATTGCATCAATATCTGGGGTGGGAACAAAGGTATCCTAGAACTAAATTGTCATTGGCTTGGAAATGTCTGTACTTCCAAGACTCATTTATTCATTCATCCATTCATTCACTCAACATGTATTAAAGAGACCATTAAATACAAGGTGATGTGCTAACCACGAAGGGGATGCTTAGATGCCTCAATGGGTCAGTGACCTTATCAATGATGACTATCACAACCTTTTCATGCCCTCTCATCTTCTGTGGCTCTGATTCACATCTTCCCATTATTTGGGTGGGTGCTTCCAAGATACTGAGTGACTTCCACTAAATATGGGATTCTTAACTTTTTTGTATCATGGATTCCTTAGGCATTCTTAGAATCACATTTTTATATACATAAAGTTAAAAAAAACATAGAATCACAAAGGAACCAATTATATTGAAATATGGTTATTAACTTCTTTTTAAGCTCACATACTCCAGGTTAAGAATTCCCTACTGTAGATTACTTGACAATGTAGGGATACTAATGGAACTCATGGTCTGTTGATTGATTATCTTTTGCTTTTGCCACATGAGCTGACCTTCTCTTTTCCAGCACATATCTCTTTGACGACATTTGTCATGCTATTTCTTTGCTGGGGATGTGTTATAGTCTATTCATACCCACTACTCATCTCTCCATTTCAAATTTTGCCTTTCTCTTTAATCCTTTTGAGACTGTAGCTTGCAGACACAGTATTCCTGGAAGAATAATTTTGTAAAAAAAAAAAAAAAAAGAAAAAGAGGGGACATAATTTCCCAGGAGTGATGGGGTTATTAAAAACATTGCAAAATTTTCCAAAGGTCACTGTTTCTTTCATTTAATTCTGAGCCTAGCTCATTTTCCAAGTACCATTTTCTCCAAGTTTATGCATAATGATGTATCTGCTTTATGGGTCATCTATCCAACTACTTATTATTAGCCTAGAAAATAGATATTCTTTATCCATTGAATTTGAATATATTTGTGTTGTCTATATTTTTAAATTTACTTGCTCTAGCTCATTGTGAGTAGGGATTGTTTCATTCTTTCTGCATCTCCCGAGCATAACACAGAGTCTGGCACATAAAGGCGTTTAAACATACTTATTGGTTTATGGATTGATACAAAGTTGAAGAAGTCAGAGACCCTGCCCTCAAGAAGCTTATAACATAGCAGAGGGAAAAGGGACCTTATGCAAATAGCTATATATAGTACAAAATATGAACTAGGCTCACATTGTGTACAGAACTTTAAGGGTTACAAACTGTTTTCCTCACAATTCTATGAGACAGGAAGTGTAGTATTATTATCGCCACTTTATAAATTAATTTAATTCAATAAACATTTATTAAATGTCTACTGTATACCAGGCACTGTGCTAAGTGCTAGAGATATAAAAAGAGGCAAAAGACAGTGCCTGCCTTCAAGGAGCTCACAATGTAATAATAAACCATCCTGCAAGCAAATTTGTACAAAATAAACTATATAGAGGAGAAATAAGAAATAATTTAAAGAGGGAAAGTCCTGGAACTAAGAAAGGTTAGGAAAGACTTCCTATAGAAGATGAGATTTTAGTTGAGACATAAAGGAAACCAGGGAGATCATTAGTCAGAGCAGAAGAGGGAGAGTATTCCAGGCATTGGTGGGACGACCAGGGAAAATGCCTAGAGCCTAGAGATGAAGTGTCTTATTTGTGGAACAACCAGGAGGTCAACGTCACTGGATTAAAAGGTATGTAATGGGGAGTAAGATGTAAGAAGACTGGAAAGGTGGGAGGAGGCTAGGTTATGAAGGGCTTTTGAATGTCAAACAAAGCATTTTGTATTTGCTCTTTGAATGTGTGTGTTGGGGGTGGAAGGATGGCGTTTGACTTGGTTGGAAGAGAAGGGGGCATATTCAAGAGACGTTGCAAAGGTGAAATCATCAAAATTTTGGATGGGGAGGGGATAAGAGTTAGTGAGGAATTCAGAATGACTCTTTGGTTGAGTGAGAGATTGGAGTTGCCCTCTAGAGTAATAGGGAAAGTTGGGGATTGGGGATTGGGGCTGGGGAAAAGATGAATTTCTTTTTGGATATATTGAGTTTAAGATGTCTCCTGAACAATTTTTTTAAAAAGGCTCAAAGTAGATAATTGATTTGCCTAAGGTTGTACAGTTAGTATGTATCAGAGTTGGGAACTGAACCCACAACTTCTAATTCTGAGGCTAGAAATCTTTCCTCTATATCACATAGACACTGAAAACAGAATGAGATAAGTGTGAAAAAGTGGTGTCATGAGAATTCATAAGAGACAGAGAAATCTCATTTATGGCTGAGGGGATCAGGAAGGCTTCATGAAGGAGATGTTTTGGGGTTTTGCTTTTTTTTTGGTTGCTTGTCTTGTTTTGCTTTGTTTTTTAATCTAAGCCTTGAAAGATTATTAAGGTTTCACCAGGTGAAGACAGTTGGGGGTTAGAAGTCAGAGAATATTTTAAGGCCAAAAAATAATGTGAAATGTATTTTAGGATACATCAAATAGTTTACTTTGGTCCATGGGATGTATAAGGATAGCTCATTATGGTGGAAAGATGGCTAGGCTGAGTCAGGAAGACCTGAGTTCAAGTTTTGTCTAGGCAATACCGGCTCTGTGTCCTTGGGCAAGTCTCAACATCCCAATGTCTCAGGAAATTCTCTAAGTTACTGGTCTATATTTACTAGAGAGGTATTCCTAACCAATAAAATCATAGGTCTGTGCCCACAGCCTCCTCCCCCAAAATGAATATATGGAGGGAAGTTGGTTAAGATAAATCTGGAAAAATATAATGGAATATGATTGTGAAGGTCACAGAGTGCTACAAGTATCTGAAAGAGTTAATTCACCTGTAAGCCTTGTGTATCTGGGTACACTTTGAGAAGATTTCTTGCTCTTTTGCTTATAGGCCCCATCCAGAATGTGTGGGAAATGCCCTATGTGGCATCATGAAATGTTACCAATTTTTCTTGTTGATGTGGCTGTCATTCAGTTGTTTCAGTCATGTCCAACTCTTCATAATCTCATTTGGGGTTTTCTTGGCAAAGATACTGGAGTGGTTTGCCATTTCCTTCTCCAGCTCATTTTACAGATAAGGAACTGAGGCAAATAGGGTTAAGTGATTTGCCCAGGGTCACACAGCTAGTAAGTGTCTGAGGCCAGATTTGAACTCAGGAAGATGAGCCTTCGTGACTCCAGGCCCAGCATTATATCTACTATGTCACCCAGCTGCCCAATTTCTCTTACAATGACACAGCTAAAAACAAAACAAAAAATACTGTCAAAAGGAATGTTTTATGGAAGATGAAAAAACTCACAAAAGGGCTCATGGAAAATAAAGATGCTTCTAATAAATAACTACTTCCCCAGAGACTCGACTAGAATAGAGTCCTGTGTCAGGTGGGAGCATCGTTCATTAGGTGTCACCTCCTATAGCTCCTCAGAGGATAAGTTTTCCTATTACCCTATACAGCTCTGAACTGATAGTGTTGGGGATGGTGGCTACTTATCCCAGAATCTCTAGCTGTTCAGGGCAGTGGAGTTCTTCAGGGACAATCATAACTCTTTGCCAGAGAAAATCTTGCCCACCCTGACAGAGGAGAAAACTAGATTTTCCCTGTCCTGTTTCATAATTCTATTGCAATGTCAGAGAAAACAACTTAACTCTGAAGTTTCTCCCAAATGCTACAGGATAGAAATATTGACCTCTGGCCTCACAGAAATTTGCCCAGGAATCACACTTCTCTCATCTCCAAATGTTTTGGAGTTTTGGTCACCAACAAGTTCAGACACAGCAACTAAATCTTCTCTCTCTGTTTCTGTCTCTGTCTCTGTCTCACTCTGTCTCTCTTTCTCTCTCTCTTTTTCTGTCTCTGTGTCTGTCTGTGTCGTCTGTCTGTCTGTCTCTGTCTCTCCCTCTCTCTGAGTCCCTCTGTCTGTCTTTCTCTCTTTGTCTTTCTCTGTCTCCGTATCTGTCTGTCTCTCTCTGTCTCTCTGTGTCTCTCTCTGTCTCTCTACATATACGTATATATACACATATGTACGTATGTATATGCATGTACACACACATACAGACACACACACCAGAAGTGAGTGAAAATATATTTTTTCACTTATACCCGGTTAGGACAATCATTGCAATTAGTGCAATGACCCAGCGATCACTCCTGGTCTAGAAGTTTGCCAAGATACCCAAGTTGCTCTGGATATTGTCCCTCAAGTGCCAGTGAATTCCCCCCCGATAAACTAAATGGGATCATGTAAATGATCACACTTAGAACAGGTAAGGAGAAGTCATACTCTCTGCCAGTAGAATAGGTTAAAGGGCCACTCACTTGTAGACATTTCTCTTTCTACTTCCTGAAGCCAGTGTTCTTGAACCTGTTTTCATGAATTATTCTTGCTAGAGCTGCTGCCCTGTGTCCTGGTCAGATCATATCTTGAATATAGTGTTCAGTTGTGCATATGTTTTGGGTTGGATATTAATGTTATAGTAAATTCAGAAGAGAATCAGCTCTTCTGCTTCCTTGTCAGTGTCTCCCAGGAGCCTGTGAGAACAGATGTTGTGACCACTAGATAAAACACAGGCATTTTCATCTGGAACCTCCTCTGGTCCTCACCAGTTTCAGAAGGGTGATAAAATTCAGCCTCTCTCATTGAAGAAAAGGAGGTATTTGGGATGTCTGCAATGTGGGATCAACATAGAGACAAACTGGCCCCTAACTAGGGGCCCTATGATGACTTGTTCCGCATGAGATCCAGTTAGGTAAGGATCTACACTCCCATGGGAAGGAGAAGTCTTAGGCACCAAGATATTGTGATGCAGAGAAAGGACACCTTAACCTGCTAATGCTCGTTGGGAAATACCTCCACTTACATCTTGTTTCTATATACCCTTATAAATAATGGGGAGAAGGGAGAAAAACTCATTCCTACTTGCCAATGGGGTGGCTAGAACTATACTGGTTATCTCTTTAAATGGTATTTTAAAGGTTTCTTGTTATATGTCTGAAAAAAAACTATATTGAACCCAAATAGCTAATTTAATTTGCTCCAGTTGTGCTTACTTGAATGTCTGCGGAAGGCCTGGGAAAGAAGAGAGGAAATCCAAAGGAGAGGAGATATAAATTAGAGAGAGTTGATAAATCAACTTTGAACTGCTAATGAAAACTTGTTGAGGGTTTGAGAGTTGGGCATTGAAAAGAGATGAGAGCTCATTTATTAAAGAAAGAAACAGAGAAATCCAGATATTCCTGTGAGCCAGTAAAATAATGGAAATGGTTAAGAAAACAAGGTGGCCTGTCATTTTCCTTTTTATGGGGAGTGCTGGATCACTCTTGGCTAACCTTGAAAAGATGAGGTTCACCAAGCTCATGAACTCTGAGTACAGATTGAAGCAAACTTTTTTCACTATTTTCTTCCTGGCCATATTTTAGCACCATAGCTAATATGAAAATATGTTTTGCATGCCTTCACATTTATAATTGATAACATATTGCTTGCCTTCTCAATGGATGGGGGAGAAACTAGAAGGAGGTAGAGAATTTGGAACTCAAAATTTTAAAAAATGAACTTTAAAATGAAGTACATTTTTGAAAAAAGAAAGACTCACAACTTGAGATGAGAGGAAGTGAGTTGTTGAGAAAGAAAATCCACGTCTTCAGAAAAGGAGGAAGGCCCACATAAAATATAGGATGATTGCCAACTCAGTCTGCACCCTGTAGGGGGTTATTCAAGACATATCTTCTATTATAAGTTCATAAGTTCATAAACTCATTTATTCTGTAGTCTTGTGAATTTGATCATGATGAATCAGTTTCTGAGAGAATATTCAGATCCAAGCATCTGAAAAAAATAAAGTTTTTCAGTTGAGATCTAAGCTAGATCTATGATGACACAGCAAACTACTGCCTACCTATGATTCTAAGGTCAAACATCTAATCTCTAAGTATCATCTCTCAACTATAATACACTTGATAAACCATTGAGCATCCATGATATCTGATGCCATTTTGACTTTCAAACTTTCTTTTGGGGTGATACTATTAGGTAGCCTGAACACAAGGTTGCCACCAAAATGGGAACACCCTGCTCTAGGAACAAGACTTGGAAGCAAGCTCAGCTGATGGAATTTGGATGGCATTTGAGTGGATCTGATAGTATAATTTTCCATCAAATTTATACTGTTACCAATTGTGTATGCAGATTCAGTAGCAAAACAAGGCAAAACCTAGAACAAAATAGGCATGGGATGTGACTAAAAAGAGCTGGTTCAAATCCAACCTGTTGTACTTTCAATAGGTCACTTAACCTCCATTTCTCCATTTCTAAAATGGAGATTTTAGAGATCCCATTGCCTCTGAGATCTTTTTCCAGCTTTTGATTCTATGATCAAATGATCCTATAATCTTTGGACACACTCCACAAATGTATCTTTTTTCTCACATGCTGTCTAACCCCCCCTAGTAGGGCAGCTAGGTGGCACAGTAGATAGACCACTGAGTCTGGAGTCAGGAAGACCTAAGTTCAAATGGGGCTTTAAACACATACTAGCTGTGTGACCTTGGGCAAGTCACTTAATCCTGTTTGCCTCAGTTTCCTCATCTGTAAAAGGAACTGGAGAAGGAACTGGCAAAGCACTCCAAGTATCTTTTCCAAGAAAATTCCTGGAGGACAGGGAGTCATATTTATGTATGATTAAGGCTAGGTAAGAAAGTATTTTTGCCTTTCTTTGTTTCCCCAGAGCTTACTTCAATGACCTTATCATTAATCAAATGATAAGAAAAGTATGTGTAGTCCAGCCCAACAGTACAGGCACTAAATTCACTAAAGCAATCTACCATTCTGTCACTTCCCCAATATTCTCTTTCCCAACTCTGACAAAATGTTCTCACTCCATCAGGTAGTTTCTCTGCTATTGACTTTCTATACCCCATAGCAGCTGTTTAGTCAAGCCAGTCCCTGCCACTGCCACCACTGTGTATACCAGCCTTTTTCCTACTGTCTAGCACCCTTAAATACATCAGTGGAAAATTCCTTCTCACTCAACCATTCCTTATGTCAGTTGATTCCTTGTTGGAATGAGTTGCTAAGGGGATTTTTTCTCTTATACTATGAACAACAACACCTTTGCTCTTCTCTTCCCAGCCTCAATCTTCTGAAAAATGTATACTTACTGTCTGTCCTCTGACAAGGACCAACCCATATGTATTCTCAAATCTGATCACTCACTAATCTCCAGATCAACTCATGTTCTCTTTCCCTAATAAGCATTCTCTTTTTCCATGTGGCTACTTCCAGGAGTCTTAGAACTTCATGAATAGATTATTTACATCTGTCAGGACTCTCTCTTCATTATTTTTTTAAATGTAATTAATTTATTTGTTTTCAGTTTTCAACAATCATTTCCATAAGTTTTCAATTTTCTCCCCCTCTCCCTCCTCTCCCTCCCCAAGACACCACACAATCTTATATGGGTTCTACATATACATTTTTATTAAATACATTTTCACATTAGTCATGTTGCATAGAGAAATGAAAACAAATGTGAGGAACCATGCAAAAAGTCTAACCAGAACAAAATATAACACAAGAGAAAATAGTCTACTTCATTCTGCATTCCAATTCCACAGTTCTTTCTCTGGATGTGGATGGCATTTTGCCTCAAGAGTCCTTTAGGAATATTTTAGGTCCTTGCATTGCTGCGAAGGGCTAAATCTATCAGAAACAGTCCTCACATACTGTGGCTGTTACTATGTATAACGTTCTCCTGGTTCTGCTCATTTCACTCAGCATCAGTTCATATAAGTCTTTCTAGGCTTTTCTGAAGTCCAACTGTTCATTATTTCTTATAGCACAATAGCATTCCATTACATTCATATGCCACAACTTATTCAGCCATTCTAAATTGATGCATATTCCCTCAATTTCCAGTTCTTGGCTACCACAAAAAAGAGTTGTTATAAATATTTTTGTATACGTGGGACCTTTTCCCATTTTTATGATCTCTTTAGGAGACAGCCCTAGAAGTGGTATTACTAGGTGATAGGGTATGCACGTTTTTGTAGCCCTTTGGGCATGGTTCCAAATTGCTCTCCACAATGGTTGGATCAATTCACAGTTCCACCAACAATGAATTAGTGTTCCAGTTCTCCCACATCTTCTCTAACACTTATCATCTTCCTGTTTTGTCATGTTAGCCAATCTGATAGGTATGATATGGTACCTCAGAGTTGTTTTGATTTGCATCTCTCTAGTCAATTGTGAGTTAGAGCATTTTTTCATATGACTATAGGTAGCTTTAATTTCTTCCTCTGAAAACTACCTGTTCATATCCTTTGACCATTTATCAATTGGGGAATGACTTGTATTCTTGTACATTTCACTCAGTTCTCTATATATTTTAGAAATGAGGCCTTTATCACAGACACTAGCTGTAAAAATTCTTTCCCAGTTTTCTGCTTCTCTCCTAACCTTGGTTGCATTGGGTTTGTTTGTGCAAAAACTTTTCAATTTAATGTAATCAAAATTATTCATTTTGCACTTCATAATGTTCTCTTTCTCTTCTTTGGTCATCTCTCTCTTCATTATTCCTTAAATGTTAATATTACTGTGTTGGTTGGAATTAGTACCCAATATCCATACTCAGTCTTCCTAGTTAGCCACACAAGTTAAGAATGAAGGCCACTGGAACCTCTATGAATATTATACTTCCATAGATTCAGGCTCAAATTACCTTTTTAAAGTAGCCATCAAACTATAGGTTTCTCATTACTACAACCTTATTCTAATTCTCAAATCCCATCACTCTCATTATAATGTTTGTTGACCAACAACTCTAGAAGAAATGCCAGGAGCAGAACAGAGGTCTGTATACAATGTTTGTAGATGTGACCAAAGTCTTGGATACTGTCAGTCATGAGGGCTTATGGAACATTATGTCAAGATTCGGTTTCCCAGAAGTTTATCAGCATTGTATGTCAATTTCATGATAACATGCTTGCCTGGAATCTGGATAATGGAGAATGTTCTTGTGCTTTCCTAGTCACCAATGGAGTGAAAGAGGGCTGTGTGCTTGCTCCTGTGCTTTTTAGCATCATGTTTTCAGGCATGTTGTTGAATGCTTTCAATGAGGACAAACACGGCATCAAGATTAGCTACCACACTGATGGTAAATTCTTCAACTTGAAAAGGCTACAAGCCAAGATCAACGTAGAAGGAAGGTTGGTGCATGATTTCCTGATTGTAGATGATTGTGCACTCAATGCAGCCTCTGAAGCTGAGATGCAACAAAATATGAATTGATTCTCTGCTGTTTGTGCTAATTCTGACCCAACAATTAACACCAAAAAAAAAAAAAAACCCAAACCCAAAAAATAGGTGCTCCATCAGCAACCACCACACCATCCATACATAGAATCATTGGTTACTCTTCCTTACATATCGGTACTAACTCACAGCAATGCTATTCAATCTTGTCATCTTGAATAACACAGAATCTCCTACCACTCTGCTTTCAAATATTTTCCATCCTTTCTATAGTCAAACCTCTCTCAGTGGACTCCATCACAAACAGCAATGAGCCCATTTCTAAACACATTTACTCCACCATGGCTACAGGTTAAGACAGAATTTTTGTTTGTTTGTTTCAACTGTCAGGCTTAACCCCTTGAAGTGTAGTTTAATTTTTTCTTGTCATTGCATATATACTAAAAGAATGATGCCTTCTACATTTAGAAATATTTGGATGACAATCTGTCTAAATATTTGTCTAAAGGATTTGGGGCTCTTCCCTAAAGGTAAGGAAAAGTTGCATACATCAGTCCCTATAACCCTTGTGGAATCTTCAAAAACAGACACAAAATATGCTGAACATAACCCCCTTGATTATTTTTTCAATTGTCAAGAGAGGTAGGAAATGGGCACCACAGAATGTTAGGGCTGGAAGAGTTTTTAGAGATAATTGAATCTAATCCCTGTCTAAGCTCTTCCCCTCTGCCCCTTCATATATGAATAGCTTGGAGACTGAAAAAGGCAGAAAAAGAACATTTTATAAGAAAAAATTATAAAAAATATTAAGTTGTGGGAAAACAATCTCTTAGATAAAACACTGAGGAGAGACACAGACTGTTGTAAGTATCTTTGGAATGCAAAATTATGAGTGGGTTAATAAAGCATACTGTGGTCCTTCATTTCATTTACATGTAATTGTTTTTAGGGTTTGGGAGTTTAGTTTTATTTAACCTGACAAAATCATAAATCCAACAACTGTTTGGAGACCATGGAAATATTATATGAGGACTTTAGGGTTCATATCTGATAGAAAGAGGGATTTCTTGAATTTTGTCTCATAAATAATTAGCATTTACATAGTGCTTTGAGATATGTGTAGCACTTATGCTAGAATATAATAAACATTTATCGAGTACCTACTATGTGTCAGGTATGGGAGCTGAAAAGTGGGCAGTAGCAGAGAGATGCCATGCAATGTCCTTCTCAAGAGTGTGATGTGAATGGTAAAGTCAAAACCAAGCAGAACAGCTGGTGGTAACTTTCCAAATATCCTCACAACAGCTCTGGGAAATAGGAGTTATTATTTTCTCCATTTTACAGTTGAAGATACTGAGGTGGGAAGAGGTTAAATGACTTGCCCAGGGTCATGTAACTAGTAAGTGTGTAAGGCTAGGTTTGAGCTCAGGTCTCTTTTGACTCCTGGTCCAGCACTTTATCTACTGCACCACCTGGCTGCCTTTCATAAGGTAAAGATGAGTCATTAACAGTGGCATTCTGGTAAATATTTAAAAATTCTCTCTCTCTGGAAAAAAAAAATGTGCATATATATGTATATATATGGTAAGTTTTGCTAAATAAATAACACATAATTTTAAAATGGTAATAAAAATCCAATATTTTTATTTTAAATTCCATATAGCCAAAAATGGTTTCACATTCTAATATACTAACTTTTCCCCCAATAAATCCTTGAATCTGATATATGATTTACAGTTAAACAATTTCTCACCTTCTTATGGATTATACTTATTAAACTGAATCCTTTTGTAGCCTTAGCACTTCTGACTACAATATACTAATTATCCTTTTAATTGTTTGTACAGCTGCAGGGATTAGAATACTGTTTGATTCTATATTATTATCTACAAGATCCTGAAAGTCACTCAAATCATTTTAAAATTTTTAAATTTCACTTAAAATGCTACAATTCTTTAAATCAATTTTCCGTGGTGATGTTGGTTACTCATAAGGCAAAGTTGATGGTTCTAATAAGTCAAAATACTTGAAATGCTTTCACCATTGTTTCTGTCCAATAAAATATATAAGTTCATGTGTTGAATTATATTTTCTTGTAACATACTCTTAGGAAGATCATTAACTGTATTCTTTTTGTTAAATGGAGTATCTTTAAACTCATCTGACTTAGTCAAATGTTCATCTTGAGATGGAAAGTTTCCAGTACCAATCTTTGATTTTTTCCAAGCTCTTAAGGTCACATTTGATTAATTTTTGCCTTACTGAATGTTAGCTGATCTTGAATATTTCCACTGAAAGTAATGAAAATTATTCAAGAATGTCAATCATGAAAGCAAGGTCTTGTGAGAAATTAATGTGAGTTAATCTCTTTGCCAAACCAGAATAAGGAGAAAAGCATAGAAATGACGCAGCATGTTTGTGCCATGCATCAGGGCAGCTACATGTTACTCATCTTGATCCCAGTACTCAAATCATTTTAATATTTCAATTTCAAGGTCTTTAGTTAGTTACTAATTCAGTTTTATTTTCATTAGATTGGTGATGAACAGAATACATTTTATGCAGAAATATTTTCAAGTAATTAACTTTTTTTCAGACATTAAATCAAATGATAATTGCCATTGATAATATAAACAGTGCCAAATGATGAAACTTTTTTTTCAGAAACTTTTCTAACAACTCAAACCTATTCTAGACTTTCTTCCTAGCATTTTATTATACCGTAGGAACAAAATGCAATTATGTTGACTTTCAAATATTCATTATTAAAGTCATAAACATTTAAAGTAGATGACAATGTATTGATAATACACTCTGCTGTGGTCGACACCAATTCTTTTTAAAGCAACAAAAAACATTTCCAGGGCAGGAGCTGATTAAATTGTGCACTGGTTATGTTTAACAACCAATCTGCAAAATTACTGACAAAATTTAACAATCAGCGGTCATGAGCAATACATGTGCTCCAGTACACCACCAGTTCACCAACTACTAGGAAGTGATACTTTGAGGCTTTGGGAGAGAAGACATTTCACGAATAAATTATAGGAAGAGACAAAAAGAAGCAAATGAATAGACTGAGAAGAGGAGGACTCATAAGAAGACAAAATAAAACACAGACAATTCCCCGCTGACTTTAGAGCATTGCTAGGAATGTGCTGATTGACTGAAAAAAAGCTAGAGAAGCTTCTGGAAATTTCTTGGAAAACAACTGAATCTGGTTTCTGTATGGGAAGGGCAAACTATCAGATTTTATTGCTTTCTAGCGCCATCTATAGATTAATAGAGAGAACGCATCTCATGGGTGCCTGTATTACCTTTTATTGCCCTTTATAGTTTGAGAGAGAAAAATAGAGAGAAGACAAACTTTGCATCTGTTTTGCTGTGAGAAGAGGCTTGGAGCTTGTTAAATAAAGCCGAATCTTCTGCTGTTCACAGATCTGAAGAGCCTGGCATTTCTCATTGCTTAAGAGAACAGCTTATTGCTGCAATAGCGTAACACTTCCTCAGCACCCTATGAAGAGTGGCTGTGTGCTTCAGTGACTTAAGAAAAGAGGGGCAGGCTGTCCCAAAAGGAGAGCAATGAGAAGCACAAAGGGAAAAACATACAAAGTGCCATTGTGCAGCATAGGTTGTTCCTGAAGGGACTAACCTTGCTTGTAGTCCAGTTAAAAGTTGTTCTGGGAGCATGAATTTCCACATTCATGTACCTCCTTCTTGAATTTACATAAAAATTACCCACCCTACTCTACCCAGATAATGCATGAATTAATGGCTGGGATGTTTAAACAACATTCTTGCTTATGCCTTCTATTGAGTAAAAACTATTATTTCTGCTTTTGCAGGAATATTAAGTAAATGCTATATCCATTCTCATTTCTGTCTTATTGCTTAGTAAATATTCTAAGTTTTAGAGTTAATGGTGTCATGGTGACTGATTTCATGTAAATGGGAAGCAGATAGATGTAAGCTCAGAACTAGAATGTGGAGAGCAGTAAGAATGTATCTTCTCCCTCTACCTCCTCATCCACATTTGAGAGTTACCTTGATGACCTAGAGACTTTTGAATGAGAGAACAGTCATACCATATACTCTGAAAACCTAAGATCTGCCAGCCTGACTGCAGTATGGGCAAACAAGCACAAAGAGAAAGAGTAGGAGATCCCTAATGTGTCTAGGTTAGATATTTATTTGACACAGGAGGAAACTGAGGCCTAGAAAAGTAACTTGGTCAAGGTCACAGAGTCAATTAGATGCAGAACCTGATCTAGCACCCAGGTCTTCTGACTCCAAGTCCAGTGCTCTTTAGTTGACTCTACATGAGGTCAATGAGCCAAGGGGAGATGACCACTCTTTTGAACTCCACCAAGAATCATCTCCAAAATAAAACTTAGGGTATGGCTTGCATCTATTTTATTTTATTTTATTTTTTGTCCAAAGTAGGTAACAGGGATTCTGACTCCCATATAGGCACTTGATATACAACATGGGTATCGGGTATGGTACAAACTTAACTTCCTCACCACAGATTCATAAGTAATAAGGGTCCCATAGGAACCTATGAACAAATACAGAAACATAAAACATTCAAATGATCCACAAGATTTCTTCCCATCCTTCCCAAGATTCTTTAGTGGAATACTGAACCAATTCTTCCTGTTCACCTTAGATCTGCATAAGAAGCATTTAAAAAATAAGTTAAATGAATGAGTATAATTGCCAAAGTCAGCCTTCCCACCTGAAGGAATTTACATCAGTGACCTACCTCCTTTTGGCCATTGTCTTATGACATTTCCTTGGCTATCTAAAGGAAACGTTGAAGCAGTCCCTGATTTGCCTAGATCATAGGATTTAAACCTTCTTTAAGATCATATGGATCAACCATCTTATTTTATGGATGAGGAAACTAAGGCCCAGAGAAGGGAAGGCATGTGTTCAAGGTCACATAGGTAGTAAGCAAGTGAGTCAACATTCCAGCATAGATTCTCTTACTGTTTTTTTCACTATCTCATACAACCTTCTCTGCTTATAAAATTTAAGTGCAAGTTAGAAACAACCTTGGACAAATTGGGCAGAGATGAGAAGATGCAAATAGAAAAAAAGGAGAAAAAAGGTCATGATTACAAAAGAATGTCATGTTATTCTTATTTCAACTAGAACAGAGATAGAATTATATTTATGATATATTTAAAGGTCCTTCTAAAATATAAATACACATACTCCTTGAGTTGCAAACAAAGGTGGAGGTTTTGTTGATTCCAAGCAGTGATTCTGTTTTGTTTTGGTTTTTTGTTGTTGTTGTTGTTGTTGTTGTTGGGCCAGAGTGTCTAGAATGATATCTGACTGGGCCAGCGGAATGGCTTTAGCATGCAGACTGGGCTCAATCACCTTCCTTTGTGATTAAGAATTCAGGGGCTTTTTCTCAAAAGTCCTGAGAATTACAATATTTCACTTCTATCATTCATCCATTCATTCCTCAAATATTTGTTGAGCATTACTTGTTACCTGTGAGGAGCTATGTGTGGTTTACATTTGAGGGAGAGATTGAGCAAGATTTCGGTTTAAGATTATGTACACAGAATCACAGAATACCAGCGTGGGAAAGCACCCTAGAGATTATCTGGCCTAAATCCTTTATTCTGCAGAATTTGAAAGCTGAGACCCAGAGCGGGGAAGTCTCATACTCTAGTACTATACAAATGAGAGCCATTGGTACATGGGAGCAGTGGAAAGAGCTCTCAATTTGGGAATCAGGGGACCTGGGGAGAACATTGTTTAAGATGTGGAATTCTGGGCAAGACATTTTCTTGCCATAAAATTCAGTTTTCTCATCCGCAAAATAACAATATTTGCGCTTGCTTTCTCACAGGCACAGAAAGTGATTTGAAAACCTTAAAAGTACCATAGATTTCTATTATATGTCATAGTTGTTAATGCTACTATTATGAAAGCATGTAGGGCAATCTCAACTTTGTATCTTTCCCAGTGCCTAGCACAGGACTCTTTATGTTCAATAAATGTTTGATGAACAAATGAATGAATATTCAAATAAAGAAAGAGTTGGGATGAGTCAACAATCCACAGCTCTTTCCATTAAGTCAGAGATGACGAGGTGGCTCAGTTGAAAGATCACTTGATTGACCTGGAGCCAAGAAGATGTAAGTTCAAATCTACTCTCAAACACTTCCTAGCTATGTGATTTGATAAGTCATTTAACCTGTTTGTCTCTGTTTATTCAGCTATAAAATGGAGATAATAATGGTACCTGGGTAGCTAGGTGACACAGTAGATAGAGTGCTGGTCCTGGAGGCAGGAAGACTCATCTTCCTGAGTTCAAATCTGATCTCAGACACTTTATTAGCTGTGTGACCCTAGACAAATCATGTAACATTGTTTGCCTTATTTTTTTCATCTATAAAATGAAGCTGGAGAAGGAAATGATAAACCACTCCAGTATCTTCACCAAGAAAACCCCAAATGGAGCCGCAAAGAGACACAACTGAAAAATGACTCAGCAGCAACAACCTCTAAGGATTATAGGATCTAATGAAATAATATTTGTGAAGAGCATTTAGCACAGGTACCAGAAACGTAGTAGATGTTATATAGATACTTAGTACCTTCCCTCTACCACTATACTAGAAACAGCCAGGTGATATAGTAGAGAGCGCAGGCCTGGAGTCAGGAAAGTCTGAGTTTAAATATTCCTTCAAACACTTCTTAGCTGGGTGACCCTGAAGAAGTCTTCCTTAGTGTCCCCCACTATAAAATGGACATAATAATAACATCTACCTCACAGGCCGTTATGAGGATCAAATGAGATAAAATTTGTAAAACACCCAGCATCGTATCTGGTGCACACTAGGTCCTAAATAAATGCTTGCCTGTTCCCTTGTGCCACATTGCCTCTGTGCTTTTTTGGTTATTAGAGTAGAGTTGAAATTGGCTCAAAACACCTAAGGATATTTCTACATGGAAATTTTTTTTAAAGTTTTTACATGAAGAACAGAAAAGGGAAACCATAAGAAAGGCTTGACTGGTGGGATGGAGCAAGCATTGTACTCAAAATAGGAAGATTGAGCTAGACTCAAGCCTGGGCTTTCCAGCTTGAGTCATGGCCATGGTCATGGGTGAGTTGTTTAACACTCCAAATCTCAGTTCCTAAATCAGCGAAATGATGCTGATGAAACTTTATCTTATTTGGTTGCTGGAAGGATCAAATGAGATAATGAATGTAGAGTGCTTTGTCAACTAGTCTCAGGCATTGTCCCAGTTTCAGATGTTGTTGTAGTTGTCATGTGGGTTTTTCCAGGAACATCAGGCAGAAGCTGAGCAGTCACTTTTGGGGGTGGGGAGGATGATGCAGAGGGATTCAGACCTTAGTTAGGTCCTCTGAAGTTTCTTCCTGATCTAAGATTCTGTGTTTCTATAGCTATAAGATTCTATGTGATAAGTGCTAGACCTGGGATTGACTGAAAGAGGAAACTCCCAGGAGAAGAAACTCCCTCTACCAATGCAAGTTAGCATCTCCACTGCAATTCACAGTCTGAAAGAGTTGTTTAGACTTGTAGAGGTATCACGCTCACCACCGACCCACAGACAAGAAGCCCTACAAAACTCAACCAAATCAGATTAAAATGTAATTGGACTATACTTAGCAGAATAAATAAAAATACAACAAAGCAAGATAATGTTAATTTGTGGCAAGTCATGTCACCATTTCTCTCATGGCATGGTCTTCTTTGGAAATAAGTCCTGTTACCTCACTTTAAATCAGTACCTGCATAGACCTTGGCCTAAAGGTGGTGCCAAGGTCTCCTAATGTATCCTGGGTTATCTCAAGTCATGCTGATGAATATCTGGTCACTGGATTCAGATGGCTCTGGAGGAGAAGTGAGGCTGGTGACCTGCATAGCCCTCCCTCACTCAAAACAAAGTAAAATGCAAGTCATGACATCATTTCTCTGATGGCATGGTCTTCCTCAACAATGAAGCCCACAGAGATGTTTTTGTCAAGTTGGACACTACTGGCTTAAAGCACTGAGGTTATACGACTTGCCCAGGGTGGTACAGTATCTAGAGCACTGGGTCTAGAGTCAGAAGTCCTGAGTTCAAATATGACCTCAGATATTTACTAACTGTGTGAGCCTGGGCAAGCCACTTAATGTCTATTTGACTCAGTCTCCTCATCTGTCAAATGGGGAGGATAATAGCACTGGCATCTTGAGGTTATTGTGAGGATCAAAGAGATAACTATTGTAAAGCACTTAGCATAATACCTGACACATAGGAAGCATTACATAATGTTTGCTATTCTTGTTTTTGCCATATAGACAGTATTGTCAAAGGTAGAACCTGAACCCAGGTTATTTCATTGTAATTATTGCTTCATTTGTTTGTTTCTCCTAGCTCTGAGGTTATGCCCCTATAGACTCTATGATTCTATAGGGTGTGAAGGTGCCAGAGAATGATAGGACGTCTGGATAATCAGAGAAGGTACACACAGGCTTGTGCCTGAATTCAGTGTTCAGTACTCTTTGAGAACTTCATTTCAGCCATTTGAATACAGGCTTGGGAGGTGGAGTGTGGGAAAATGTGGGAAAGGAGGCTTGTTCCCAAACTCAAACACTTGGATGGGGACACAAAGGCCTTTGAAAAAGCAGCTGCTTCCCTCCCCTCTCCCAAGCCAGCTAGCACTAGGAAAGATGACCTAAGAGGAAATTTGCTAAGTACATAACAAAGTTTATTAGCTTAGCAGATCCATTTGTTTAATGGGTGTCCAACCCTGAAGACAACATTCATCAGTTCCCCTGAGATGACTGCTCTAAGGAAGACCTGCCTCAGGTACCTCAGAGCAGACAGGAAGAAGGGACTACCTAGGGCCCAGGGATATTCAAAATAAACCCATGAGATTATTACACATCAATTCCCAAAACAAAGGTGAGAGGCAGCATGCTGTAGGGGCTAGGAAACTGGCCTTGCAGGTGGGGGGAGACCTGGGTTCTTGTGCTGCCTTTGACTCAGTTTCCCTGGGCCTACTCCCTAGCCTCTTGTTGCATTCAGCAAACTTTCAAGACTAAAAGTTACTTACTGGGGTGTTAAAATGAAAAAGAAGATACATTTTAGTCAGAGAGAAAGAGAGAGAGAGAGAGAGAGAGAGAGAGAGAGCAAGAACCAGCTGTGGAGTCATGAGGATCTGAGTGCTAATATGTCCTCAGATGCTTACTACCAGTGTGACCCTGGGCAAGTCACTTAATCCTGTTTGCCTCACCTGTAAAATGAGCTGGAGAAGGAAACGGCAAACTGCTCCAGTATCCTTTCCAAGAAAACCCCAGATAGGGTCATGAAAAGTCAAACAGAACTAACTCAACATAACAACAACCATATCTATATCTATGTGTGTATGTATGGATATGGATATGGATATATTCACATGCATGTGTATATATAGATATATTATTACTAAGACTGATCTCTCTGTGTCTTGATTCCAATGCCTATGATCTCTTCCAAGGCTTTGTCCTAGTTGTTACCTTCTTTCTTTCTTGAATCTTTACTTCTCTTCTTTTCTCTCTCCCTCTTGTCTGCCCCCTTTCCAATTCCTTCCCAGCTACCTTCTTTCTAAAGATGAGAAAGTCTTCCCAATCCTAAAAATTTTCCCTTGACCCTTTTGACCCCTAGACTCTCTGACATATATAAGAAGTTAACCACCAAGAATATATTAAGTGCCTTTTATGTGACAGGCACTGTGATAAATTATGGGGATAGCAAAAAGGGCAAAAAATATATTTTCATGAGAAAGACAACGTGTAAATAAATATGTGGACAATATGTGTATATATGTATGTGTGTATAAATATACAAGGTGTGTTCATCCTTCATTGTCAAAGAAGAACATGCCATCAGAGAAATAATGACATGACTTGCAGTTGACTTTGTTTTGAATGGTGTGTACACCAAATATATATATATACTGTATTGTATCGGGCAGCTAGGTGGTGCAGTGGATAGAGCACCAGTGCAGAAGTCAGGAGGACCTGAGTTCAAATCTCACCTCAGACACTTGACACTCACTAGTTACATGACCTTGGGCGAATCACTTAACCCCAATTGCCTCATCCTGGGTCATCTCCAGTCATCCTGAGGAATATCTGGTCACTGGATTCAGATGGCTCTGGAGGAGAAGTGAGGGTGGAGACCTGGTGCACAGCCCTCCATCACTCAAAAAGAAAAGTCAAGTGCAAGTTATGTCATCATTTCTCTGATGGTATGGTCGTCTTTGGCAACGAAGGATGAACACACTGTGTTGTATATATGGTATATATACATATGTGCATATAGATATAGAGACATGCATAAAGAATAGAGGTAATAGAAGGTAAGCTAAAAGGTGAAACCATTAGCTGAGAGGGTCGAGGGACTGGGAAAGGTCTCTTGAAAGTAAGATTTGAGTTGAGCCTTAAAAAAAGTCAGGGAAACTAAGAGGCAGAGGTAATGGGGCTGGAAATTCCAGGCATGGTGTTCAACAATTTTAAAGGCATGCAGATGGTAAATGGAATTTTATATTCCAAAAACTGCAATTAGACCAACAGTGATGTATCTCCAAGTGTATGGAGGGAAGAATGGTATAAGAAGCCTGGAAAGGTAGGAGAAGACAAAGCTATGGGGAGCCTTAAATGCCAAACAGAGACCTTTATATTTTAATTCTGGAGGTCATAAGCAGCCACTGAAATTGGGTAGGGGTAGAGGCAGGGGTAGGATGGAATGACATAGATGTGAACTTGAGAAAAATCAACTTGGCAGGTGAGTGGAGAGGATGGTTTCAGGTACAGAGAGACTTGAGAAAGCTTTTGCTAATGCCAGGATCTAAGACAACTCCAAAAGAGTCATGATGGAAAATGCTGTCCACATCCAGAGAAAGAACTATGGAGTCTGAATGGTGGTGGAAGCATACTATTTACTCTCTCTCTCCCCCTCGTTTCTTCTTACTCATAGTTCTTCCCATTGGTTCTAATTCTTAATATCAATGTATATCTAGAGCCTATATCAGATTGCATACCATCTTGGAGAGGGGTGAAATAGGGAGGGGAAGAAAATTTAGAACTCAAAATCTTATGGAAGTGAATGTTGAAAGCTAAAAAGAAGTTAATTAATAAAAAGAAGGCTTTTGCTATAGTCCAGGCATGATATGATGAATTCCTGAACTACAATTGTAGCTTTATGAATAAAAATAAAGGATACATACAAGAAATCTATGAAGATAAAAATGGGAAGATCTGGCAATGGATTAGATATCTGAGATGAATGAGAGTGAGAAACTGAGGCAGACATTGAGGGTGCAATCCTGCATGGCTAGGAGGATTCCTTTGATAGTAATAGAGAAGTTCAAAAAGTAGGAGGATTTGAGGGAAAAGATAATGAGTCTTATTTTGGACATACTGATTTTGAGATGTTTATGGGACACCAGTTTAAAATGTACAAGAGGCATTTGAAGATCATTTCAGGAGAGATCAAGGCTGAACATGTAGAACTGGGACTTTCCTGCATGCAAATAATAATTGAATATGAGAGAGCTGATGACATCACCAAGATAGTCAGTTAATAAGCATTTATTTTTGCTCAGTCTTTTTCTGACTCTTGGATTTGGGAACTGAGAGATAATTGGTAACTTGGGAAAGGACAATTTCAAAAGTTTTGAGCAAGATTTGAGAGGTTTTAGAAATGAAAGAGAGAAGAGAGGAAGCACTGACTATAGACACCTTTCTCAAGGACTTTAGTTCTGAAGGTAAGGCACAATATAAGAAAAAGGCTAGAGAGGATGGTCTAATTATCAGATCATAGTTTTAGAGCTGGAAAAGACCTTTTGGATTTAAGTCATTTTTCAATTGTGTCCAGCTCTTTGTGACTCTATTTGGGGTTTTCTTGGCAAAGATATTGAAGTGAGTTTGCCATTTCCTTCTCCAGATCATTTTACAAATGAGGAAACTGAGGCAAACAAGGTTAAATCACTTGCCCAGGATCACACAGTTAGTTAGTAAGTGTCTGAGACCAGAGTTGAACTTGGAAAGATGAGTGTTCCTGACGCCAGACCTGGTTGCCAGAAGGAATCTTAAGAATCATAAATCCAACCCCCTCATTTTATGTGAGAAAATTGAGACACAGAGAAGTTAAGGCACTTGACAGGTTGTAAGTGCATAAGTCAGGATCTGAACACAGGACTTCCTAAATTTGAGTCCAGCAGTTTTTTCTTCCTTAGTCCTTTTCTGCTAACCTGCTGTTGCTTCCTCCATCCCCATCTTCTCCTCAACAAATAACTGATTCATTACTCTGATAATTTAATGGCAAACTAGCATGATTAGACAATGAAATTGTAAAAAGACAGGGAAATGATTTTCACCTATTTGATTCTTCCCTCCATACCAAATAATACCTCATATAATGCTCAACATGGCACTGTGGAAAGATCAGTATGCCAGGAGTCAGGGGATTTAGTTCCTAGTCTCTTGATTTTCCCACTATCTAGCTTTGTGTCTATAAGAAACTCATTTCGTATTTCTGTTATCTTGATTTCCTCATCTGTGTCTCCAAGGTACCTTTCATCTCTAATATTGAGTTATATTTTAACATTTCATGTTTTAAGGGTCGTTCCACTCTGACAGTCATTCTTCTATGATTCTACCACAGTGAATGCTAAGTGAATATTATTGACTAAAGAGTCCTGGAAAGATGGGGAGTCAGCAATAGGGTGATGCATGGGACATGGAGTAGGAACAGAGTTTGAAGTTGTTGGTGATTTCCACGGGTTAGAATTCTCTCTTCTACTTCTACTTCTACTTCTTATCTACTTCTTCTCTTGCCCTTTCCCTACTTTCATCTACTCTGCTCCCCTCTAGGGCAGGAGTCACATGGCTATCTAATGCAAGGAGACAGGTTGTTCAGTTCACTGAAAGAGATGTATTGGCTACTGGGAACACAGACATTATGCCACAGTCCTTCCAACTTCCTTTGAGCTAACAAAATTGTGTTCCTCCACCGGAAAGGAGACTCCCAGATGTTTAACTGAGGACAGTTTATACACAAATGTCTGTTCTATCACTCTAGGAGATCTACATGGGCTGTATATTCTACAGGAAAATGGGGAAATGGAGGTCACCCAGGCAGAGAGCCAAAGCTGAGGTCACCAAGACTTCTTTGCATGGAAGGTCTTGAATTTCTTATGAGTCAGGTGCTTCCAAAGAAGGAAATACATTGAAGTCTGCAATTCTATTGGAGGAGGAGATTGGACAATGTCATCATAGGAATATGGTATTTCCCTTGATCATTATGTTAGTCCTCTGAGTTAAGTAGCATTAGTCTGTTGCTCATTTAACAGGTTAAAAAATAAAACAAACAACTGAGGCCCAGAGAGTTTAAATGGCTTGGTCAGGGCACTACATCCAGTAAGTGACAGAACTGGGATTTGAACCCTGACTCCAAGTCTAGTACTCTTTCTACTATGCCATGTTTCCTTGCTTAAGAAGAGCAACAAGTGGTGAGGAATAGAATATAATTTATTCTGGAGAGCAAAAAGAAAATTGGGTCAAGGAAAGGAAAATGGGTGTAGCCATATGTGATCCAAAGTCTAGTCAGTTTAATAGGATCCACGCAGGTTCTTCTCACTCTCCTTTTCCCCCTTCTCCTTTTCTTTCTCTCCCTCTCTTTCTCCTTCTTCCTCCTCTAGCACTGACTTAGTTTTAGAGAGTTACCTATGGGCCTTAAGATGATGAGAAATTTGTCCAGGGTCCCAGAGATAGTATGTCTCTGTCTCTCTCTTTCTGAGTCTCTCTCGGTAAATAGTATTTTACTTTTTCCAGTTACATATAAAGATAGTTTTCAACTAAATAAGATCAATCTAAATAAGATTTTGAGTTTTAAATTTTTCTCCCTTCCATTCCCCCCTCCCCAAGAAAGCAAGCAATCTGATATAGGTTATACCTGTGCAATCATACTAGTCATGTTGTGAAAGAAGAAACAGAACAAAAGAAAAAAATACAAAAATAATTCAGGCCCCATTGCTCTTTCTCTGGATGTGGATAGCATTTTCCATCATGAGTCTTTTGGGGTTGTCTAAGATCATTGTATTGCGGAGAAGAGCTAAATCAATCATAGTTTATCATGGTACAGTGTCACTGTTAATGTGTACAATGTTCTCCTGGTTCTGCTCACTTCACTCAGCATCCATTCGTGTGACTCTTTCCAGGTTTTTCCAAAATTCTCCTGTCATTATTTCTTATAGCACAAGAGTATGCCATTCAATTCATATGCCACAACATGCTGAAAATATTGTTGGGTATTCCCTCAATTTCCAATATTTTGCCACCATGAAAAGGGCTGCTACATTTTAGCACTTGTAAGTACTTTTCCCTTTTTTATGTTCTTTTTGAGATACAGACCTAGTAGTGGTATTGCTGGATTAAAGGGTATGATGTTTGATTGCCCTTTGGGCATACTTCCAAATTGCTCTCCAGAATGGTTGGATCGGTTCACAACTCCACAACAGTGCTTTAGTATCCCAATTTTTCCACATCCTCTCCAATATTTATCATTTCCCTTTTTTGTCATATTACCAATCTGATAGGTGTGAGGTGGTAACTCAGAATTGTTTTAATTTGTATTTTTCTAATCAAAAGTGATTTGGAGCATTTCTTCATATACTTATAGATAGCTTTGATTTCTTCTGAAAATTCCTTGTTCATATCCTTCAACCATTTGTCAATTGGGAAATGGATTGTATTCTTATAAATTTTACTCAGTTCCCTATATATTTGAGAAATGAGGCCTTTATCAGAGACACTTGCTATAAAGATTGTTTTCCCAGGTTCCTGCTTTTCTTCTAACCATGGTTGCATTGGTTTTGTTTGTACAAAACCTTTTTAATATAATCAAAATTATCTACTTTGCATTTTGTACTGCTCTTTGTCTCTTGCTTGTATATGACTTCTTTCCTTCCCTATGATTAGGTAGTCATTTTTTTCATTAATTCCCTTGATATCCTTGACTATTCATCTAGATGAATTTAGTTATTTTTTTCTAGCTCTATAAAATAATTTTTGGTACTTTGATTGGAATGACACTGAATGAATAAATTAATTTAAGTAAAATTGTCATTTTATTATATTAGTTCATTATTCAATATGTTAGTTCAGCCTACCTATGAGTTATTGATATTTTTCCAATTTCTAACTTTGTGTGAAAAAGTATTTTGTAATTGTGTTCATATAGTTCCTGAATTTGTCTTGGCAAATAGACACCCCCCCAATATTTTATATTGTCTAAATAGAATTTCTCTATCTCTTCTTGCTGAGCTTTGTTGGTAATATATAGGAATGTTGATGATTTATGAGTTTGTTGTATATCCTGCAACATTGCTAAAGTTGTTAATTATTTCAAGTTGTTTTCTAGTTGATTTTCTAGGATACTCTAAATACCATCATATTATCTGTTTCCTCATTGCCTAATCTAATTTCTTCAATTTCTTTTTCTTCTCTTATTGCTAAAGCTAACATTTCTAGTACGGTATTGAATAAGAGTGGTAATAATGGGTTTCACCCCTGATCTTACTATGAAGGCCTCTAGCTTATCCCCATTACACATAATACTTGCTGTTGGTTTAGACAGGTACTACTTATCATTTTAAGTAAAGTTTCATTTATTCCTATACTTTCTAGTGTTTTTAAAGAGAAATGGGTCCTATATTTTGTTAAAAGATTTTTCTGCCTCTCTTGAGAGAATCATATGATTTCTTGGCTTCATTACTGATATTGTCAATTATGCTAATAGTTTTCCTAATATTGAACCAGCTCTGCATTTCTGGTATAAATCCCATCTGGTCATATTACATCATTGCTATACACTCTTTACTAATATTTTATTTCAAATTTTCACCGATATTCATTAGGAAAATTGGTCTATACTTCTAATTCTCTGCTTTAGTTCTTCCTGATTTAGTTATCAATCATATCTGTATTGTAAAAGGAATTTGATAGAACTTCTTCACCTACTTTGCCAAATGGTTTATATAGTATTGGAATTAATTGTTCTTTGCATGTTCAGTAAAATTCACTTGTAAATTCATCTGATCGGGGGGTGGAGCCAAGATGGCAGAGTAGAAAGATGCACATACACATAGCTCCGAACCCACAGCCCATAGAACATCTGTAAAAAAGAACACCTGGCGAATTCTGGAGCAGCAGAGGCCACAGAACAGTGGAGCAGAGGAGATTTCTATTCCAGAGAGCCCTGCAAATCTCTAGCAAAAGTTCCATCACGCTGCAGACGTGGAGTTGAGCCCAGCCCTGCTGTGGCCACGTGGCACCGAGAGGAGCAGATCCGAGCAGGCTTTGGGGATGGAATCTCCAGCGGCTGCATGGGTCCCTCCACCCAGAGGTGACAAGGGTCGGTGAGAGGGTCTCTTTGGCAGGTCGAGAGGGGAGTGGGGTGCCCTCATAACTCAGGCCCCCTCGGGAGGCAGCAGCAGAGGCAGTGGCAGACAAGGGCTCCCAAAGCAGGCAGGAGCTCTGATCCATTGTTGAAGGTCTCTGCATAAACCCCCTGAGGGAACTGAGCCCGTGAGGTGGCCCTGCCCCCACCTGAGCACCTAAACTTGATCTCACACTGAATAGCAGCCCCGCCCCCGCCCAAAGCCCTGAGGCTGGGAAGCAGCATTTGAATCTCAGACCCCAAGTGCTGACTGGGAGGATCTGGAGGTGAAGTGGGTGTGAAGAGAATTTTCAGAAGTCAAGTCACTGGCTGGGAAAATGCCCAGAAAAAGGGAAAAGAAATAAGACTATAGAAGGTTACTTTCTTGGTGAACAGGCATTTCCTCCCTTCCTTTCTGATGAGGAAGAACAATGCTTACCATCATGGAAAGACACAGAAGTCAAGGCTTCTGTATCCCAGCCCACTCAATGGGCTCAGGCCATGGAAGACCTCAAAAAGGATTTTGAAAATCAAGTTAGAGAGGTGGAGGTAAAGCTGGGAAGAGAAATGAGAGACATGCAGGTAAAGCATGAACAGCAGGTCAGCACCCTGCTAAAGGAGACCCAAAAAAATGCTGAAGAAAATAACACCTTGAAAAATAGGCTAACTCAATTGGCAAAAGAGGTTCAAAAAGTCAATGAGGAGAAGAATGCTTTCAAAAGCAGAATTAGCCAAATGGAAAAGGAGGTTCAAAAGCTCACTGAAGAAAATAGTTCTTTCAAAATTAGAATGGAACACATGGAGGCTAATGACTTGATGAGAAACCAAGAAATCACAAAACAAAACCAAAAGAATGAAAAAATGGAAAATAATGTAAAATATCTCATTGGTAAAACAATTGACCTGGAAAATAGATCCAGGAGAGACAATTTAAAAATTATGGGCCTACCTGAAAGCCATGATCAAAAAAAGAGCCTAGACATCATCTTTCATGAAATTATCAAGGAAAACTGCCCTGAGATTCTAGAACCAGAGGGCAAAATAAGTATTCAAGGAATCCACAGATCACTGCCTGAAAGAGATCCAAAAAGAGACACTCCTAGGAACATTGTGGCCAAATTCCAGGGTTCCCAGGTCAAGGAGAAAATATTGCAAGCAGCTAGAATGAAACAATTCAAGTACTGTGGAAATACAATCAGGATAACACAAGATCTAGCAGCTTCTACATTAAGCGATCTAAGGGCATGGAATAGGATATTCCAGAAGTCAAAGGAACTAGGACTAAAACCAAGAATCACCTACCCAGCAAAACTGAGTATAATACTTCAGGGGAAAAACTGGTCTTTCAATGAAATCGAGGACTTTCAAGCATTCTTGATGAAAAGACCAGAGCTGAAAAGAAAATTTGACTTTCAAACACAAGAATGAGGAGAAGCATGAAAAGGTGAACAGCAAAGAGAAGTCATAAGGGACTTACTAAAGTTGAACTATTTACATTCCTATATGGAAAGACAATATTTGTAACTCTTGAAACTTTTCAGTATCTGGGTACTGGCTGGGATTACACACACACACACATATGCACACGCACACGCACACACACATAGAGACAGAGTGCACAGAGTGAATTGAAGAGGATGGGATCATATCTTAAAAAAATGAAATCAAGCAGTTAGAGAGAAATATATTGGGAGGAGAAAGGGAGAAATGGAATGGGGCAAATTCTCTCTCATAAAAGAGGCAAGCAAAAGACTTATTAGTGGAGGGCTAAAGAGGGGAGGTGAGAGAAAAACATGAAGTTTACTCTCATCACATTCGACTAAAGGAATGAATAAAATGCACACTCATTTTGGTATGAAAACCTATCTTACAATAAGGAAAGTGGGGGATAAGGGGATAAGCAGGGTGAGGGGGATGGTGGAAGGGAGGGCATGGGGAGGATGGAGCAATTTGAGGTCAACACTCATGGGGAAGGACAGGATCAAAAGACAGAATAGAAGTAATGGGGGACAGGATAGGATGGAGGGAAATATAGTTAGTCTTATACAACATGACTATTATGGAAGTCATTTGCAAAACTACACAGATTTGGCCTATATTGAATTGTTTGACTTCCAAAGGGAATGAGTGGGGAGGCAGGAAGGAAAAGAAGTTGGAACTCAAAGTTTTAGGAATAACTGTCGAGTATTGTTCTTGCCACTAGAAGATAAGAAATACAGGTAAAGGGGTATAGAAAGTTATCTGGCCCTACAGGACAAAAGAGAAGATGGAGACAAGGGAAGAGAGGGATGATAGAAGAGAGAGCAGATTGGTGATAGGGGCAATTATAATGCTCGGTGTTTTGGGGTGGGGGAAGGGGACAAAAGGGGAGAAAATTTGGAACCCAAAATTTTGTTAAAATGAATGTTAAAAGTTAAATAAATAAATAAAAGAATAAAAATTCATCTGATCCCGGAGATTTTTTCTTAGGGAATTCATTTTTTAATTTTAAATTTAATTTTAATTTTTAAAAATTAGGTTATTTAAATACTTTATTTCCTCTTCTTTTAGCCTGGGTAATTTATAGTTCTGTAAATATCCAGAATTTCACATAGATTGTCAGATTTATTGGCACATAGTTGGGCAGAATCACTCCTAATTATTGCATTAATTTCCTCTTGGTGATGAATTCACCCATTTTCATTTTTTGATATAGTAATTTGGTTTTCTTCTTTCTTTTTTAAATCTAATTAATCAAAGGTTTATCTATTTTTCCCATTAAACTGATTTTTTTCATAAAATCAGCTCTTAGTTTTACTTATTCATTCAATAGTTTTCTTATTTCAGTTTTATTAATCTCTCCTTTGATTTTCAGAATTTCTAATTTGGTACTTAATTGGGGATTTTTAATTTGTTCTTAAAATGTTAAATTTTTAATTTAATTGGCATGCCCGGTTCATTGATCTAGTCTCTCTCTATTTTATTCATATAAGCATTTAGAGATATAAAATTTCTCCTAACTACTGTTTTGGCTGTGTCTCGTAAATTTTGGTATGTTGTCTCATTATTGTCATTCTCTTTGATGAAATTATTGATTGTTTCTATGATTTGCTGTTTGACCCACTCATTCTTTAGGATTAGATTATTTGATTTCAATTAATTTTTAATCTATCTTTCTGTGACTCTTTATTACATGTAATTTTTATTGCATCATGATCTGAAAAAGATTCATTTAGTATTTCTGTCTTTCTGCATTAGACTGTGAGGATTTTATGCCCTAATACATGGTCATTTTTTGTGTAGGTGCCATGTACTGCTGAGGAAGAGATATATTCCTTTCTATCCCCATTCAGTTTTCTCTAGAAGTCTCTCATATTCAACTTTTCTAAATTTCTATGCACCTCTTTAACTTCTTTCTTTTGTGGTTAGATTTGTCTTGTTTTTAGAGGTTTTTATATGCATTTAATATTTCCATCTTTCTGCACTGGATTGTGAGGTTTCTATGCCCTAATACATGGTCAATTTTTTGTGTACTGCTGAAAAAAGGTATATTCCTTTCTATCCCCATTCAGTTTTCTCCAGAGGTCTATCATATCCAACTTTTCTTAATTTCTATTCACCTCCTTAACTTCTTTCTTTTTTATTTTGTGGTTAGATTTGTCATGTTTTTAGAGGGGGAGATTGAGGTGCCCCACTGGTAGAGTTTTGCTGTCTATTTCTTCCTGTAACTCCCTTAACTTCTCCTCTAAGAATATGGATGCTATACCACTTGGTGCATATATGTTTAGTACTGATATTGCTTCATTGTCTGTGGTACCTTTTAGCAAGATGCAGTTTCCTTCTTTGTCTCTTCTAATTAGATCTATTTTTGCTTGTTCTTTGTCTAAGATCAGGATTGCTACCCCTGCTTTTCTTTTTACTTCAGATGAAGCATAATAGTGCTCCAGCCTTTTCTTTATCTTTGTCTGTCTCCCTGCTTCAAGTGTGTTCCTTTTAAACAGCATATTGTAGGATTATGTTTTTAATACACTCTACTGTTCTCTTCTGCTTTATGAGAGAGTTTATCCCATTCACCTTCATAGTTATTATTACTGTGTATTTCTCTCCATCCTATTTCCCCCCTCTTTTATACTTTTCTCTCTCCTTTTACCCTATCCTTCCTCACCAGCATTTTGCTTCTGAGCACCACCCTTCCCAAGCTGCTATCCTTTCTAGCAGCACCCTCCCCCACTTTTTCTTTCCCCTTTCCCCTCTTGCTCCTTTAAAGGTTAACACAGATTTCAACTGACTGTGTATGTTATTATTTCTTTGAGCCAAATCCAATGAAAATTAGGCTTAAATAATGCTCACCCCATTCCTTCTTTCCCTCTACTACAATAGATCTTTCATGCCTCTTCATTTGATATAATATACCCCATTCTACCCCCTCCCTTTCCTCTTCTCCAAGTACAATTCTTTTTTTCCCCACTCCTTAATTTATTATTTTTCCATCACATCAAAGTCAAATTACACCCCCACCTTCAAAGCATACTCTTTCAACTGCCTTAATAGAGGTACAATTCTTAACAGTTACAAGCATCATTTTCCCATGTAGGGACATGTACATAGTTTAACCTTTTTGCATAATATGTTTGTTTTCTTTTTCTTTCCTGTTGACTTTTTTATGATTCTCTTGAGTCTTGTATTTAAGATTCAAATTTTCTTTTTCAGCTCTGGTTTTTTCATCAGGAAAGTTTGAAAGTTCCCTACTTTACTGAATGTCCATCTTTTCCCTTGAAAAATTTTGCTCAGTTTTGCTGGGTAGTTGATTCTTGGCTGTAACCCAAGTTCCTTTGCCTTCCAGAATACCATCTTCCAAGCCCTCTGATTCTTAAGCAGAAGATGATAAGTCCTGTGTAATCCTGACTGTGGCTCCTTAGTATTTGAATTGTTTCTTTCTGGCTGATTGCAGTATTTCTCCTTGACTTGATAGTTTTGAATTTGGCTACAATATTCCTTGGATTTTTGATTTTGAGATCTCTTATAGGAAGTGATTGGTGGATTCTTTCAATGACTATGTTATCCCCTGGTTCTGAGATATTAAGACAGTTTGCCTTGATAATTTCTTGAAAGAAGCTGTCCAGGCTCTTTTTGTGATCATGGCTTTTAGGTAGTCCAATGATTCTTAAATTATATCTCCTGGATCTATTTTCCATGTCAGTTGTTTTTCCAGTGAGGTATTTTACATTTTCTTCTATTATTTCATCTTTTTGATTTTGTTTGATTGATTCTTGATGTCTCATAGAGTCATGAGCTTCCACTTGCCCAATTTTAATTTTTAAGGAATTATTTCCTTCATTTAGCTTTTGTACCTTCTTTTCCATTTTGCTTTTAAAAGAGAGATTTTCTTCCATGGAATTTTCTTTTCTAATTTGGCCAATTTCATTTTTTAAGGGGTTGTTTTCTTCAGTCAATTTTTGTGCTTCCTTTTCCAAACTGTGGACTCTTGTTTCATAATTCTCTTGCATAACTCTCATTTTTTTTCCACTTTTTCTTCTTCCTCTCATACTTGATTTTTAATATCATTTTTGAGCTCTTCCAAGAGGATTTTTGGGGCTTGAGACCTACTCATATTCCCCCCTGAGGTTTTATATGTAGGCATTTTAACATTGTTGTCCTCTTCTGAGTTTGTGTTTGGATCTTCCCTATCACTATAGTAGCTTTATCTATAGGAAGGGCACTTTTTTGTTTTGCTTTTTTGCTAATTTTTAAAAGCTGAGCTCTGCTCTTGGGGTACAGGGGCAGTGTCTCAAGCTCCTTGCACTGGGGGGCCAGGGGTCTGATCACTGGCTTTCTGCACCAGGGCTTCTGGCGCTGGTGGCATGCCCATTGCACTAGGGTCACCCAGATTAATCGTACCTGTTGTGCTCTGGGTTCAGGAGCTGAAAATTTGTTTGCTATGCTGGGTCTGGAGGCCTTGCAACTGGCCTGCTGTTCCTCTGGCCTGCTGAACCAGAACTGAAGAAACTCAGTTGCTGATCTGTGCTGTCTGTGGCTAAGACCCTCCTGCTGATTTGCCCTAAAACTACCTGCATTGGGCTGTGCTCCCCTTTTACCCAAGTGAGTCAGACTTTTTCTGAAGTCCTTCTAAGTTATCTTGGACTAAAAAATAGTTTGTTTCACTCTGTCATTTTGTGGATTCTGTCACTCTAGAATTTTTAGAGGCTTAATTTAATGTTGTTTCCAAGGGAAACTGGGGAGAGCTCATGCAGCTTCCTGGCTTCTTTCCATCATCTTGGGTCGAACTTTGATAATATTTTTCTGAAGCTAAACCTGAAAGTAAGTCTTCATTCTGTAACTCATGTTGCCTCCCTCCTTTCTTCTCCCCCCCCCACACCATTTCTCTGCCTCTTTCTCTCTGTCTGTATGTCTTTCTCTCTGAAATAATGCCATTTCAGTGTCCTTTCACTCCGTGAATTTCCGGTATATTTGACTCTTTGTAATTTCTCTAACTTTTTTTGCTCTCTTCTTGAATTAAAAACTTTTACAATCCATTTACTATTTTTGATATTCTTTTGTGTTACTAGCAACTAGTATGAAATGGTCAAGCCTTTAGGATGAGCTAGGGTACCCCTTCATCTTTAAGGGACTGTGACCAAGAGAGCAGGTTGAACCCAAAAAAAAATTTGCTCTATTTGCATCAGAAATATTTAGGAGGACACACTGATAAAATTCTAATCCAGTATTTTCTCTCTGAGGAAGACAGAGTAGCTGGCTTCATGGCCCATTTTTCTGATCCCTTCCTGACAGGAATCAAAGTTTCCCTCTAGAGAAAGGTGAGCACAATTCCTAAGATAGTTATCAAATCTCCCTGTGAGCTACATATACATATATATATATGTCTATTTTATATTTGCCTATATACATATATATCTACATGTATATACATACTCACACAAAAATCTTGTAGAACAGGGGAAAGCACACCACCTCTGGAGTCAAAAGAATTGACTTCAAATCCCCTTTTGATATTTTATACCTCTGTGATTATGGGAAAGTCATTAACTCCCATCACAGACTCAGTTTCTTCATGTATAAAATGAGGGAGCTGAACTGGATGACCTCAGAGGTCCCTAACAGTTCTGGATCAATGATTTCTATGATTATTTAATTTAATTTAGGTTCTTTCTTTTAACAAAATTTTCTTCTATAATCTTATGAGCTGCATGTTTTTGAGTAGGAAGTAAGTCTAAATGTGGTGGTGATGGTGGAGGGTTGGCTAACATAGTATTCCCATAGCACATATTCTTTTAAAGGGTTTTGCACAATCTTTCTGATGAGGACTTGACCCTTCAAATACTATTTTAAAAAATCTTGAAAATATCATATATCAAGGGGTTGATTTGTTATTGGAAGAACTTAACCACATCAGTATTGGCATTTTTCATTATAAATGAAACCAGAAGATATAAGGAAATTCCAGCTAAAAGGAAAGATTCTTCTTGGAAAGACAAATAAAGGAATTGGCAGGGTTGATTTCATCATTTCCCTAAAAGCAATAAAAAACATAATTCCACTGCATACTTGGCTATCTTGCTTTGCAATGCTCATGATGAGTATCAACAAAAAGACCACCATGAAGATCATCGCAGCTCTATCTGTTTTCAAAGGCAGTGTACCACAATGGATAGACTTGGATTAAGGAGAACTAAGTTCAAATCCCTGTTGAGCTATTTACTACTTATGTGATCATAGTAAAACTACTTAACTTCTAAAATTTTGTTTCCTTGGCTATAAAATAAAAATATGAAATAATTAAGAATAACAAGCATATTATCTACCTACCAGAACTGTAAGGAAAATATTTTGTGAAGTACATTATATAGATATGAATTTTTATTATAAACCAACATCTCTTAATGGTAGGTGGCACAAGGGATAGAGTGCTGGGCCTGGAGTCAGAAAGACTCATCTTCCTGAGTTCATTTCTAGTCTCAGACACTTACTAGTTGTGTGACTCTGGGAAAATCATTTAACCCTATTTGCCTCAGTTTCCTCAACTATAAAATGAGCTGAGGAAGAAAATAGCAAACCACTCCAGGATCTTTATCAAGAAAAGACCCCCAAGCAGGGTTACAAAGAGTTAGATCTGGCAGAAAAAATGACCAAACAATGTGAAGAACTTTGTTAAATCCTCCAAACTATATCTAAGCAAGATGGACCCACAATAGTGGAGGATTGTTTTAAATACTTGTAGACTCAAGCATGAATCTTTTTCATTTTCTATCACAATAAATAATATTTTTCCTATAGTCAAGTCTTAGTTTGGGTATTTGTGTGGTAGCTGAGAGCTATTTTAGGGAATGACATGAAGGGAGTTCCAATGTTCTCCCAGGAGAAATGCTAGATGGGGTTATGAATCAGAGAGATCTCCAAGACTGAACAAGTCCCTGTGAGCTCAAAGCTGCACTTCTAAGCCATGAGTTACATTTTCTTAGTAACTTTAACATAATGGTGGAAAAAGGAAAAGATAGTAAAAAGCATATTGGAAAATATGGCTTAAACTGAAGAAATTAAAGAAGTCAAAGGCTTGTAGAGTAATAAGAAGCCATCTTGAAATATCGTGAATAGCTTAAGAAAGTCAAAAGATGATAGTCAAGACAAGTCTTGATACTATCACTAAAAAATAGAATGTAATATCTCTTAGACAGAAAAATGACTTGCTGTTGAATGATTTCAGAATCAGCTGTCAATATATAATAAGATCATCAGTTACTTAGAGCAAAAGTCAAGTTAATACAAAATTAGAAGGAAGGGTAAAGATAAGGAAAAAACATGGATCCAATGACATCTTCTATCATGGGAAATGGAGGGAAAAACAGGAAAGATATTGGTTTCATCACCATTTTCTGAAGAATTTTAATCCATGTAAAGTAATCGCCACTGCAAATTAGGCCAAAAGGAGTCAGAAAAAGAATTCTTGCAAGTCCTTGATCTCCTTGCTAAACAGTCATGGCAACCAAGGACAACATTTTCAGAATGCAAGTCATTTATGAGGCAGTTAAATGGTGTAGGGGATACAGTGCTGGCCTGAAGTCAGGAAGACTCTTCTTGGATTCAAACCTAGACTTAAATACTTATTAGCCATGTGACCCTGGGCAAGTCATTTACCCCTTTTTTCTTCGGTTCCTCATCTATAAAATGAAATGGAGAAGAGAAAGCAAACAATTCCTGTATCTTTGCCCCCCCAAACCCAAAAGGGGTCACAAAGACCCAGACACAGTTGAATTGATTAAACAGCAATAAGTCAATTGTAAAGCATTAGAGAAGATCTTGGAAGATTGCAAGCAGCCATGTCTTCTCATAAAATATTGATAAATCAGTTTAGGTAAAAATAAGTTTACAAAAAGTTTGGCTTGAGAACTAATTAAGTCAAATCATCTCCAAGCATTTTTAGATGAAACTAGAAAGAGAACAACAAATTAATGGAAAATTCAACAAACTGACCAGCATTTGTTTTTCTTTTCCTTTCTATTCTTTTTTTAAGACTGAGTTTTCTTATTTCTTCCAAGATGGAAGTAGAAGGGTTACCCATTCTAATGAGTGTGGGAGTTTGGCCTCCCTATTCAGCCTGGACTGCTTCATCCCTCATTAAGGCAAGCCCCCTTTGAGTTCATCAGCAGAACTTAGTATAGACATGCAATTGGCTAAACCCACTATAGTTCAGAAAGCCTGAGCTCAATCTGCCAGCTTCAACAGCTCTAGTAATAGCTATTTTTAAGGAAGTAGAAATGATACTGAAGGCAAAGTTAGGAAGGAGAGTGATACTAGACCAAATGCACACTGAGAAATTCTATCCACCACCTTGAAAATATAAGAATTTTACAAGATATTTCCAGAATGGGAATACCCCCAAAAGAATGGGGAATAATCAGAATGGCATTATTATAAAACTAAAGGTGATTGAGATTTATCTCCATTTACCTCCTTTCTCATTTTCATATAATATTTATGAGAATGATCTGGACTAAAAATGAAGTTCTCCAAATGAAAATATGAGAGGGAAATAAGCAAGTTTTTGAATCTTTTCCACCTTTTCATTCAAACACTTGACTGAAAGATGTAGTGTTTATTATTTGCTAACTACAAAAAAAAAAAAACAAAACCAACTTGGCTTAGTAGAGGCATCTTCAAATGTTTCTTTTCAAAGAGTGTTTTTTCTGTGTATATAAATAATCTCTTGCCTATCTTGATCAGTGCAACTACAGAAGCCATTCTAAACAATTTTGAAAAACAGTGTGGTATGTAGGATGATGCATTAACATTGAGAGACCTAGGTCCAAATCTTGCCTAAGACCCTGACTTGACAGATAGCCCTGGATGAGTTTACCTTCTCTCTTTCCTTATCGGAAAAGTAGGGGCAATAATAGTTATACTTGGGGGGCCAAACCAAATGGCACAGTAGAAAGATGCATCTACTCTAGCTCTTCCCCCACAGCCCATAAAATACCAAAAAAAAATGACTCTAAACAAATTCTAGAGCAGCAGAAGCCACAAAACAACAGAATGAAAGAGATTTCCATTGCAAGGTAGCCTGGAAGGCTGACAAGAAAGGTCTATTGTATGGGGCGCAGAGTGGAGTGCAGCCCAGTCTTGGACATGTGGCACCAGCAGGGACAGGACCAGAGAAGGCCTCGGGGATGGAATCCCTGGCAGCAATGTGGTTCCCAGATCTCTCAACTCAGAAACACCAAAGACAGCTTCAAAGGTCAGTGAGAAAGATTTTTCACCTGAGTGAGAAGGGAGCAGGGTCCTCCCCTAGTCCTGGTTCCAGGCAGTGGTGACAGCAGCAGCAGGCTCATTTTTGGAGTCCTTGACCTAAAGCTGCTGGGAGAATTGAGCAGCTGATCTGCATCTCAGTCCTGAGTGGTGGCGCTGGGATGAGGAAGAGTGTTGGCATGGTGACTCTGAAAAAGGAATTCTACTTGCAGATCCTAGGCAGAAAAGCTTTGATAGCTCCCAGACCAGATAGCAGGCCAGGAGAGGAGTAATTCCTCTCCCTTGATTGTGCCACCTTTGAGGAACTGAGAACTTACAGGTCCCCAAAATATACCCTTCTCTTGACAAAGAACTCAAAAGTTAAGTAACTGGTGGAGGAAATGCACAAAAAAGGGGAAAAAATAAGACTATAGAAGGCTACTTTCTTGGTGAACAGGTATTTTCTTCCATCCTTTCAGATGAGGAAGAACAATGGTTACCATCAGAGGAAGACATAAAAGTCAAGGCTTCTGCATCCAAAACCTCCAAAGTAAATATGCTATGGTTTCAGGCCATGGAAGAACTCAAAAAAGATTTTGAAAATTAAGTAAGAGAGGTGGAGGAAAAATTGGGAAGAGAAATGAGAGCAATGCAAGAAAATCATGAAAAGTGAGTCAACAACTTGCTAAAGGAGATTCAAAAAAATGCTGAAGAAAGTAACACCTTTAGAAACAGACTAACTCAAATGGCAAAAGAGGCCCAAAAAGTCAATGAGAAGAAGAATGTTTTAAAAAAGTAGAATTAGCCAAATGGAAAAGGAGTTTCAAAATCTCACTGAAGAAAATAGTTCTTTAAAAGTTGAAATAGAGCAGATGGAAGCTAACGACTTTATGAGAAACCAAGAAATGACAACACAAAACCAAAAGAATGAAAAAACAGAAGACAAGTGAAATATTTCACTGGAAAAACAACTGACCTGGAAAATAGATCCAGGAGAGACAATTTAAAAATTAGGGGACTACCTGAAAGCTATGATCAAAAAAAAGAGAGACTAGACATCATCTTTCATGAAATTATCAAGGAAAACTGCCCTGATATTTCTTGAACCAGAGGGTAAAATAAATATTGAAAGAATCCACGAATCCCCTCCTGAAAGAGATCTCAAAAGAAAAACTCCTAGGAATATTCCAGGGTTCTCAGGTCAAGGAGAAAATATTACAAGCAGCCAGAAAGAAACAATTTGAGTATGAGGATAACACAAGATCTAGCAGTTTCTACATTAAGGGATAGAAGGGTTTGGAATATGATATTCCAGAAGTCAAAGGAAGTAGGATTAAAACCAAAAATCACCTACCTAGCAAAACTGAGTATAATACTTCAGAGGAAAAATGGTCATTCAATGAGATAGAGGACTTTCAAACATCCTTGATGAAAAGACCAGAACTGAATAGAAAATTTGACTTTCAAACACAAGAATCAAGAGAAACATGAAAAGGTAAAGAGGACAGAGAAATCATAAGGGACTTACTAAAGTTGAACTCTTTACATTCCTACATGGAAAGATAATATTTGTGGCTCTTGATACTTTTCTCAGTATTTGGGTAGTTGGAGGGATTATACATACATATATACATACATGCATTCATAATACACTTACATATATACATATGTATATATATATGTGTATATATATATATATATATATATATATATATATATATATATATATATATATATATGGGCACAGAGGGCACAGGGTGAGTTGAATAGGAAGAGATGATATCTAGAAAAATAAAATTAAGATGTGAGGAGAAAGGGAGAAATAGAATGGAGCAAATTATCAGTCATAAAAGAGGCAAGAAAATACTTTTTCAATGGAGGGGAAAAGGGGGAAGGTGAGAAGGAAAAAGTGAAGCTTACTTTCATCATATTTGGCTTAAGGAGGGAATAACATGCACACTCAATTTGGTCTGAAAAATCTATCTTACACTACAGGAAAGTAGGGGAGAAGGGGATAAGTGGGGTGGGGGAATGATAGAAGGGAGGGCAAATGGGAAGAGGGAGTAATAAGAAGAAACCACTTTAGGGGAAGGACAAGGTCTAAAGAGAGAACAGAATAAATAGGGAGCAGGATAGGGTGGAGGGAAATATAATTAGTCTTTCACAACATGACTATTATGGAAATCTTTAGCAAAAATACACATATATAGTCTACATTGAATTGCTTGCCTTCTCAGTGGGGATGGGTGGGGAGGGAAGAAAGGAGAGAAGCTGGAACTCAAAGTTTAAGGAATGCATGTTGAGAATTGTTTTTGCATGCAACTGGGAAATACGAAATACAGGTAATGGTGTATAGAAATCTATCTTGCTCTTCAAGAAAAGAGAGAAGATGAAGATAAGGGAAGGGAGGGATGTGATAGAAGGAAGAATAGATTGGGGGAAGGAGTAATCAGAATGCATGATGTTTTGGGGTGGGGGAGGGGAAAGATGGGAAATAAATTTGGAACTCAAAATCTTGTGAAAATGAGTGTTGAAAACTAAAAATAAATAAATTAAAAAAAGATAATAGTCATACTCCCTAGCTTGTTTCTGGTATGTGGAGCATTTTTCCACCCTTCAAGCACAATTGAAATGTAAATAATTATTGTTCAATGCCTCTATGATATTGATAATATCAAGGGAGACATTAAAACTGGGAGAAGTTAACGTTAATCATCACTTTCATAAAAGGATATTTAGGAGATGTTGTATTTGCTTTAGGATCCTATGGGCTTTGCATTTCAATGTGGTCATCTATTGGGAAATGACAGGGTTTGGAAGTCAGAGAAATGAATCTTATCTCTGCTTCAGGGATGTGATTTTTCCATGTGGATACAGGCTGTGAAACACAGACATGGTGCCACTGGAATCCTAAGTAAAACAACAAATCTTTCATAAGGAATAAAGACCTACAGGTTAATGAGATCCACAATGACTCAGAAGAGATAGCTCTGATAATATAGAAAAAGGAAAAATCAAGTCAATTTTTTAAAATGCCTGTTCTTGAGATTATGACATGTAGTTAGATGGTCAGCCCATCAAATGAATCCATCAATTAGAAGAACAGAATGGCTTTTAATTTGTGAGTTATCCAGACCTACCTGAGCATCATGGGCAGCAGTTCTACTAGACCCATTGTAGAGGGATTACCAGGTTAAAAAAGAAAAGCATTTCCTATTTCCTTTCATGGAAAGAAGATCTTTTGTCCCATAGAAATTGTCTTCAATTTACTTAGCACCATGCTCTTTTAAGGACTGGAATTTATCTCGGGGGTTGGTCCCCTGAGTTTCAGGTATTTATTATTGAAATATTGATCCTGGTGATAAAGATGCACTCAGTAGAATCCAAGTATATCTTTATCCCATGGAGCCAACATATCATGCATCAGAGAAGCAATTTCTCTCAACTGAGCTCATATGTAACCTGCTTGCTAAAAGTCCCACAACTTGTTGCTAGGGTTTGTCTAAACAGTTCCAGACTTTCCTCTCTGTGGGCGGTGAGGGTGGGATCATAGAGAACTCTTATTTGACGAATTCTGGCAAAATCAAGAGGTGAAGGTATCACTGGGAAGTGAAACCAAAGACCACAGGAAAACTTGGCATGTGCTTATCATGACAATGATATATTTGCTTTAGGATCCTGTGGGCTTTGCATTTCTGTGTGGTCATCTATTGGGAAATGACAAGGTTTGGAAGTCAGAGAAATATCGGATCCCTTCTTTTGGGATGTGATATTTTTTGTCATGTGGATACTAAGTAAAGACTTGGGAAACACCGACATGGCACTACTGGTATCCTTAGCAAAATAACAAATCTTTTGTAAGGAATAAAGACCTCTAGATTCCACCCCTCCACCCCCATAATCTAAACAACCCCCTTGTTATAAATGGTTCAGTGAATAGAGTCCTAGACCTAGATTCAGGAAGACACTAGTTGTGTGATCCTAGGCTGATCACTTAACCTCTGCTTGAGTTTCTTCAACTGAAACTAGGAATAATAATAGCACTTATCTTTCAGGGTTGTAGTAAGGATAAAATGAAATAATATTTGTAAAATAATTTACAAACCTCAAAGCACTATATAAATGCTAGGTAAGGTGGTTGTTATCATTATCTGCCCTCTTTCTTGGTAACCTGATCAAATTATCACATGAAAGCTGAAACCCTTAGCCCAGTAACATTATCTGCATGGGCTAATTTGAAACTCTCATGAATATTCAAAAGCCAGGAGGTATGGCATGAGTTTACCAGCCACCAGCTATTTCCAAACAGGATAATTTGTGTGAACCAGGGAGACAACTCATTTGTAAATAAGTCAACTAGTAATCAACCAACAAATATTTATTGAGAATCTACTATATGCTCCATGCTATATTGGACACTTTTAGGGGCAGATCTGTGATACAGATATGGAAGATCTATAATAATAAGAGCTAACATTTATACAACATAATATAATCTGTAAAGCAGTCCTCATATAGTATCTACTTTGACCCGCATAATGACCCTTTGAAGTAGATGTTAATATGACTCACATTTTATAGATGAGGAAATGAGGTTCAGAGAGGTTAAATGATCTGCCCAGGGTCACACAGCTAGTAGTTGTGGGACAGGATTCAAATCCAGTTCTTCTGGGTTCCTCAATCCATTGCTTATCCCACTACACTATGACATAATCCAACCCCTGGAGGAGCTTATGGTCTAATTGGGAGTGAGGGGGAAGCAGGACTCATACATAAGGACCAAAACTCAAACAAAACAAGAGCCGTGATATATTAAGTGCTAAATTGTATAATACAGATTGCAACTGTTGCAGAAATTTTGAAAAGTAGGAGATCAGTAAGGACTGGAGTAATCAAAGAAAGTTTCATGGAGGAATTGAAATATGAATTAGGCCCTAAATACAAATAATTTGCATATAAGTATTAAAATTTTTTTAAAATCTAAACATTTTAAGGTTTACAAAATACTTTTTCTATGACAGCCCCGTGACATATATAATACAAATCTTATCAATCCATAAACATTTATTTTATTAAACTACATGCCATACACTGGCTAAATGTCATAATAATAGCAATAAAAATATCTGGTTCTTTAGTTTATAAAGTGCTTTTCTTACAATCACGATTTCTGATAGGCACTGTAGCCATTAATATTCACATTTTACATGCAACAGGGATTTGAGAAACAAATGACAGTGTGGGATTTGTAGGTTCAAAGGGTCAGGAGTTCCTTCAAAGCCCTGAAATCAATTTGAATTACCATGATCTTTCTGCTTGAAGGGGTAGTTGAAGATGGGTTCAGGAGCTTTAAAAGAAATATATACAGGTCTGCATCCAAAGAAATTCCATCCAGTTATGGGAATCAAGATGGTGGAGTGATCAGTAATTGCTCTCTCTCTCCCCTTGTTGACCTTGATGAGCCCAGAGAATATCTCCCCGGGAAAAACCCTGGAACACTGGGAGCAACAGAAGGGGTAAACAGTCTCTTAGCCTGTGAGGCTAGGAAGATTGCTAAGGAGGGTCCCTCTTGCTGTGGCTGAAGGGGACCAGTGCAGGACTGGAACTGTCCCAGATAGTCCCACCTCAGCCACCCTGGAGGAGATGCTGAGCCCCATAGGGGTGAAACCGGCAACTGCCAACACTAGGACCCCAGGCATGCCTCAGCACCCCAGGGGAATCACGAAGACACTAGCGCAGATGGGATCACCAACCATTGAGCCTGTCTATGCTCTAGCTCAGCAGAGGAAACCTCCTATGGCCAGCCTACCCCTTCCCCACACTTAACCAGCTAGCTCCACAACAGCTAGGAAACCCAAAAAGACCTCACCTGGCCTCTGCTTTCCAACACCTGCCAGCTCAGCACCAGGTAAGCTGTAGCATTTTAGCTTCTAGCTGAAAGAACCAGAGGCCACAATAAACAAAGCCTCAAGTTTTAGGCACAAGAACTGTGGGACACCCTTTCTCCCCAGCAGTTAGTGCTGTGAGTGCGGAGTGTGTGCTCCAGGCCCAGAACACACATTTATTATTAAAAAAATACAAAAAAAAAAAAACTTTTAAAAAACCCACAAAAAAAATCATAAAAAATCTGTGTCTCCCCCACTGGAGACTTTTATTGTTTTTCCTCTTTTATAAAATAACCCGGTGAAGCAGCCAAGACCAACCCATCACCTGCGGCCCTGAAGCAGCTCCGAGAAGAACGACGAGACAGGCCTTCCCCGCCGCCAGGACCACAGCCACCTCCCAAGCCAGCCTCTGAGCAAGCAGCACCGTCAGCTGGTGGCAGATCATACCCGTTCCGTGGCTGTTGAGTAGTTTTCGATTCTGGTTGATTTTTCTCTCTTTGCTCTTGGCCTGTCTCCCCTCCCCTCCAGACCCCAGCTCCAGACTCCGGCTCCCCACACTCTCCTACCTCTTCCCACAGAAAGTTCCCGGCTTGTGGCCCTTTGGATGGTGGAGCCGAGATGAACCCCAGCGCCCCCAGCTCCCCTATGGCCTCGCTCTATGTGGGGGATCTGCACCCCGATGTGACCAAGGTGATGCTCTACGAGAAGTTCAGCCCAGCTGGGCCCATCCTCTCCATCCAGGTCTGCAGGGACATGATCACCCACCGCTCCCTGGGCTACGACTATGTCAACTTCCAGCAACCAGCAGATGCTGAACAGGCATTAGATACAATGAATTTTGATGTCCTTAAGGGCAAGCCAGTGCATATCATGTGTTGTCAACGTGATCCATCACTACGTAAAAGTGGTGTGGGCAATATATTCATCAAAAATTTGGATAAATCCATTGATAATAAAGCATTGTATGATACATTTTCTGCTTTTGGAAACATCCTTTCTGGTTAGGTGGTGTGTGATGAAAATGGGTCAAAGGGCTATGGATTTGTACACTTTGAGACACAAGAAGCTGCTGAAAGAGCTATTGAAAAAATGAATGGAATGATTCTTAATGATCGAAAAGTCTTTGTTAGTCAATTTAAATCCCGTAAAGAGAGAGAAGCGGAACTTGGAGCTAGAGCAAAAGAGTTCACCAAAGTTTACACCAAAAATTTTGGTGAAGACATGGATGATGAAAGACTTAAGAAGCTCTTTGGCAAGTTTGGACCTGCCTTAAGTGTAAAAGTAATGGCTGATGAAAGTGGAAAATCCAAAGGTTTTGGCTTTGTGAGCTTTGAAAGACATGAAGATGCACAAAAAGCTGTAGATGAGATGAATGGAAAAGAACTGAATGGAAAACAGATTTATGTTGGCCAAGTTCAGAAAAAAGAGGAAAGACAGATAGAACTCAAGCGCAAATTTGAACAAATGAAGCAGGATAGGATCACCAGATACCAGGGTGTTAACCTGTATGTGAAAAATCTGGATGATGGTATTGATGATGAACATCTGCGAAAGGGGTTCTCACCATTTGGTACAATCACTAGTGCAAAGGTGATGATGGAAGGTGGCCGCAGCAAAAGGTTTGGGTTTGTATGTTTCTCTTTGCCAGAGGAAGCCACCAAAGTAGTCACAGAAATGAATGGCAGGATTGTTGCCACTAAGCCATTGTATGTAGCTTTAGCCCAGCACAAAGAGGATCAGCAGGCACACCTCACAAACCAGTATATGCAGAGAATGGCAAGTGTCAGAGCTGTGCCCAACCCTGTGATCAACCCCTATCAGCCTCCTTCAGGTTACTTCATGGTAGCTATTCCTCAGACTCAGAACTGTGCTGCATATCATCCTGCTAGCCAAATTACTCAACTCAGACCAAGTCCTCACTGGACTGCTCAGGGTGCCAGACCTCATCCATTCCAGAACATGCCTGGTGCTATCCGCCCAGCAGCAACTAGGCCACCATTTAGTACAAAGAGACCAGCTTCTTCACAGGTTCCAGGAGTCATGTCAACACAGCATGTTGCAAATACATCAACTCAGACAATGGGTCCACGTCCTACAGCAGCTGCTGCTGCAGCTACTCCTGCTGTCGGCACAGTTCCACAGTATAAGTATGCTGCAGGTGTTCGAAATCCTCAACAGCATCTTAATGCACAACCACAGGTTACCATGCAGCAGCCTGCTGTTCATGTGCAAGGTCAGGAACCTTTAACTGCTTCTATGTTGGCATCCACCCCTCCTCAAGAGCAAAAGCAGATGTTGGCTGAAAGGCTGTTTCCACTCATTCAGGCCATGCATCGTACCCTGGCTGGGAAAATCACTGGCAGGTTACTAGAAATTGACAACTCTGAGCTTCTTCATATGCTTGAGTCTCCTGAGTCTCTTTGCTCTAAGGTTGATGAAGCTGTAGCCATACTGCAAGCTCACCAAGCTAAAGAAGCTGCCCAGAAAGCAGTTAATAGTGCCACTGGTGTTCCAACTGTTTAGAAGAAAAGATCAGGGACCACGAAATGGAACCTCTGCTTCACCGAAGAAAAATATCTAAACATCAAAAAACTTAAATATTGTGAAAAAACATTGCAAAATATAAAATAAATGAAAAAAAGAAAGGAAACTTTGAACCTGATGTACTGAGCAAATGCCAGGTCTAGCAAACTTAATGCTAGTCCTAGATTACTTATTGATTTAAAAACAAAAAACAAGAAAAAAAAAACAAAAAAACCCCTAAAACAGTATAACACATAAAAACAAATTAATGTTTTATAGACCCGGGGGGGAAAGAATTTTCAGCACAGCACAAAAATTTAAAACATTCCTTTCTTTAATTTTGTTATTCTTTACTGTGGAAAAGCTCAGAATATCACCACTGTTTTAGATAACAGAATTGATAACTGAGCAAGGAAACATAATTTGGATTATAAAATTCTTGCTTTAATAAAAATTCCTTTAAGAGTGAAAAAAAAAAAAAAAAGAACTGTGGGACAGAGCCCCCTGTGCTCCAGAAGCAGAGATCTACTTTAAAAGCCAGGAAAGCAAAGCAGAAAAGAAAAGACCATAGAATCTTTCTGTGGGAACAAGGACTAAAACACAAACACCAAAGAGTTCAGCATTGAGATGGTACTTCCATCTGAAACTTGAGAAGGGAATATGAACTGGTCTGAAGCATGGAGAGCCTTCTTGGAAGAGTTCAGGAAGTATGTGGAAAGACAAATTAGAGAAATAGAAGAAAAAATGATCAATGACTTTAAAAATATGAAAAAAGATATCACAGAAGAATTTAAAAGGACAATTGGACAAATGGAAAAGGAAGTACAAAACCTAACTGGAGAAAATAACTCCTTAAAAGGAACAATTGGACAGGTGGAAAAGGGAATGTAAAAGTTAACTGAAGAAAACAGTTTGATAAAAATTAGAATTAGACAAGTAGAAGCTAATGAATCTATGAAACATCAAGAATCAGTCAAACAATCTAAAGCATGAAAAAACAGAAGAAAATGTAAAATATCTAATAGGAAAAATAACTGACCTGGAAAATAGATTCAGGAGAGAAAATCTAAAGATTATTTGTCTACAGAAAGCCATGATGAAGAAAAGAGCCTGGACAATATCATCCAAGAAATCATCAAGGAAAATTGCCCAGAAGTAGTCGATCCAGAAGGCAAAATATAAAAAAATCCATTGTTCACCTCCTGAAAGAGACCCCAAACTAAAAACACCAGGGAATATAGTTGCCAAATTCCAGAACTATCAAGTGAAGGAGAAAATACTGCAGGCAGCCAGAAAGAAACAATTCAAGTATTGAGGAGCTATAGTCAGGATCACACAGGACCTTGCAGCTTCTACATTAAAAAATAGAAGGAATTGGAATATGATATTCTATAAGGCAAAGGAACTGGGACTACAATCAAGGATAAATTACCCAGCAAAGTTGGGTATAATATTTCAGGTAAGAAGATGGATATTCAATCAAATAAGGGATTTCCTGACCTTTCTAATGAAAAGGCCAGAACTCAATAGAAAATTCGATCTTCAAATGCAGGTCTCAAGAGAGGCATAAAAAAGTAAACAGGGGGGAAATAAACTTGTTACTCAATATGGGCAAACTGTTTACATCCCTATAAGGGAAGATGATCCTTGTTAATCTTGAAAATTGTATATTTATTAGGATATATAAAAGGGATACACAAAGATAGAGGGAGCAGTATAAAGTAAATGATGTCATGGTAAAAATGTGATTTAAGAGTGTGAAGGGATTGTAATCAGAAATGTTAAAAGGAGGAATCAGAAAAAGGTAAATCATATCACAAGAAGAGGTACAAAAATATATTATAGTAGAGGGAAAGAGGGGAGGGAGATAAGCATTGTTTGAGAGTTACTGTCATCTGATTGGGTTCAAGGAAGGAATAAAACCTCAGTTAAGTATAGAAATACAAGTAGTTTTATAGGCAGTAGGAGGGGAAGGGGGAAAGAAAAGGGATGGCAGGTTAAAGGGGAGGGAAGAAGTAGTAAGGGAAATGGAGATTAAAAGGGAAGGGGCTGAAAGAAGGGAGGAAAGACTGAGAGAGGTGGTGGTCAACAATTAACTCTATTGTGGAGGGGAAGGGAGAAGGGAGAACTAAAAGCATAAACAAGAGGAAAGACAGATAGTAATCATAACTATGAATGTGAATGGGATGAACTCTCCCACAAAATGTATACAGATAGCAGAATGGATTGAAAACCATAATCCAACAATATGTTGTTTACAAGAAACACATTTGAAATGGGGGAATATACACAGGGTAAAGGTAAAAGGATGGAGCAGAATATATTCTGCTTCATCTGATGTAAAAAAAGCAGGAATAGCAATCCTAATCTCAGACAAAGCAAAAGTAGAAAAAGATCTAATCAAAAGAGATAAGGAAGGAAAATATATCGTGCTAAAAGGCACCATAGACAATGAAGCAATTTCATTTCTAAACATATATGCTCCAAGTGGAATAGCATTCAAATTCTTAGAGGAGAAGTTAAGGGAGTTGCAGGAAGAAATAGACAGGAAAACTATCCTATTAGGGGCCTCAACCTCCCCCTCTCTTAACTTGATAATCTAACCTCAGAATAAAGAAGAAAGAAATTAAGGAGGTGAATAAAACTCTGGATAACTTAGATAGGATAGACCTCTGGAGAAAATTGAATGGGGATAGAAAAGAATGTACCTTTTTCTCAGCAGTACGTGGCACATATATAAAAACCGATCATGTACTAAGCCATAAAAACCTCACAATCTAGTACAGAAAGGCAGAGATAGTCCATGCATCCTTCTCAGATCATAATGCAATAAAAATTATATGTAATCAAAGGCCATGGAAATATAAATCAAAAATTAATTGGAAACTAAACAATCTAATCCTAAAGAATGAGTTAAACAACAAATTATAAAAATAATCAACAACTTCATTCAAGAGAATAACTGTAATGCAACAACCTACTAAATCTGCAAAAACAGTTCATAGGGGAAGTTTTATATCTTTGAATGCCAATATGAAGAAAATAGAGAAAGAGGAGATCAATGAATTGGGCATGCAGCTGAAAAATCTAGAAAAAAGAACAAATTGAAAATCCCCAAGTAAATACCAAATTAGAAATACTGAAAACAAAAGGAGAGATTAATAAAATTGAAATTAAGAAAGCCATTGAACTAATAAATAAAACTAAGAGTTGATAAAAAAAACCAATAAAAATGATAAACCTTTGTTCAATTTGATTAAAAAAAAAGAAAGAAGAAAACCAAATTACCAATATCAAAAATGAAAAGGGTGAACTAACCTCCAATGAGGAGGAAATTAAAACAATAATTAGAAATTACTTTGCCCAACTGTATGCACATAAATTAGACAATCTAAATGAGATGGATGATTATTTAAAAAAATATAAATTGCCCAGATTAACAGAAGAGGAAGTTGAGTACTTAAATAATTCCATCTCAGAAAAGGAAATTGAACAAGCCATCAATGAATTCCCTAGAAAAAAAACTCCAGGGCCAGATGGATTTACAAATGAATTCTATCAAACATTTAAAGAACAGTTAATTCCAATACTATATAGACTATTGGGAAAAGTTGCAGCAGGAGTCCTACCAAATTCTTTTCATGATACAAATAAGTCTCTGATGCCTAAACCAGGAAAAGGCAAAACAGAGAAAGAAAATTAAAGACCAGTTTCTCTAATGAATATAGATGCAAAAATTTTAAATAAGATATTAGCAAAAAGAATACAGCAACTATTAACGAGAATAATACATTGTGATTAGGTAGAATTTATACCAGGAAGGGAGGGTTGGTTCAATAATAGAAAAACTATTAGCATTATTGATCATATCAACAACAAAACCAACAAAAACCACATGATTATCTCAACAGATGCAGAAAAAGCTTTTGACAAAATACAACATCCATTTCTATTGAAAACACTGGAAAGCATAGGAATAAATGGAACTTTCCATAAAATAATAAGCAGTATCTACCTGAAACCATCAGCAAGCATTATGTGCAATGGGGACAAGCTAGATGCTGTAAGGGGTCTGGAACTCTCGGATTATTAGGGTCATGATGCCCTCAGGAGAAATCTCTTTGAGACACCATGTCCTTGCATGATTTACATGATGGACCACCCCTACGCAATTACCGACCTTCACAATTATCTTGAGCAAGAATAATGACAGCCAAGCACATAAGCATAGCAGACAGTATTTACAAACTTCTTGCTTGAATGGAAGTAGAATGGAAGTAGAATGCCTATATATGTACTCTGATCTAGCTGAGAATAAACAGAGTGCATATCATCCTTGCTCCTGCCTCATTCATTCGCACCCAGAAGAAAGATCTCATGCATGCAGGCATGAGATCTTTGGGAACTTAACAAGATGCATTTCCAATAAGATCAGGGGTGAAACAAGGATGCCCATTATCACCACTGTTATTCAATATATGAATATTAGCTTTAGGAATGCTAGCTGTAGCAATAAGAGAAGAAAAAGAAATTGAAGGAAATAAAATAGGCAAAGAAGAAACTAAGTTATAACTCTTTGCAGATGATATACTTAGAGAATCCCAGAGAATCAAGTAAAAAACTGCTTGAAATAATAACAGTTTTGGCAAAGTTTCAGGTTACAAAATAAGCCCATATAAATCATCTGCATTTCTATATATCACCAACAAAGCCCAACAGCAAGAGACAGAAAGAGAAATCTCATTTAAAGCTACAGAAGACACTATAAAATATCTGGGAGTCTACCTGCCAAAATAAACCCTAGGACTATATGAACACAATTACAAAACACTTTTGTCACAAATAAAGTCAGATCTAAGTAAGTGGAAAAACATCAGTTTCTCATGGGTAGACCAAGTTAATATAATAAAAATGACAATTCTACCTAAATTAATTTACTTATTCAGTGCCATTAAATTCAGTAGCAATTAAACTACCAGGTAATTATTTTCTAGAGCTAGAAAAAAATAATAGCAAAATTCATCTGGAAGAACAAAAGTTCTAGAATATCAAGGGAACAAATAAAAAGAAATGCTTGGGAAGGTGGCCTAGCACTACCAGATCTCAAATTGTATTATAAAGCAGCAATCATTAAAATCACTTGCTATTGGCTAAGAAACAGAAGGGTAAATCAGTGGAATAGATATGTACTCAAGACACAGTAGTTAATGAATATAGCAGTCTACTGTTTGATAAATCCAAGGACCCCAGCTTCTGGGATAAGAGCTCACTGTTTGACAAAAATTGCTGGGAAAACTAGATAACAGTGTGGCAGAAACTGGGCATAGACTAATGCCTGATACCATTTACAAGAGTAAAGTACAAATGGGTACATGATCTAGGTATAAAGATTGATACTGTAAACAAATTAGGCAAGCAAGGAATAGCATATATGTCAGATTTATAGAGAATGGAGAAATTTATGACCAAACAAGAGACAGAGAACATTATGAAGTGCAAAATGGATAATTTTGATTACATTAAATTGAAAAGTTTTTGCACAAACAAACCCAATGCAACCAAGATTAGGAGGGAAGCAGAAAACCGGCAAAGAATTTTTGCAACTAGTGTCTGTGATAAAGGCCTCATTTCCAAAATATATAGAACTGAATCAAATGTACAAGAATTCAAGTCATTCTCCAATTGATAAATGGTCAAAGGATATGAACAGGCAGTTTTTCAGAGGAAGAAATTAAAGCTATCCATAGTCATATGAAAAAATGCTCTAACTCACTATTGTTTAGAGAGATGCAAATCAAAACAACTCTGAGGTACCACAATACACCTATCAGATTGGCTGACATGACAAAACAGGAAGATGATAAATGCTGGAGAAGATGTGGGAGAGTTGGAACACTAATTCATTGTTGGTGGAGCTGTGAGCTGATCCAACTATTCTGGAGAGCAATTTGGAACTATGCCCAAAGGGCTACAAAAATGTGCATACCCTTTGACCCAGCAATATTGTTTCTGGGACTCTATCCCAAAGAGATCATAGAAAGGGGAAAGGGTCTCACATGTACAAAAATATTTATAGCAGCTCTCTTTATGGTGGCCAAAAAACTGAAAATCAAGAGGATGCCCATCAATTGGGGAATGGCTGAACAAGTGGTGGTATATGAATGTAATGGAATACTATTGTGCTACGAGAAACGATGAACAGGAAGACTTCAGAGAAGCCTAGAAAGACTTATTATGAACTGATGCTGAGTGAAAGGAGCAGAATCAGGAGAACTTTGTACACAGTAACAACTACAGTGTGTGAGGAACTTTTCTGGTAGACTTAGTACTTCACTGAAATGCATGGACTTAAAAAATTTCCAATGGGGAGGGAGGAGCCAAGATGGTGGAGTAGAAAGATACACATATGCTAACTCCAAACCCACAGCCCATAAAATATCTGTAAAGAAGAACTCCCAACAAATTCTGGAGCAGCAGAAGCCACAGAACAATGGAGTGGAGGAGATTTCTGTTCCAAAGAGCCCTGAAAAACCAACACAAAAGGTATGTCGTGCCCCGGACCCAGCGCACAGCCCAGTCCTGTCTCGGCTGTGCGGAACCAAGAGAAGCATATCTGAGCAGGCTTCAGGGACAGAATCTCCAGAGGCCCTGCAGGTCCCTCCACTCACAGGCAGCAAAGGTCAGTGAGAGAGTCTCTTTGGCTGGCCGAGAGGGGAGCAGGGTGTCTCCATAACTCAGGCCCCTTTGGGAGGCAGCAGCAGAGGCAGCAGCAGACAAGGGCTCCCAAAGCAGGCAGGAGCCGGGATCTATTGTGTTGAAGGTCTCAGCATAAACCCCCTGAGGGAACTGAGCCCTGTGTGCTGGCCCTGCCCCCACCTGAGCACCTGCTTAATCTCACACTGAATAGCAGCCCTGCCCCCGCCAAAAGCCCTGAGGCTGGGAAGCTGCATTTGAATCTCAGACCCCAAGCACTGGCTGGGCAGAGGGTGGTGGGTATGGAGAGGACACTCAGAAGTCAAGTAACTGGCTGGGAAAATGCCCAGAAAAGGGAAAAAAAATAAGACCATAGAAGGTTACTTTCTTGGTGAACAGATATCTCTTCCTATCCTCTTGGATGAGGAAAAACAATGCTTACCATCAGGGAAAGATATAGAAATCAAGGCTTCTGTATCCCAATCATCCAAAATAAATATTCAATGGGCTCAGGCCATGGAAGACCTCAAAAAGGGTTTTGAAAATCAAATTAGAGAGGTGGAGGAAAAACTGGGAAGAGAAATGAGAGAGATGCAAGAAAAGCATGAAAAGCAGGTCAACACCTTGCTAAAGGAGACCCAAAAAATGCTGAAAAAAATAACACCTTGAAAAATAGGCTAACTCAATTGGCAAAAGAGGTTCAAAAAGCCAATGAGGAGAAGAATGCTTTCAAAAGCAGAATTAGCCAAATGGAAAAGGAGGTTCAAAAACTCACTGAAGAAAACAGTTCTTTAAAAATTAGAATCGAACAGTTGGAGGCTAATGACTTTATGAGAAACCAAGAAAAAACAAAACCAAAAGAATGAAAAAATGAAAGATAATGTGAAATATCTCATTGGAAAAACAACTGACCTGGAAAATAGATCCAGGAGAGACAATTTAAAAATTATGGGCCTACCTGAAAGCCATGATCAAAAAAAGAGCCTAGACATCATCTTTCATGAAATTATCAAAGAAAACTGCTCTGAGATTCTAGAACCAGAGGGCAAAATAAGTATTCAAGGAATCCACAGATCACTGCCTGAAAGAGATCCAAAAAGGGAAACTCCTAGGAACATTGTGGCCAAATTCCAGAATTCCCAGGTCAAGGAGAAAATATTGCAAGCAGCTAGAAAGAAACAATTCAAGTATTGTGGAAATACAATCAGGATAACACAAGATCTAGCAGCTTCTACATTAAGGGATGGAAGGGAATGGAATAGGATATTCCAGAAGTCAAAGGAACTAGGACTAAAACCAAGAATGGCCTACCCAGCAAAACTAAGTATAATACTTCAGGGGAAAAAATGGTCTTTCAATGAAATAGAGGACTTTCAAGCATTCTTGATGAAAAGACCAGAGCTGAAAAGAAAATTTGACCTTCAAACACAAGAATCAAGAGAAGCATGAAAAGGTAAATAGCAAAGAGAAGTCATAAGGGACTTTACTAATGTTGAACTGTTTACATTCTTACATGGAAAGACAATATCTCTAATTCTTGAAACTTTTCAGTATCTGGGTACTGGGTGGGATTACACACACACACATGTACACACACAGAGAGACAGAGAGCACAGAGTAAATGGAATAGGATGGGATCATATCTTTTAACAATGAAATTAAGGGGTGAGAGAGAAATATATTGGGAGGAGAAAGGGAGAAATGGAATGGGGAAAATTATCTCTCATAAAAGAGGCAGGCAAAAGACTTTTTAGTGGAGAGAAAAAGAGGGGAGGTGAGAGAAAAACATGGTTTACTCTCATCACATTCCACTAAAAGAAGGAATAAAATGCACACTCATTTTGGTATGAAAACCTATCTTACAATACAGGAAAGTGGGGGAGAAGGGAATAAGCAGGGTGGGGGAGATGATGGAAGGGAGGGCAATGGGAGGAGGGAGCAATTTGAAGTCAACACTCTTGGGGAGGGACAGGATCAAAAGAGAGAATAGAAGCAATGGGGGGCAGGATAGGATGGAGGGAATTATAGTTAGTCTTATACAACACACCTATTATGGAAGTCATTTGCAAAACTACACAGATATGGCCTATATTGCTTGCCTTCCCAAAGGGAATGGATGAGGAGGGAGGGATGAAGACAAGTTGGAACTCAAAGTTTTAGGAACAACTGTTGATTACTGTTCTTGCTACTAGGAAATAAGAAATACAGGTAAAGGGGTATAGAAAGTTATCTGGCCCTAGAGGACAAAAGAGAAGATGGGGACAAGGGAAGGGAGGGATGATAGAAGAGAGGGCAGATTGGTGATAGGGGAAATCACAATGCTCGGTGTTTTGGGGTGGGGGGAGGGGACAAATGGGGAGAAAATTTGGAACCCAAAATTTTGTGAAAATGAATGTTAAAAGTTAAATAAATAAATTTAAAAAAAAATTTCCAGTGGACTCGAGGCAAAATGCCTTCCACATGCAGAGAAAGAACTATGGAATTGAACACAGATAGAAACAGACCATTTTCTTTTGTATTTAAAAAAAAAAGTATATATAGCCTGTGACAAAGCAGAATGGGAGTGGGGAGGTGGTATCTCCAGCCTCTCCTGGGAATTACTGAGTTGAACCATAAACGCCAGTGACTCAGAAGAAACTTGCTACTGCAAAGAAGAAAGAAATCAAGACAGACCAATGTTCTCTGCAGGCATTTTAGAACTCAGAATGAAGCTCCTGTTCTTTTCAAGGACTGAAGAAAGTTTTTGTTGTTGTCATTTCAGTCATGTCCAACTCTTTGTGACCCCATTTAGGGTTTTCTTGGCAGACACTGCAGTGGTTTGCCATTTCATTCTCCAGCTCATTTTACAGACCAGCAAACTGAGGCAAACAAGGTTAAGTGACTTGCCCAATGACACGCAGCTAGCTATTCTTTTACATATGAAACCCAGTACATCTTGCGGGTACTCAAAGAATATCTCCAATAGACTGCAACATTTCCTCTAAAAGTTTTGCTTACTGTGGCGGGAAACAGCTCCCAGGGTTCAATGAGTATTTTTGAGACTTCACACAATGCCTCTGCCCTTTTCAAGCTTCTGGTTAGATCTGACATCTTCAAAGTCCATCAATAATTTTTTAATTATAACATCCAATCTGAACTGTTGTGCTTGGCTTTTGTGGCCCTCCACAATCACAACCCAGTTGTCAGAAACTGTAGGTAGCCAACATGTACTGGTAATTTGGGTCATCCTCGAGATTAGAGAAATAAATTGGGGTGTAGTTCAAAACTCACAATCAGAGTGAATAAACCATAGTTCAGAAGCTAGAAGAGGAGAAGCGAGTAGAAAGCAATAACTCAAGAATAAAGCAATGGTTTCAAGTGAGGGAAGCCTACATGGAATCAGTATATACATTTCCTTGTGAGTTTTAGTGAAATACTACTTTGTATAAGACTTTTCAAAGTCTTATCCGTGGACCCTGGGACAAATGAGTTAACCTCTCTGAATCTTAGTTTTTTCATCTGTATGTAACACCAGGTTCTCTCCTCCCTGCTAGATAGGTACACAGCCAAATCCTTCACAGACTTTGACTGTCTCTTCTATATAAAGAAGAGATTTAGGATGTGATCTTTTCTTCAGCTAGCCACCAACCCCTCTTCCCTATCTGTCTTCTCTCTGGGGATTTGACTAACCAAGCTCCTATTAGAAAAATTACGTAGATTATTTTAGATTAGACCAATCACTTTTTAGTCTAAGGGGAAATATGATGAACCTCAGATCCATGTAGCCTTCTCTGTTATTTTGTGGAATTTATATTAGGCAAACAATTAGTAGTACCATTGCAATAGCTCAGAGCCTCCACTTAAGAAAATTAATAATATTCTGGCTGAAGTTTTACTCTCTCCTCTAATTAATTTTTTTGACTATCAGGCCACTGGATCCAGATAGCTCAGGAGGAGAAAGTGAGGTTGGTGACCTTGCACAGCCCACCATCACTCAAATCGAAGTCAACTGCAAGTCATGCCATCATCTTGATGTCATGGTACTCTTTAAGAATGACGGACAAACGTAATTTTTTTGTCAAAATCCAATTAATTCCAGGACTCTCAACATTTGAAGCAAAATTAGGATATTGGATACAGAAATGTTTAGGTATAAGATATAAACAGAATATGTAACAGTGTCTATTATTGGACAGTTATAAAAAGATGAAGTTGGGGAAAAGGGTAGACCCTTTTGCGTGTTGTGGGGAGGGCTCCCCAGGCAGCTAGGTAGCACAGTGAATAGAGTGCCAAACTTGGAGTCAGGAAGGCTCATCTTCCTGAGTTTAAATCTGGGTCTCAGACACTAACTGTATGACTTTGTGCAAGTCACTTAATCCTGTTTACTTCAGTTTCTCATCTATAAAATGAGCTGAAGAAGGAAATGGTAAACCACTCCAGCATCTTTGCCAAGAAAACCACGAATGGGGTAACGAAGAGTCAGACATGACTGAACAACAACAAATCCAGACCTCACGCTGCTATCCAAATAAGCCTCAATGCTCTGAGCACCTCACTGCTCCATTTAAAAACCTCAATGACTCCTCATCATCTACTGGATAAGGTTTAAATTGCTTTTCCTGGCATTCATAGCCTTCTACTGCCTAGTTCTAGTCTCTTTCTATTCTTGTCTTATTCTATTCCTTTTCATATAGTCTACATTCCAACCCAGTTGACTTGGGTTTTATTGGCTAGTTTCCCTTCCCTCCCCTCCCCTCTCCTTCCCTCCCCTTTTCTTCCTTCACCTTAAACCTACTGCACTGTGAAACTCAGACACCACAGGGGAGGTTCTCTTCTGGACCCTCCTGGTTTAAGAGTGATTATCAATAGTAATTGTCACTGTTTCCTTCCCAGCCTGATATCTTTCTTTTCTTTGCTTTATTGAAGGGGCCATGCCCTGGGTATTTCTTAAATGGGCCTATTCAATAAATGGGCATTACTTCACCCTAAGTGAGTACCTGCATAGACCTTAGCCTCAAGGGGTCAAGGTCTCCCAGTGCATCCTGGGTCATCTCCAGTCATCCTGATGAATATCTGGTCACTGGATTCAGATGGCTCTGGAGGAAAAGTGAGACTGGTGGCCTGCACAGCCCTCACTCACTCAAAACAAAGTCAGGGCAAGTCATGTCATCATTTCTCTGATGGCATGGTCTTCCTCAGCAACGAAGGATGAACACAAGACATTCCAACCAAAGTGGAATACTGTTTCATGTATTTTCTACTTTGAGACTGCCCTCTCCTTTCTATATTTCTTTGTTTACACTGTTTCCAGTGCTGGGAATGAACTCCCCCTATTATCAAGCCTATCTTTTGAGGTTCTGCCTTTCTTTCGAGACCTAAGTCAAATCTTACCTTTCAGACTAACCCCTTATCCCAAGCAAAAGTGATTTCTTCTTTAATCCTTATGTTTCTCATTTTTCTTAGACCTCTCCTTTGTGTTTAAGACTTTACCTTTAACATTCCAATTACTTCTGTAATTGTGTAGAATGAAATTTCCTTGACAGAATATATTACATCTATCTTTTGTAACCATAGTACCAAATTCATGGTTTGTGTGTAAGGTGGAAAAGGAATATGGCTACAAGGATACATGGATAGGGCCATGATTCAGAGCAAAAGTGCTAAGGACCTTCTCCAGGGTTATTGAGGTTTCAAGATAATTCGCATTGTCCCAGAACAAGCATCCAGGGCATTATGGAAGGGAAGGGAAGGAAAAGGGAACAAGTATTTGTTAAGTACTTGCCATTCAGGCAATGTACAAAGTGTTTTGCAAGTATGATCTCATTTTATTTTCACAACAGCCCTGGGAGGGAGGTGTTATTATTATCCCCATTTTGCAATTGCAGAAACTGAGGCAGACACATAGTGCTGAGTTGCCAAGGATGGAAGTTAAAAATATTTATTCACAGAACTTAAATATTAAGTTCAGGTTACATCCCTTGAAGTGTTGGACAAGATGATAATGATTTATTAAAGGGTCTGACAGCTGACTTAAGGGCTATTTTGTATATCAGCTAGCAGAGGTGTGGACCTGACTTATCAAAGAGTTGAAAAGAAGTATTGATTAGCCTTAGGAAAGTTTGCTGGGTGTCCTCACAGCAGAGCAATGACATTCACTTCAAAGTAACAGTCACCCCAGCAGCAGATGGCAGCTTTAGCAGATGGCAGTGGTACCTCAGCAGAAAAGAAAAACCCCAGCAGCAGATAAGAGTTTGTAGAAAGGAATCACAGCCCCACATGCAGAGTAGGGCAGCAGTAATAAGGCACAGCCTGATGTTGGGAGACAGATCTCTTTAAGTATTTAAGGAGGAAGACAACTTTAGGCGTGGAGTTATCTGGGGAGAGTTCCCTCTCCCATCAGCATCATTGATAACTGGAGGAAACTATCTTTTTGCATGCAGAAGTTGACATACTCTTATTATTTATAGAATTAAAAGCTTTGCTGCTTTGATTTAAGGTTTCTGGTTTGTTGGTAGAAAATGCCCTAACTAAGGGCTTTCGCCACGTTTGCATAATTTATTAGTTTGTTGTGGTTGAGTTATTTCAGTTCTGTCCCACTCTTCATGACCCCATTTGGGGTTTTCTTGGCAAAGATACTGGAGTAGTTTGCCATTTCCTTCTCCAGCTCATTTTACAGATAAGGAAACTGAGGCAAAAAGCGTTAAATGGCTTGCCCAGGGTCACATAGCCTATAAGTATTTGAGGCCAGATTTGAACTCAGGAAGATGAGTCAGCACCTTATTCACTGTACCACTTAGCTGCCTCCAATTTACTAGTTATTGCTAACTAAAATAACATACCCCACAGTTAACCTAAGATAGTTAGAATTACCAGAATCATGTGAGAATTACACTATATATGGACATATACTTAATAAGAGCTACTGAAATGGACTCTGAGTTCAAGTAGGAAGAATCCTCAATTAATTAGGGTAATTAATTAATTTCTGTTAATTAAACTAATTGATTAAATTCTGTTCTGAAAGAAATAGCAACCACAGCAATATCACTTCTAAGACTGTATCCTAAAGAGATCATAAAAACGGGAAAGAGTCCCACATATACAAAAAAATTTATAGCAGCTCCCTTTGTGGTGGCCAAGAACTGGAAATCAAGGGGATGTCCATCAATTGGGGAATGGCTGAACAAATTGTGATATATGAATGTAATGGAATACTAATGTGCTATAAGAAATGATGAACAGGAAGACTTCAGAGAGGCCTGGAAAGACTTATATGAACTGATGCTGAGTGAAAGGAGCAGAACCAGGAGAACTTTGTGCACAGCAACAACCACAATGTGTGAGGAATTTTTCTGGGAGACTTAGCCCTTCACAGCAATGCAAGGACCTAAAAAATTCCCAGTGGACTTTTGCGGCAAAATGCCTTCCACATCCAGAGAAAGAATATGGAATTGGAGGCAGGCCATTTTCTCGTGTTATGTTTTGTTTTATTTTGTTTTCATGGTTTCTCCCATTCATTTTAATTCTTCTATGCAACATGACTAAGGTGAAAATGTATTTAATAAGAATGTATGTATAGAACCTATATAAGATTGCATGCCCTCTCAGGGAGGGAGAGGGAAGGGAGGGGGGAAAGTGAGGGAGAGAGGGGGGAAAATCTAAGATATATGGAAGTGACTGTAGAAAACTGAAAACAAATAAATTAATTAATTTTAAAAAAAGGAAGTAGCAATCAGACAAGCTGACACTTCAGATTTCACAGCATCAGAGAACTGTCAGAGCTGGATGGGAGTTAGAGACCATACTTCCCATTTAACAGGAGAAGAGTTTTGACTCGACCAAGCTCATGGAAGGGAGTAGGTGGCATTCAGGACTCAGACTCAGGTCTTTTGACTCCAAGTTCACTTGTGTTTTTACCATATTATTATATAGGAGTCAGACCTTGACTAAAAGCTTAGTCTGCAGGATTCCCCAGACAGGGACCCTCTGTCCTGTTCCAGTAACACAGAGCTGGTCAGCTAAGTGTGCTTGCTCCTAAGGATGTCTGTCGATCACAGATCCTACCCATCTGCTTGAAGGAGTTTAATGAGTGAGAGCATATTTGTTGTCATGAGCCTGTCCCTCCTGGTTTCAGGTTACCTCCCAATGGTCAATGTGAACTTCTGAGGCTAGAAAGGAATTTGCAGGGTGACTGGGCTGAGATGTTAAAGCAGGCCTAACTTGACTGCAGTTTAGCTAGAATTATAGAGTGGAAAGAAGACAAATGGAGGATTTGGCAGATATGGGGATGTGTGTATGGGATGTGTGTGTGTGTGTGTGTGTGTGCATGTGTGTGTGTTAGGGAAGGCAGACAGTAATGAAAACTCTTGTCACTTTTAAGACTTCTCATGACTGAAAACTAGTACCTTAACTTTTCTCTGGTCCATAATCTGGTACAGTATCTGGTCTAGATCCCTAGCAGTGTTCAAGGATTTTTTTTTTCCTATCCAAAAAGGTTCCCTTTAAAACCTACTAGATACAAAGATGGATGAGATCAGTAGGATCCACTGATTCATTCTCATCTCCATTTTCTGGTTTCTTCTATATTCTTCTATACTTGGTTATCATTTGCTGTCCAGCTATGTCCTGAGCTCAATATAGGATCAAAACCCTAGCGCTTGAAGGGAGTTTAGCAGTCATCTGGTCTAACTCCCTCGTTTTACAAATGTAGAAACTGAGACCCGACTAGATTAAGTGACTTGCCCAATCTCACAGAAGGATCAGAAAGGGGATTGGAACCTAAGTTCTCTGAATCTAGAGTCAGTGTCCTATCCACTGTACCATACTGCCTCCCTATAGTTCTAGGTCAAACTTCTTCCTCTTCTGTGTTGGGTCTTACTAAGAGGTACATTTGAGCTCAAATTCTGACTTTTGACTTATTATCTGTGTGATCTTGGGCAAGATGTTTAACCTTTCCGAGCCTTAGTCTTTTAATCATTCAAAATGAAGAAGGGTGAACTACCTATCTAATCAGGAATGCACCAATAAAAATTTAACAACCAGTTCACTCTCTAAAAAAAAAAAGGTCGCACTTTTAAGTTTTATTTGTATTATTATATTTTTGTCATCATTTTCTTAAGTCCAGACAATCAAAACACAACAAATCAAGTCCTGTCTTTTTACATTTGTGGATTTCCAAGGTATAAATGCTCACTCTGAAAATTTAACAATTGGCTCTCCTCTAACTCTAGCTGTCTGCAGAACATACTTGACTTTAAAGTCTGTTCTACATCTATCTCTGTGATTCTTTAACCAGAGGATCTCCAAGGTCTCTTCCAACTCTAAATCTGCGATGTTATCATCTATATAAACCCTAAGACTGTAAAATGCCCTCATCAACAAGAAAGGTTCTATTTTCTCCAAGACAGAGAATTAGACAAATTTATTTCAGAAAGATTTTTCACAAGAGAGTATTTTAAAAACAACTAACTAAACCCCAAGCCCTATCATTGCCCATTCACCGAACTCTCTGATTAATTGGGGTTTTGTTGTACCCACAGAGTATGAGTGCTGTAATAGGAAAAGCAGGAAGGGAATAAGAATTTATAGAGTGCTTACTATGAGCCAGGTGCTGTGCTAAGCACTTTCTATAAATATTATCTTATTTGATCACATATGGTCACATTTAGAGTCAGAGGAACTAAGCTTAACTTTGAGCAAATTATTTGATTTTTCTGGGTCTTACTTTCCTTACATTTACTTTAGAGTAAATGGTCTTTTATATCCTTTCTAGATCTAAGTCTACAGGATGAGGTGAGGGGCCTGGAGTCAGGAAAACTCATCTTTGGGAGTTTAAATCTGAACTCAGACACTTACTAGCTGTGTGACCCTGGGCAAGTCATTTAACCCTGTTTGCTTCTGTTCCTTCATCTACAAATGAGTTGGAGAAGGAAATGGCAAACCACTACAGTATCTTTGTCAAGAAAACCCCAATTGGGGTCATGAAGATTCAGACAGAACTGAAACAAGTCAACAACAAAGAAACAAGCCAACGAAAACCTAGTTCTTAGGGGCATGCATAATGTGCTCTGCCTGAAGCAGCCTCAGGCAATATAGAGGTTGCATAAGTTTGCTTCTGGACAAAAAGCAATGGAGGGATCTGGTTGTCCTCTTCAGAGCATGCACAAGTATTGTATGACTGTTATTAGTTGGCTTTCTGGGTGATGAAGAAGGACATTTTGGTTGACTGTTGGGCCAGAACTAAGAGTATGTACAATAGGCAGTTAGGTAGTACAGTGGATAAGATGCTGGGCCTGGAGTCAGGAAGACCTGAGTTCAAATGTGGCCTCAGACACTTACTAGCTTTGTGATCCTAGACAAATCACTTAACCTCTGTCTACTTCAGTTTTCTCGACCATAAAATAGAAATAATGATATCACTTATCTCCCAGGGTTGTCACAAGGATCTGATGAGCTAATGTTTGTAAAGTGCTTAGCACTGTGCCTAGAATGTAGCATCGCTATTCAGTTGTGTTTGACTCTTCATGACCTCATTTGTGGTTTTCCTGGCAAAGATACTGGAATGGTTTGTCATTTCCTTCTCCAGGTCATTTTACAGAGGAGGAACTAAGGCAAATTGGGTTAAGTGACATGCCCAAGGTCACCCAGATAGGAAATATCTGAGGCCACAGTTGAACTCATGAAAATGAGTCTTCAATTCCAGGTGTCTGTGCCACCTAGCTGCTAGAATATAGTAGGCATTAATAAATGTTTATTTCATTCCAAATAGAGGAGCTCTTTCCTTTTTTCTCTTTTCCGGCCGCAAAGTATAAAGATTGTTCTTTGAGCTCTGGGGATCCAACTGGGAGATAAGAGTGAGTATCCTCCCCCTAAATGGGTCAGCCTATTAGTATATGGTCTCTTAAGCAAGCCAGTTTCTAGGATAGAACTGCCTCCTATTTATTTATTCTTTCCTTTGGTACAAAGCCTTGTGATATCTCAAAAGATCCCGGAACCTGAGTCTATACCAGAGTTTGCCAGCTGCTAAGCCCTATTCAGTCTTAAAGAGCAACCTACTTGAATCATCCCAGCAGTGGATCAACCCAGTAGCCAAAAGGCTGTGTATGGTAGTATGGAAGGGACTCAGCCAGCGTTTGGGCCACATTGAGAAGAGAATTTGATGGGGCAAGTGCTCTGAAGCAAGTGTTTGAAGTCTGATCTCACTCATCTCTGGGATCAAAGCGGTAAAGGGAAGAATGTGTGGCTCAGAGGGATATGTTTGTACTTCTGTGATCGCTATATATCTTCTTAGTAAATATCACTTTGTAAAAGCTAGTTAAATTAAATGAATTAAAAGTTAATTGTTTATCAATAACATTGAGTAGAAAGCAAATGATCAAACTACTACCCGGCAGTAATTGCTAAGTTAATGATATAGTGGAGATATTAACTCTAACGGAATTTACAGAAGGGTAAAAATACTGAAATGGAGATTGAACTAATAGTTTATAAAAAACACCCCCCACCCCTCAGAAGTACCCCTGGAACCCCGAAGGGGGAATATGGCTAGTAACTCTCTAGGGAACCAACTTGCCTTTCCAAGTGGGATTTAAGAGAGTAGCTCAAGCATCTATATAGTACTAAAATTCTATGAAAGGGACAGACCTAAATAGTCATTGGGGAGGAAGAATATGGAGACCAATTTCTACAAAGACTTTGGCAAGTCAAATGCCCTGGAGATGAGTAATAGTATAAACTAGAACTGAAATTCTTGCTCTTCTGTTCAGTTTTATTTTGAGGTCTTGCCATTTTCCCTACCAAGGATGATCAGCTCTTTCCATGGTACAAATATAGTGTGGGTTTATTGCTGTTTTATTTATTTCAAAACCCTTTTCTACTTCCCCCTTTGGGAGAATTCAGACTCTAATTTTACATTCCCATGCAATCCCAAGATCAGAAATATGGAGAAAACCACAAAAACACTCAGATTAAGAATTTCCAACTTCCATGAAACTGTGGCCTGATTTCAAGACATTCTATTAATTGAACTAAAATGCATATATTTACTTTTCAAAAATTCAAGAGATCCAAAATCCACTGAGATTAGACTTTGTTGAGGACTTCATGAAATCCCTTACTACTCACCTGCTAATTCTCCTTCTTTTCCTTTAAGATAACTAGAAACATCTTATAGTGTTACAAAACGGTAGCAGAGAATATTCTTGCCAAGATGACAAAATTAGTGCCATGTCAAGTATTTTAACTGTAAATATCATCTGGCTGAAACAATTATCCATCCATTCATCTAATAAACATGTACTACATGCCTCCAGTGTGTTAGAGCAATGAAATACAAGATTAGCAGGGGAAATGGTCCCTGATCTTCACAGAACTTACATTTGAGCAGGAGATGACACAGATAACTGAAATTTATCATGATTTATCATATACACCTTAGGAAGATGCAGGACAAAACACTATGTTAGGTCAAAGGTGAAAGTCTGTTATCAACAAAGACATCTGGGAAAGGCTACGTGGAGGAAGTAGCATTTGAGTTAGACGTCAGATAGATATTAGCAGACCAAAATAAGGAGGAAAGACGATCAAGGAAGACAGAAGATCAATAGCAAAGGGAAAGAAGTTAGAAGATATAGGACACATTTAAAACATAGAGAGGGATTCAGTTTGGCTAGAGAATAGAGAACTTGGAGAAGAGCAAGTATGAGACAAGGCTGGGAAGGTAAGGCAGCACCAGCTGGTGGAGGGTCCTGAATGCTAGGCAAAAAAAAAACCAAAAAAAATTTAAATTTACATGTTCAACAACATTCATTCAATAAACAATTATCAATTATCTACTGAGCACTCTAATTATCTACTTGGCACTCTAGAATACACAAAGTTTAGGTAAGAGAGGGTAACCACCTTTATTATAACAATAAACAATATTACATCCTGAGCTCATCAGAAAAAGTAAAGGAAACAAAATATTAAGTTCTATGTGCCAGATACTGTCCACTAAACCAGTGTACAAGTACTATCTCATTGATTCTCACAACAACCCTACCATGTACTTGCTATTTTTCCCCCATTTTACAGTTGAGCAAACCAAGGTAGACAACGGATAAGTGACTTGCCCAGGCAGTAAGGATCTGAGACAGGATTTGAATGCAGGACTCCTAGACCTCTACCAATAAGGTATGACTCATGGGGAAAAAAGTGAAATTGCTTCCTGGGACATTAATACTGAGGAAAGTAGAATGTTTTCTATCAAAATAAGATAGAAGGTTCTCAGTTCTTTGTAGCTTGAAGAAACTAAAAGATCTTGGAATGGAAAATATGCTGGGCCTTGAGTCAAGACATCTGGATATGATTTAATTAGTTCCATCTGCATTTCAATGTTGTCTTTGTCACTAATGTGCTTCATGAGCTAAGGTAAATGACAAAAGCTTCGGATCTCAATTTATTCATCTGTGGTATGGGAATAATAATTGCCACCTGACCTACTTCATTTGTGAAGGTCGAAAGAGAAAATGTTTTAGAAAGTATAAAAGTTCTATGAAATGCTATGCTATTATAAAAATACTGCACAGTGTGCTTCAGAGAATACATTTTTATATCTTGAAGAGTCCTCAGGAACCACCTAGACCAACTTCCTCAATTTACAGATAAAAAAAAAATTAAGACAAATTTTTCACTGTGTGTCTAAGTCCATTTCAAATAGTCATGACTCTGAAAAAGATCCTCCTAAGATAATTCAGCAAACCATGCCTCCCTATCTACTGGTTCATTCCCCAACATACCTAGGAAAATGATTCTTCTAAATCCCAGCTCTATTTGCCAGTTAATTGCCAGCTACTAGAAAAATTGGGTTTTCTCCCCTTCCTTCTTACCCCTTTCTCTCAGTTCAGACTGGTAAATGGAGAATGACTCACTTACCCTGTAATGAAGAAAGAGAAAAGAAAAATGTTGAGAACTCCATACATTTGTCTTACCAGCCTTTCTATGATTTTCTGGCTGTAGTCATATACAACTTCTTGTCTGAGTCTCTATGACTTAGCTCAGAATTCCCCAGGCAGGCAAAGGCCACCAGTCACTACATTGCTGCTTATGTGGAGAAGTCAGCATGCAATCCAATCTAAGTCTCCATTTGGACTCCTACTCTCTCCAACACTTAAATCCAATTCCTGCACAAGTCAAGACAACACCTTTGTGATACTATTGGTCTTCTCTGAGAATGAAGAACCAGCAACGGCAACCCTCCAATATTGTTTCCCTCCTTTAGGTTCAAAATCATGGACACGTGGGGAGCTCATAAATGTCTGGATGCCCATGAACAGGCACTTCTGGTGTCTCAGGCTTCCAGGAAAGGGTGAGATACAACATTACTCTACTATCTAGATGAGGGAACTGAGTCTTACCAAGCTTCAGTGACTTGCCCATGGTCACATAACTAATAAATCTCATGACTGGGAATCAAGTCAAAGTACTCTGCCTCCAGATCCAACATATTTCCTGCTATATTAGAATGCCTCTTATTTGCATATCATTTTCACTTCTGAAGGACAGATATTAGGTTTCCTTGACTTCTTGTCTCTACCCAGAAAACCAGGAATTCCTGACTGACATCTCCTTTTTTATTGTCACCAGTTCCTCTTACCAGATCCTGGTTCACAATCATATATAACAAAGTACATCATATGGCTGGGTAGCAATACCCCACTGTTACAATCTTAGTCATTTGTACAACTTAGAGGATATTTTACCTGTTGCCACTCTTTCATGTGGCTTTTCCACGTTATTTTTCCTACTGAGGCTTTCATAGTTTCTTTTCTGACTGGATTGAATTTTCCAGGCTATTCTGTCTGAACATCTTCTCCTCTCCTGGCAGATGGTTCTTTTAGCTCACTTCTACTACTCAGTCTGTTGTTGAATACCCATTTCAGCCTCTCCTGGTAGAATTTCTCTAGCAGTCTTTCACCATTCTCATTATCAGGTCTCCTAGTCCCATCACCTTATAGGAGACACTCCTTCTTAAGGATCAGGGAATGCTCCCAGAATTATTTTTTTCTGTATTGAGGACCCCAGGATTTCCTTCTATGCCTCCATGTCCAACTTTCCTGGTAGGAATCTATCATTAAGAACTCCTTCAGGAGCTTCTGCTTTCCTCCTATAAAGAGGGGAAAAAGCCTTGAACTTGGAATTATAGGACCTGAGTTCAAATTCTGGCGGAGTCATATAATTTGGGTAAGCCCTTTCACCTCTAGGAGTCTCAGTTTCATTATCTATAAAATAAGGGGGTTGATCAAGATAAACTCAAAGATCACTTCAATATCTAGATATGACACTATGCATGTGTCTTTATCAGAAATTGGACTAAAAAACAACAACACCCTTGTCAGTCAGGGAGGACCTGTTTCTGATGATGCCCTAAGAATACAGTGTTATGGCTGTGATTGTCTCAGTCTGTCATGCAGAAAACTGGGGTTTTCTTTCTTGAGGGGGAACCTAGTGATTCTCAGAATGATAGCATCTTATAAAAGAAAGAACACAATGCTGGAAGTCAGGGTGCCTGAGTCTAGCCCTGGCTTTTTCACTATTAAACCAGTGGTGGTCTTTGAGCACCAGCTTTTTCATACGAAAATGAGTAAGTTCATAGTATCATAGAGTATATATAAGAGACACTTCAGAGTCCAATGTTTTCATGTTATATATGAGTAAACCGAGGCCCAGGGAGGTAAATGGTTTGCTCCAAGTCACACAGGTAGTTAGTATCGTTGTTGGGATTTGAACTGAGGTCCCCTGACTACAGAGCCAGTATTCTTTCCACTGTCTGACTCTGCCAACCAAGTGATCTTTAAGGTCCCTTTACAATGCTACTTTCTATGATTCTAAAATTCAGTTGATAAACATTTATCAAGCATATAGTATGTTCCAGGCACTCTGCTAAGTTCTGGGGATACAAAGAAAGACAAAAGACAGTCCCTGCCTGTGGGAAGTTGACAATGTAATGAGGGAGACAATACGTAAATAATTATATACAAACATTACGGAGATGAACTACTTCAGCTCCAAAGGATGATTACTTCCTAGAGTCCTTTGCTGGCTGAGCTTCATGTGCCTTCCTGGGGTGGGGACCGCTATTGTTGAGGGTTTGGGACCGTTGTCCTGCCAAGACATGATCTAACAACTTGAATAGCCGTACGTTAATCTGGTGTGGGTGTTTTTCTTTCTCTGACTGCGTCCTTCTGTGTCAGGAATCAGTGTGTCCCATTTCCTGTCCCTGAGGATAGCTGGAGACAGAAGAGAGTTACAGAGTCCATGCTGTTAGGGACACTGGCGCCTAGGGACTGATGTGACCTGGGAATAAGGAGGTGGGCGTGCTAAACTTTTGGCTTCTAAATATTTGGGGCTGTCTAGATCCTGAGAAAAGAACAAGGCAGATGCTGCTGGCAGCTATAAGAAGAGATTGCATGCTTTACATTCTGGTGGGACTCCTTTTCCCAGGATAAAATTCAAACTATCATGAGTGGTTTGAGGGACTCATCCACTCACACATACTGATTACGCATTGTGTTCATCATGGTAATAGATCAAAGCTCAGCAATGGTAAATAACCTCAAAACAGTAGAGATTTAGTCAGTAATGTCATGTGAAGAGGATGACAGGTTGATCGTTCTTTTTTCAGTCATCTCTGACTCTTTGCAACCCCGTTTATTCTGTTATGTCGACCCATCCTTCCTTCCTTCCTTCCTTCTGCTTCAGAAAACAAGCTGGCTCTACTCTTTTCAAAGGGAAACCTTTTCACCCATGACCTTGATTCCATATCCTTCTACTTCCTCCCAGTCCTTTCTCCCTTAGTCAATCCTTTGCTCTTTCTTATATCTTTAGTATCTTCCTGATACTAACGAACTAGTACTAAAGTATCTATGGAACCTTTGGATTCTGTCCATAAATAAGTGAAGGCCTCGCACTCTAAAAAAATTAAAATAAAATTTTAAAAATTGAAATTAAAAAAAAATTTATTCAGGCCTGCCATGGCTTTGTCCTATAGACCTATCTCTTCCAAATTTCTCTTTTTTTACCACTCATCCCTTAACTCTTTAAAATATGGTTTCCATCTTCACTACTCTGTTAAAACTGTTCTTTCCAAGGTCATCAGTGTCCTTATAATAGTCAACTCCAATGGCCTTTATGCACATATTCATATATATATATATATATATATTCAATCCTCAGTTTGTAGTGTTTGACAGTATTTGAGGTATAAATGCTCATACTGAACATTTAAAAATCATCTCCAAAGCCAGCTATATCACACCCCATTTTTTGTCTTCTCATTTCCTGACCTTTCTGCAATATGTGGTGGTACTGATGACCCTACCTTTCTTGAAAAGCTGCCGTTGATGCTGCAGTATCTAGATTCTCCCTCTATGCCTCAGATAACTCCTTCTTCTGTCTTATGCTTCCTTGAACTGTTAGATATTATGTTATATATTCATTATGTACATCATGGTATATATTTAATTATTATGCTATGTAGTTAAATGGTGGAGTGAATTCTGAATTAAAAGTGGTCAGTAATATTGAAGGCATGCTCTGCTCTCATCCCTTACTGATATCTGGTGCGACTTTCAAACTTATAGTGAGCAGCAGCCTGGTAAAGCTTGATAACCACATGCAAAGTGATTCATATTGAACTATGACAACAAAACAATTGGACCCAGATGGACACCACCCTGAGAAAAATGGCTTCTCTGCTTTGCTAGGAAATTTGACGTCATAGCATTATAGTCTTTGAAGCTGGAAGGGACCTCAGGAAAAAAATAATAATGTAATAGAAATAAATGTAAAATGTTATGTCTGGGTTAAAAAAAACAACTTCATAAACTTCAAATGGCTAAAGGACACAATGACTGGATGGCAATTTGTCTGAAAAATAATGGGGGTGTTTAAGGTAGTTCAATTTGAGTCAATATTAGGGTGTAGCAGGCAAAAGCAATGTTATCCGGTATCCATGAAGAGTGGAATGTTTAGAACAAGGGTTGTCATGTCCTGGTCAGAGCACATATGCAGTATTGTGTTCAATTCTTGGTATCTCATTTTAGGAAGGACATTGATAAGGAAAGTGTCCAGAGGAGGTGAATCAGGATGGTGAAGGGCCTTGAGCTCAAGAGATTTGAGGATTTCTTGAAGCAATCATGATTGTTTAGCCTGGAGAAGAAGTGATTTAGAGAGACAATATAACTGTCTTGTATTTGAAAAGAGGCCATGTGAAAGAGGGATTGTATGTCTTCTGCTTGGATGTAAAACCAGGTGTAATGGATAAAAGCACCAGAGAGAGAAGTTTAGGCTTATATAAAAAAAGTTTCTTAACATTTAGAGTTATCCCAAAGTGGAATGAGCTGCTTGAGGAGGGAAGGGGTTCCTCCACCTCACAGGAGGTCCACAGGCAAAGGCTAACCAAATACCTGTTTGGGAATTGTTGAGGCAACTCTTGTTCAGGATTAGATTAGACCCAATGATCTCCAACATCCCTTCCAACTCTGACATTATGTCATCTAATTATTAGTGGAGGTCTCAGAAGATGGGGAAGGCGGCAGCTGGGGAATCTCATGAGACCAAAGATTACAAGGACGCAGTGCTTCACACAAATAAATCCTGACTGCCCCAGGCCCCCTCGTTTTAAAGATATAGAAACTGAAGCCCAGAGAATTTAAGTGACTTTTACAAGATTACACAGGCAGAACCAGGACCCAAATCCATAACCTCTAATTCAAAATCCAATGTCCTTTCCCATGTACCATGCTGCTTCTCTCTACATCATGAGGCCTATAGTGACTTTCTGTCATTTCTTGAGAAACTTGTGAAATCTTGTAAATTTTTGTGAATAAAGAAATTCCCTCTGTCTTGAAACAAATCAGTAAGAAAAGCATGAATTCAAAAATGTGATATGCTCCTAACAGTCTATGAGGCTTATATATATACCATAAGCTGTGGGACCATAGGTAAGTCATAATCTTTATGATTATGATTAAGGCTTTCCTTGCATTAGCTTTAAAATTGGGATGGTAATAATATCTTATTTACTCAAAGACAAAAGACCAGCCTGGATGATCTCTCAAGGTGATATATTAATAGAGTTTTGAAGCTAGAGGGAATTTGCAATTATATAATCCAACACCTTTAATTTAATTAATTTATAATATATTTGTTAAGTACATGCCACATGTGAGGCTTGTGCTGCATTTTAGGTACAAAACGAAATAGTGCTTGCCTACAAGAAGCTCATATTCCACTGATTCCTTAATATATTCCTTTACTGTAATATATTCCCTACTTCCACAAAGTAAAGAAACAGACTTAGGGAGGAGAAATAAAAGTCAAGATCAAAAAACAAGTTAGTGGTAGAAGTTGGACTTGTCCCAGGCCTACTTTATCCCAGTCCAGCAACCTTCAAACCATTTCCAGGCCCTTCCAGATTTACAAGAGCAAAGGGAAGCTGTGTTCCACTTTTTTTTGATTGGTTGGTTTTCCCTTGGAGCTTGTCCTAGCACAGAACTCTATTGGGACCATTTCTAAGGGAAATAGGTCTAGCAACAATGAGTGCAAAACTCTAGAGACCCAAAGTAATTAGGTTCTTGGACTTTCAGTCAAGTTGCATCTTCCAAGGTGGCTCCTGCATAGCCATTACTATTTTTAGGCACAACCCTTACAATGATATCAACAATATTTTTCAGGATTGTGGACCTTCGGCCCTTTGAAACATGTTTTAAGGAAGTCATGCTATAAACAGAGCTATATATAGGGTATGGAAAATTATGAGATTTGTGGTAATTTCTTCAGCCCTAAGCAATTTTGCAGCTAGGCAGTGACTCAGAGAGATTGTTGGTAGGAGTAGACTTTGTTTCTAAGTAGATGGTCAAAGAATAAAAACAGACAATTTTCAAATGAAGAAATGAAAACCATCAACCACCACCAAAATGTTCCAAATCACTGATAGAGAAATTAACATTAAATTCACTTTGAGGTTTTACCTGATATGCGTCAAATTGGTATATGTGACCCAAAAAGATTGACAATTGTTTTGGGGCCTATTAAATAAGAGTCACACTAATGGACTGTTAGTACAACAATAATCCTGTCCAGCCGTTCTGAAAGGCAATTTGGAACTACAGCCCAAAAATCACTAAATTGTGCATAATCTTTGACTCAGCAATACCACTACTAGTGTATACTTCAACGAGACCAAAGACAAAAGGAAAGACCCAAGTGTACAGAAAATGTTGGTATCAGCATTTTTTGTTATTGCACAGACTTGAAGGGTGTTCATCGTTTACAGAATGACTAAACAAATGGTGCTGTCTCCACACGTGAGCCAGGCTCATGTCCTGACCATCTTTTCACCAGCTTCCTCCTCAACTCTCTCATTCTCCCATTCAATGGCCTAGAAGTCTAAACCCTTTCACTCACACAACTCCTCCAGCTTTGGGACCCAGCTATCATGATTAATGACTGTCTCCCTTGTCCACTACAGTTAGGCCCATGATTTTATTCACTCCATGGACATCTGGTTAACCACCCTCCTGCTTTGCGCCTCTATTCTTGTCCTTTTATTTTCTATTTTCCTACTCCCTCCCCTGTAGTTTTTCATTTCTGCAACCATAATCAAATAAATTCTGCTATTGCTCCTGGGAAGGATACGTCAGCCTGTTCCCATATGACCCTTCTCACATCTCTGTAACTTTCTAAACCAAAGTACCCCTCCCTGGACATCATTTTTTTATGTGTTGTTTCCCTCTATTAAACTATGAGCACCTTAGGGGCAGAAACTATCTTCCATTTTATATTTGCAACCCTAGCACTTCACACATTGCTTGGCTTAATGCTTAATGGATGCTTTTTTACTCATTCATTCGTACAAATATAGTGGAACATTATTGCCATATGAGAAATGACAAATATGAAGGATTTCCTGGAAACCTGAGAAGATGCCAGAATAAAAAAAGAGGAAGATGAGGAAGAAGGGAAGAAAAAGTAGAAGGAGAAAGAGAAGGAGGAAGAAGGAAGAGGAGCAGGGAGGGGGAAGAAGGAGACAAAAGAAGGAAGGGGAGGAAAAGAAGGGAAGATGAGGGGAAGAAGAAGGAGGAGAAGGAGGAGGGAAGAGGAGAGCTTCAATCAAACCTTCTTTTAATCAAAGAAGATGGTTTTACTAGCTGAAACTCAGAAACCCCTAACCCTTAAAGCCAAGGGAAGGGAATGAGGCTACCTTCTACCTTCCAAGAACTCCCTCGTACAACTTGTTGCCTTCCTGTGACTTTTTTCCTTTCCTTTCCTCCTCCAAGCCTACCATGGGTATTCATTTTAATTTTATTTCATTTCACAATAGATGATATTCAAAAAATTTTTTTCAATTAAAAATCATATCATTTCTCCCCATCCTCCTTTCCCACTAGAAAAGCAAAAGCAAAATCCCCTTGGAGAAAGAAGTGAGCCAGAAAACAATTTACACTATGACAACAACAGTGTAAAAACAACTTTGAAAAGCTTTAAAACTCTGATCAGCACAATGACCAACCATGAACCCAAGATGTGTATAACACTTTACTGGTAACACAGTGTTTCCATCATCTCTTTTTGTCCTAAAATCACTCTTTGATATTGTTGGCGTCAAATGATAATGTCCTCATTTTACAGAGAAGGAACAAGAAAGAATCCTCTCTATGTCATAGTCTGGAGGCAGTGTTAACTAAGGTGAAAACGTCTTCTCTTCCAACATTTTTCCTCTTTAATCCCTCCTGTTTAGAGGTCCAGAGTCTCTTCTGCTCTCTGATTTGAATGGACTCTCTGGAGACTCGACCCTTCCTTACATTGTTAATAAACACTCCTTTATCCTGAATCTTTACACTGCAAGACCTTCAATCATCCCTCCTTTTATCCCACTTAGTTCTGGTGGAAGGGTTCTCAACCTTTTTCAGGTCCTGTACCCCTTGAATTTCAGCAAACTTCCCATTTTCTTTTTGTTATTGAGATATTTCAGTTGTGTTTGACTCTTCATGACCCCATTTGGGGTTTTCTTGGCAAAGATATTGGAGTGGTTTGCCATTTCCTTTGCCAGCTCATTTTATAGATGAGAAACTGAGGCAAACAGCGTTAAGTGACTTGCCCAGGATCCCACAACTGGTAAGTATCTGAAACCAGATCTGAACTCAGAAAGAGCCTAGCATTCTATCCACTGCACCACCTAGGTGCCCATATGATTTCTAAATCCATATAACTATCCCTAACTTCTTACCTGAATTATCATCCCATATCATCACTTGCCTGCTCCGAATCTCTCATTGGATATCCCATGGGTATCTCAAACTTCACATTTCCAAAGTGAATCTTATTTGCCACCAGACTTGCATCCCCTTCAAAATTACCTACATTGGTTTAAAGCACTATTATTCTTCCAGGTACTGAGGTTTACAACTTTGATATCTTCTTTAACTCTTGCCTCTTCCCATCCTCTATATCCAACTAGTTGCCAAGCTGTGAATTTTACTTCCATAACCTCTCGTGTCTATCTCTTTCCTGTATTCACACAACTTTGGTCCTAATTCAGGTCTTCCTCACCTCTCCTTTGCCTCGTTGCATTAGTCTCTTAATTTGTCCTCTGCTTCCCATATCTCTCTCTCATCTGCTCTGTGCCTGCAAAATAATATTCCTAAAGCACACATCTATCTCAGTCCCCTATTCAGAAATCTTCAGTGGCTCCCTATTGCCTCTACAATAAAATACAAAATTCTCAGCCTATCATTTGAAGACCTTCTCGTACTTCAACCTTTTCCATATTATTCCATGTTACCCCTCTTGTACATCTTGATTCTAGTCAAAGCGGCCTCCTCACTGTTCCCCTGTGGGACATTCCATCTGCCACCTCCATGCCATTACCAAGACTCTTCTATTTGCTGGAAATATCTTCTTCCTCCTCTTCATTTCTTTAAATTTCTTCTTTCAAAGCACAATTCAGGTGTAACCTCTTTTGTGAGGCCTTTCCTAATTAGTCATCATCATTAACTCTCTGGCCTTCTTGGGATTATCTTTATGACTTTGTAGCATTACCTTATTTGTAAATATGTTATATTTTTCCAGTAGAGTGTAAGAGGTGGAGGGCAGGAACGATTTCATTTGTGTCTTTGTATTGTTTTCTTCTAGAATAGTGCCTGGCATTTAATACTTGTCTAATAAGTATTTATTGAATTTGTTCATGTGACTGTGCCCAATTACCAGCATTTAGCTGTGGAGGAACCCAGGTGTTTTACCCAGAAATCTAGTAGTCTTTCTGTGATGCTACATTGCCTATCATCCTTACAAAAGTGTTGGGATTTGGGATAGGGAGGGGTGGAGTGTGGTTGAAAGGAATCATTTACGGAAAAGTAATATGTAAGAAAATGCCATAGGGATTAGAGTCTAGCATGTCAAATTATTTGGGTTATTTGGTAAACACTAGACTTTGTTACTATGTTAAACGTGTTCTAAGTGTAAACCCTCTGGAGCCTATCTTTTGGCCTTAGAAATGTTTTAAATGAAAACCAGATAGACTAAAGTCCATAGAGACAGTTAAAGAAATATTTTGAAAAGTTTAATTTTAAAAACTAGGTCAGTTACAATGTTAAAGTGACCAACTCTCTTCCCCTCCCACCCACTGAGGGACTCTGATTGACTCTCTCTCTCTCTCTCTCTCTCTCTCTCTCTCTCTCTCTCTCTCTCTCTCTCTCTCTCTCTCTCTCTCTCTCTCTCTCTCTCTTTCTCTTTCTCTCTCCCCACCCCCCACCCCTTCTCTCCTTCTTGGTCTCTCTGTCTCTGTCTCTCTATCTTTCTCTCTGTCTCTCTCTCTCTGTGTCTCTCTCACACACATTCTTTGTCTCTGTCTTTGAATCTGTCTGTCTCTATGACTCTTGTCTCTCTTGTTTTCTCTCTCATTCTCTGTCTGTATCGCTCTCTCCTCAAATTCTATTTCACTGCTTGACTTTACTAGCAAAAAAAGCATAAACATAAAATAGGTTAATGAGATTGAAACAAGCATGTCCCATATTTTCTTTTTCTTCCTGGAAAGATTTTTCAGTTTCTAAAACACAATTGTGTTTTCTCTTGCTCCACTAAAAAAGATATTTCTCCTCTCACTGTGCAGGAAGATTCACTAAGCTACCGTGAACCTTTAAGAGGAAGCAAAGTTCTCAGTGTTGACTTGTAATTGGTCATGAATTTGTGAAATTATGAAATAAGACAGGCATACATGATTCTTTGGGTACTCTCACTTGAGATCATGGCTGATAGTGGAAAATAGGTCAGCAATCATTTTAATTAAGCACAGGGGGTATGGGGGCAAAAAAAAGCATAAAAATTACACAGACAAACAGTAAAAGGTACAAAGGCCTACCACATGGGGACAGGAGATGGGGTAGTAAAAGGTAGGCAGTGGTGGGGAATAGGATGGGGAGGAGAGTGAGAGAGCATCACTCACGTGACCAGGAGTTGGGAGCATCATGGACCCAGATAGAGCGCTGGGGGTGGGAGTGGGGAGTGGGCAGGAGTTCAGCACCTCATTTTTATAGGGTTTTGGGGAAAATAGACTCTTATCTGTGCCTCCTTGAGGTTCATTCATTCATTAATATAAACAAGATATTTTTCAAAGTGTTCAATAAAGCTTTAATGTTAACATGTTCACATCATCTCAAAATTATCAGCACTATTTGTTGATCTCCTGGTCTACTGGAACTTGTCTGAAGTCGGAGAACTTGTCTGATACTGCAGTGCCTAGATGGCTTCTCCCCTGATCTAGCACCTATTCCTGGGATGTGATTTTTGGTTAATATGATACAATTTGTAAATTATGTTCCTTTGATCTGTGGTAGAGTTCATACATGTCTTTCAGGTTTCCCTTTGCAATCTTAATTCCTACTATTGCCCCCTTATTTGGGCTACTTATAAACTTACTATATTGACTAGAAGTGTGTGGGGGTGGAGAGAGAAGAGTTAGTCAGGGACACCACAACAAGATACAATATCAACACAACCTGTCAATGAAGAAGCAGAAAGACTTTCTCTACATTTCTTTCAACTCAAAATCCCCAGGGTTTGGACATGGTAGTAAAGTAGGTGAAGTTTATTTTCATTGACCTTCCATCGCTGGTGCAGTACCTGTTTCTTTATCTGGTCATGACCTTGCCTCAGGGGAGTGCTGGAGCCAGATCTAACTGACTCAGGAGAGCTTATTTGTAAAATTTTCATTGTGAGCATACTACACATCAGGTCTTGATGTATTATTTCATTGAGTTCTAGGCTTAAGAATGCAATGGAGAAAATATTAACAATGCAGATTAAACTTAAAAGTATGCCCTGTCCATTTTTTGTCAGACCTTTATCAGAACACTCAGGCTGCATCCTCACCTTCATTTACCACCCAGGTCATCAGAGCCCTCAGGCAATTAGTTGTCTGTCTGTCCAAAGACCCTTACTACATATATGGCTCTGTCCACCATAGCACCCAATGCTCTGAACCTTCCCTGACTCCCTCTACAAACCATTATCAATGCCCTACAAGGGAAAGGAGAGCTATTCTGATGAGATGATTATGGTTAATGGTTCCAATTTTCCTCCAGGTAACATTTGTACTTTAACAAGGACTGACAATATTTTATCTGCAGAGGAATGATTTGGAATGGTAATTATAGGTATCAAGTAGTTCAGAAATAGAAAGTGAGTAGTGAGAGAAAGGAAGGAAACAAACCTTTAGTAAGTACCTACTATGTGCCAGGCACTATGCTAAGTGCTTTACAAATATTATTCATTTGGTCCTTATGACAACCCTGGGAGGTAAGTTCTATTATCATCCCAATTTTATGGTTGAGAAAACTGAGGCAAAAAGAGGTGAAGTTACTTGTCACATACCCAGTAAGTGAGTGAGTCTGGATTTGAAGTCTGGTCTTCCTGACTTAAGGATCAATATTCTATCCATTGTGCCTGGGAGAGAGAGGAGAGAGGAGAGAGGGCAGAGGGCAGAGGGTAGAGACATCTTTGCTGGTATCCTTCACATGACACAGAAGGCAACCACCTATTCCACTTAAATGTAAGGTGTGACCTAATTTTACAACCCCTATTTTCCCTCCATTTCTGGGGGAGGGGAGGCAGAAAAAGTCCTAAGTAGTTCCTAGTTAGCAAATCATAGATTTTAGAACCTCGTATTTGGCAGGTACTCTATAACTTCTACTGATTATTCTATGATCCAAAGAACTTATTCTTTGAGAGCAAATACTATCCTTTCAGAAAGGAAAATATAGCCAGGGCTCTGAGGATTTATAGATTTATAGACTTTCCTTATAGGAAACAAAAAATAGCTAAAGTTGTCCTTCCCCCCCCAAATCTAATGAATGAGTATATGAGCCCTGTCTTTCTAAAAGAGCTACAGCTTAGTCTTCTAGACTTTAACCTAAAAGAGAAATGGAAGAGCCCATTCTTCTGATAGTGAAGAGGTAGTACCTAAAATAAGGTTACCATTAATTAACTGGGGAACTTAAAAAAACCTACAAATGTTAAAAGAATTGTTTTAACATGTAATTGGGGAAAAACCAAAGATATTATATTTTTTAAATAAAAAAAATGATTCCATCTAAAGCCAGATGTTAGAATCAGAGAGGAGCTCCACAAATTTTTGTCCTATGAAATCATTCCCTGCATTGATCAGCAGTGACATTAGGATGAGCAGAGAAATGTCAAACAGCAATCATGAGAGATCAATAAGTAGTCAAAGAATCGCCCAATTTTAAAGCTGGAAGAAGGAAGAGACCTTTACAGACATTCAGTCTAGTTTTATCCCCTTAAAAAGTCTTCAATATACCCAATAAGTATTCGCTCAGCCTGAGCTTGACGATCTTCAATGAGAGAAAACTCATTACCCTTCTCCCATTCATTCAAGGCATCTCAACAAAGACTACTTGTTATACTTGCACACCCTACAGACCTGACAGAGACAGCATTATTAGAGAGCAAGCCCTTCAAGTTGGATGGATCTCCAAGGTTCTATGTTTTATCTCTAGCACCCAATGTAGTATTTGAAGAAACAGCTCCATACTATAAAGAACTCCTTCCACAGATGTAGATATCCACTTCCTCCATACTTTAGTAAATGATTTAATGAATTGTTCTGTCATGTGTACATGTATATACATACATACACATGCATGTATATGTGTGCTGTATATACATACATGTACATATATTGTGTGTATGTGTGTGCACACACATATATACATGCACACTTCTATGTGTGTGTGTACACAGACACATATACGTGTATGTATGCACATAGATATATGTACACACACACGCACACATGCACACACATATACATATAGGTTGATTGGTTGCTGTCCTTCTTTGAAGAGGACCAAAATGACATCACCATGATAAAGTGAAATTTTAGAGCATCCAGCTGTGGCTAATCAGACCAATGCAAGCTCGGAATGCTCTACCACAGGTTGGGCACAGATAGTCCATGTGAATATTCGGGGTGGATATCCCAAATTTGCTCATCCTGCATTTACTTTGTGCTGTCTCAATTCTGCTTTGCTCAAAGAGCACAGTACCCTTTCTGATGTGGGCACACCATGCTGAGCAGTCCTATGCCAGTGTCTCCCATGGTGCACAATCAAATCCAAAGTTCTTGAGAGAGACTTTAAGAGTGTTCTTGAATTGCTTCTTCTGGCCGCCATGTGATCGCTTGTCCCATGCGAGTTCTCCATAAAATAGTCTTTTTGGCAAGCATACATTTTGCATTTGAACAACATAGCCAGCCCAATGGAGATGTACTCTCTGAAGCATAGTTTGAATACTTGGCAGTTTAGCTCAAGCAAGGACTTCAGTGTCTGGTACCTTATCCTGCCAGGTGATCCTCAGAATCTTCCTAAGACAGTTGAAATGGAAGCGATTCAGCTTCCTGGCATGGCACTGGTAGACTGTTCATGTTTCACAAACATATAACAATGAGGTCAGCACAATGGTTCTGTAGACCTTCAGTTTAGTAGTCAGTCTAATCTCTTCTCTCCTAAACTTTTCTTTGGAGTCTCCCAAACACTGAGTTTGCTCTGGCAATGCGTGCATCAACCTCATTGTCAATGTGTACATCCCTGGAAAGTACACTACCAAAGTAAGTGAACTTATCCACAGAATTCAAAGCTTCTCTATTTGTTGTACCCAATGGTTCCACATATGGATGGTGTGGTGGTGGCTGATGGACCACCTGTGTTTTCTTGGTGTTAAATATTAGGCCAAAATTAGCACAGAAAGCAGAGAACTGATCCATACTTTGTTGCATCTCAGCTTCAGAGGTTTCATTGAGTGCACAATCATCTGCAAACAGAAAATCATGCACCAACACTCCCTCCACTTTGGTCTTGGCTTATAGCCTTTTCAAATTGAAGAACTTACCATCAGTATGGTAGTTGGCCTTGATGCCATGTTTATTATCATTGAAAGCTGAAAATATCATGCTAAAAAGCATGGGAGCAAGCACACAGCCCTGTTTCACTCCACTGGTAACTGGGAAGGCATTGTCCATTATCCAGAACTCGGGCAAAGAAGCCATCATGAAATTGATGTACAATATTGATGAACTTCTCTGGGCAACCAAATTTTGACATAATTTTCCATAAGCCCTCATGACTAACAGTGTCAAAGGCCATGGTCAGATCTACAAACGTTGTGTACAGACCTCTGCTCCTGGTATTTCTCCTGGAGCTGTCAGGCAGCAAATACCATATCAACCATTCCTTGGCCTTTTCTGAAGTCATGCTGGCTCTCAGGTAGATATGTACATATACAATCTCCTTATGGTCTCATACGATGAGGAATGTTTCTAAAAGGCAGGTCTAGGTTTGAAGCCCTCCAGCTTACTTGGACATTTGCAGAACTCCACTGGCAGAGTTTCTTCATGTCACAATCAGAAATAAGACTTTAGTTGGGGACATACCATCTCTGTTTCTTACTAGCTGTGTGATCTTAGGCAAGTCCCTTAACTTCTGGGTGTCTCTGTTTCATCCTTTGTAAAATGAAAAGAGTAATTATTTCCCTCACAGTATTATTATGAGGTTCAAAGATACAGTCACACATACAAGATAAAATTTTAATAGCTTAAAATGGCACTGAGACTTTTTTAACTGAATAAAATACTTTGCCAGCTTTGAGGTACTATAGAAACATAAGTTATTTTTAAAGTACAGTTGGAGACTAGATGATTTCAGAGGTTCTCATAAATCTGTGGTTCTGTAACCACCAGCAATGGAAAATTCTTTAACACTTTGAGACATACAACAGTCCCCACTCTCAAAGAGTTTACATCTAATAGGGAGAGAAAATAGATATGTACATACACATAGACACAAACACACACACACACACACAACCATAATACAATGGACAGTGTGATAAATGAGACATCCAGACAAAGTCCCATGAGAAATTTGAGGATGGAGAGATCATTTTTACCAGCATTGGGAGGAACAAGTTTGGAAAGGCTTCATAGAGCAAATGTCATATGCCACTCTGTAACTTTCACCCACTGTTCCAAAAACTGCCCTCTTGGACCAAGAAGAAAAAATCCAATCCCACTTCCCCATGACAACCCTTTACTTTAAGATAATTATGTCACTGCACCTTATCCTGATAGCTAGTCTTTTCTTCTAACTAAATATTCTTTATTCCTTCAAAATATACTTAGAAAACTTGTTCTGCAAGCCCCCTACTGTCACAGTTGCTCTACTAACTATACTTCTTCAGCCCTGGGTGATCCTTCCCCTTGTAAACACTGGAGCACTTACCCTGTGTACCACACACTTAACATTTAGAGTGGATTATGTGATATTTTTAAGTTGCCCTCCCCTCCTTTTTTTGGTAAATATCCTGTTTCCAAATAGACTCTAAGAAGTGCATTGAAAGCAGATTTTGCTTTATCCCCGTATCCCCCAAGTTACTCTTACAACAGGTAAGTCAATGTTCATTACTGATGATGTATTTGACATAGGACCTTACTTATATAACCTTCAGATCACCCCATTTATGTAGGTAACTGCCTGCTTTAACAATTGGTTCAACCTATCCTTCATGTCTTGAATGTTCTCCCTCCTCATCTTTGCCTCACAACTTTTACACTTATATAGGGCACATGTGTGTTAAAGGGAAAATAGTTACTCTGGTACTTACCTCACAGGGTTACTCCAGGCTCAAATGAGATAATATTTGCAATGTGCTTTGCAGACCTTAAAACAATATATAAATTATAGGTTGTGGTGGGCTGATTGATGGATGGGCTGGGGCAGACAAAGGACCTAACCCTTACATTTTTATTTCTTTTGTATACTTTGCATGTGCTGACCTGCCTGTTGCAACTTTATAGAACAAGATACCCACATGTCCCATTCCCCCTCTGTCTCCTTTTCTTTCTTGTCTCCCTTCCTCACCCCCCTCCCCTGTAAGATTATAAGCTCCTTGAAAATAGGGACTGTCTTTATATCCCCAGTTTAGCACATAGTAGGTGATTAAAAAATGTCTTTTGAATTAGATATATCTGCTTATTTGTATACAAATTGTTGCCCCAGTGGAATGTAAGCTTTCTAAAGGCAAGGGTTACTTCAGGTTTTTGTTTGTTTCTTTGTTTTGTTTTGTCTTTGTATCACTAGGACTTTGCACGGTGCCAGATCCATCATAGCCACTTAATATATGTTTGTTGATTTAAATCAAATTGAATTGAATTAATATGAGAGGGCAAGGCATACAAGCCTGGGGTCTATGTATTAGTCTTGATGGAGTTAACCCACGGAACCATAGTGCTAGAAAGAGCTAGTCTCATTCTAAGAGGAATTCCTCCTAAACCCCATAAACAGGCAAAAAATGCATCCTCTTTTTAATAACTATAGCCTGCCATAGAAAGACAGCACCTAATAGGAAGTTATGCTTACAGAAGACATTTGGCAATAAAAACTGAGCTGAATGAATTCTTCATGCTGGCGTTGAGACCAGTTTCTCTTATTCTGTCTTCCCTGAAGACTGACAACAGCTGGTCCCCATTTTCTGTCTCAGAGCTTTTTTTCCTTGATCTGAAGATGGTTGTTAATCACTGCCCTGACTTCTTCCAACTTAGTGATCCATTTCCTTTAACTTTCCCTCTAAGTCTGACTCACTCTTCTATTGTTTATAGAAAACAAAAATCTGAGCTTGAAGCTACCATAGAAACCACCTAGTTCCATTCTCTTCATTTTACAAATGGAGAAACTGAGAACCACAGGAAAGAGGTGACTTGTCCTAAGTCAAACACACAATCGGTGGAGATCCAAGACTCACATCCCCATCTTCTGGCTCCCATTTGGTATTATTTCTGTTATACCAATGGTTCTCAACCTTTTTTGAGGCTGAGGACCCCATTTAAATTTTTTTAATTACAGAATTCTGTGTGATAGCTCCATTGACTAAGATGTAGATTAGTAGAAAGCTATTATAAATGGATGGATGCTTTTAAATTGGTTTTCCAGGTACAAATGAAACATCAATAACATCAAGACATCTGCACAAGACCCATTTATTATGAATGTTCCATATTGGTAAGAACTAGAAAAAGATGCAGATGATAGTGCTTGGCGTATTGATTCATAACTTGTAATAACTGTGACTTCCCAGGTAGGAATCACTACATTAAGAATAATCTACCATTTACATCTTAAGGTATACAAAGCACTTTACACATACATCATCTCATTTGAGCCATGCAATAAACCAGTGTAGTCAGTGCTCCCACTATTACTTTCTCCTTTCCTTGTTAGTAGATGAGAAAACCAAGGTTCAGAGACTTGCCCATTGTCACACATATAAATATTGGAGGCAAGATTGTGATTTGACTTCCTGACTCTATCAGTATATTCACAACACCCTGGGACCTCCCTTAGTATGCATCCTTCCTTTGAACCCAATGAAGGTGGGGATCATAGAACTATATATAACCTTCCTGTTGTCTGGTAGTCTGACATCCTGAAGGTGACTCCAGATGATTAGTCATTGGTAGTCTGGCATGCTGAAGGTGACTCTAGATGATTAGTCATTGCCCTTCAGGGCTTCAGTGCTAAGCTGGCTGTAATATTAGCCCAAATTCCCAGACTTTCACATTCCTTCAGCTCATACTTCTGGCCTTTGAAACTCCCAAGACTGGACAATCTACCTCTTGCACCTAGAACAGAAAAGAATGAACAAAAAGCCCAAAGATCCAGTACCATTTCTTGGGGACCGTATGACCTGGGATGGGAGAAGAAATGCCCCACATTCCTTCCCCTTACCATATGGTCTCTTTGGGTATCCTTAGTGAAGGAGTTGCCTCACTTCTTCAAATGTCACTTAATAATGTTGGGGATGAGAGAGAGAATCGAATTAGATAATATCTGTAGTGCTCTTAAGACAGTATCTAGACCATAGTAGGCATTATATAAATGGTAGCTATTATTTATTATTATCACTAACAACGTTTCCTCCTCACACCTTACATGGTACTTTTCTCAGCACCTTTCTAATGCATTTATTGGGGGAGTTAGGTGCATTAGATAGTGTACCAGGTCTGGAGTAAGGAAAACCTAAATTCAAATTTGGCCTCAGTCACTTATTAGTTGTGTGACCCTGGACAAGCTACCTAATGCTATTTGCCTCCATTTTCTCATCAGTTTAATGAGCTGAAGAAAGACATGGCAAACTACTCCAGTATCTTTGCCAAGAAAACCCCAAACAGACTCATGAAGAGTTGGACATAACTGAACACAACAATGCATATTATTATTGTTTCATATTAGAATTACCTGTGTATGTATGCTAATCTTATCCTTTTATCAGACTGTGTTCTCCAAGAAAGAAGATACTGTTGCCAGTCTAAATTTTTCACTGAACAGAGTACTCTGTACAGAATAATAAATGTACTAAAAATGAACCAAATTTCATATTTTTGCTATGAAATAGGAAAGAGTTGAGAATACTGCAAGTATGTGAGTCTATGTGCATTGCCATAATCATCAGCCTGCCATGATAGCTGAATTCTTAATCTCATATACAATGATCCACCAACAATCAATGGCTATGTTAATTGGAATATATATAGTATATATAACCTGTATAAATACTATATTATATATAAAATGGTATTATATATACATATGTATTCTGAGTGTCTTTTTGTGTTATGAAGATGATTCTGGATATTAGAGTATTATGTCAGTGGAACACAGGCACTGTCAGTTTCTGACAGGAAAAGCAGAGAGAAAAGGCAGGAGAAATATCCCATTAAATAACAGGCATTCCAAAGGAAATGAAACTTTAAAGCTAATGAAATGACTATTCTAGCACCCTCTTCCTCTCTACAACATACCCATCAAATAATTATCCAGTATTTGTTCAAAGACATCCAGCAAAGGGGAATCCACTATTTTAGGAGGAAGCCTATTCTTTCTGGGATAACCATTTATTAATCAGGTCATCCTCATTTTTAACTCTGCAAATTTTTCTCATTGCTGTAGTTTTGTCCTCTGAGTTGGTCATGCAAAGCACATCTAATCCCTCTTCCATAAAAGCCATTCAAATGCTTGAAGATAACTGTCCTGTTTCCCCAAAATTTCCTCCAACCTTATTATCTACCAATTGCTGTGGATCCACCATCTTTGCATGATAAAGTCTACCATTTTGGAAAGTAGATATCTAAAAGGTGAAGAGGATAGGTAGAGAAAATAGTCAGAGCATAGCCATAGAGACAAGGACAAACAAGTTATATGTCAGGGAACAATGAATAAACTACTCTGACTGGGGCAGAAGGTTTCTAAAGAAGAGTGATAAAGCTGGAAGGAAAAGGGCCAGATTGCACAGATCCTTGTCTGTCAGGCTAAAGAATTTGGACTCTAGATCTTGTGAATAATGAGGAGCTTTGTAACATGTTGAAAATAGTGTTTTAGACAGGTTAATGTAGACATTTTGTTCAGAATGGATGAGTGAGAGGGAGCCTGGAGGAGGAGAGGTCACTAATATAAGGCAGTGGACACCAGCCCATTAGATGAATTCCCCCAACAGCATATACAGACAGCAAAAGCAGCATAAAACAATGTTGCCTGGAAGGCCCTGGAGTGGCTTAGTACTCTGCTTACTACCTATGATAAATGTCGAGTGATTGCTTCATGGTTAACAATAGGCCCTCTTTATTCTTTGCCATCCTAAACAAAACAATCCTTTCTTCTACAAGCATTTTGAGAAATTCACATTGCTAAACTTTCTTTGAAAATTCAATGATTCCTAGAGTCAGAAGTGCTTAGAATAAACTAGAGAAATATGAAAAGGAAAAGTAAACATTGGTCTGGTTTTAGGATAGAAGGGCCACCATTTAACTGAACAACGAGTGACTTTTCTCGCCTTGAATCGTACGAGCAGTAGTGCTTTTCAAAGCAAAACAACCAAGGGAAAACTAACTCTTTTTTTTTAACTTTTCTTTTTTATATATGAATTTGTCAAGTGTGAACAAACATGAGCATTTTCATGTAAGAAGGACAGAAAAGAGCATTGTATGTGAAACTAAGATTATGAAGTTTAAAAAATTTATATTAAATTTAACATGCTGGTACCAATACCATCCTGTTTGTCTGTCTTCTGCTATACCTTCTACTCCCTTTTTTGTGCATTTAAAAAAAATTTTAATTCTTTTTTTTCTTGAGTTTCAGATCTTTTTCCCTACCTCCCAAATCTCCCCCACTCACTGAAAAGGCAAACAATATAATATCAATTATACATATGAAATCATGCAAAATATATTTCCGTATTAGTCATATTACAAAACAAAAGAAAAATGAAGTAAGAAAATTATACTTCAGTTTGCACTTCAGGTTCATCAGTTCTCTCTCTGGAGTTGGATAGCATTTTTTTTTTTATCATGAGTCCTTTAGAATTGTTTGGAGTCATATTGATCAGAGTAACTAAGTCTTTCACACTTGATGATCATTACATTACTGTTACTGTGCACAATGATCTCCCAGTTCTTCTCACTTCACTTTGGATCACTTCATACATTCTTGTCATTTTTTTCCCCTAAAACCACCCCATTGTCATTTTTCATAACATAATAGTTCTCCATGACAATCATATGCCACAACCTGTTCAGTCATTCCTCAAATGATGAGCATCCCTTTAATTTTCAGTTCTTTGCCACTACAAAAAAAGAGCAGTTATGAATATTTTTTGTACTCCTATGTCCTTTTCCTTTATTTTTGATCTCTTTAGGGCACAGATCCAGTAGTCGTATTGCTGGATCAAAGGGTAGCCCTTTGGGAATAGTTTCAGATTGGTCTCCAGAATGGCTAGACCAGTTTATTAGTCCACCAACAGTTCATCAGTGTACCTATTTTTCCCTCATCCCCTCCAGCATTTGTCTTTGCTAAGGTAGTACTTTAGAATCATTTTAAAGTACGTTTCTTGAATTAATCATGATTTAGAGCATTTTTTCATATGAAGATAGATAGCTTTTTTTCTTTTAAAAACTGTTAATATCACTTAACCATTTATTAATTGGGAAATGGCTCTTATTTTTATGAATTTGCCTGAGTTCCCCATATATTTGAAAAGATGAGGTATTTATCAGAGACAATTGCTGTAAAAATGTTTGCTTCTACTTCATTGTCTATGGTATCTTTTAGAAAAATGTAGTTTCCTTGATTTCTTTTAATTAGGTCTATTTTTGCTTTTGCTCTGTCTGAGATCATGATTTCTACCTGTCTTTTTTTACTTCAGTTGAAGCTTGATAAATTCTTCTCTAGGCCTTTATTTTAATTATGTGTATCTTTCTGTTTCAAGTGTGTCTCTTTGTAACACCAATGTAATACCCATAGCAGCCGCTACAAATATGCATGCATATTTCCAGGGTAAATGCACAAAATATAATAAACTCTCTTTCTCAAAAGGCAAAACCAAAATATTTATTTGGGACATCTTAGAATACCAGGAGGTATCACTAATCCAGGGAATGCTGACATCTTAAAACTTCTTTCTGTCAGGCCTTACCTTAAAAACAAGTTCCCCTGAAAAAATTCCTCCCTCTGCCCACTCACAGCTTGCTTCTCTCTCTCTGTTCTGCCTACTCTCACTCTTTGCTCATGCTCTCTCTCTTCTCCTTGGGCAAGCTCCTCCCAGTCTGAGCTCCATGTGACTACAGGCTCCATGTGATAAACCTATCAATGGGAAGTGAGGTCTTCCTATTCTATTAATATTACATTCTTGTCAAAAACATTGTTGGATTCTGGATTCTAGTCCATTCTGTTATTTCTTTTCATTTTATGGATAAGTTCATCTTATTCAGATTCACAGTTATGATTACTAACCATCCATTTGATTCCATCTTATTTTCTTCTATGTTTTCTCTCTCTCTCTCTCTCTCTCTCTCTCTCTCTCTCTCTCTCTCTCTCTCTCTCTCTCTCTCTCTCTCTCTCTCTCTCTCTCTTTCTCGTCCCTCCTTAAAAATCTGTTTTACTTCTGACCACTGTCTCCCTTAATCTTCCCTCCCTTTTGTCATTCTCCTTCCCTATATCTTGTATTCCCTTCACCTCTGATTTCCTAATTTGTAAGATGGATTTCTATTCCAAACTGAGTGTGGATATATATATTATTCTTTCTTTGAAACAATTCCAATGAAACTTAGGTTCAAGCATTTACTGCCACCCCCTCATTTTCCCCTCCACTATAAAAGCTCTCCTTGCATTCTGCTTTTTTGTGAGAAAAGTTTTCCCCATTTTTCTCCTTCCTTCTTCCTTCTCCCAGTGAATCCCTTTTTCTCATCCCTACACTATTTCTTTTTTTAAAAATTTATTTGTTTATTTAACTTTTAACATTCATTTTCACAAAATTTTGGGTTCCAAATTTTCTCCCCTTTTGTCCCCTCCCCCTACCCCAAAACACCAAGCATTCTAATTGTCCCTGTCTGCCAATCTGCCCTCCCTCCCTCCCCACCCCTTCCCTTTGGAAGGCAAGCAATTCAATGTAGGCCAAATCTGTGTAGTTTTGCAAATGACTTCCATAATAGTAATGTTGTGTAAGAACTAATTATATTTCCCTCCATACTATCCTGTCCCCCATTACTTCTGTTCTCTCTTTTGATCCTGTCACTCTCCATGAGTGTTGACCTCAAATTGCTCCCTCCTCCCCATGCTCTCCCTTCCATCATCCCCCCCACCCTGCTTATCCCCTTATCCCCCACTTTCCTGTATTGTAAGATAGGTTTTCATACCAAAATGAGTGTGCATTTTATTCCTTCCTTTAGTGGAAGGTGATGAGAGTAGACTTCATGTTTTTCTCTCACCTCCCCTCTTTATCCCTCCACTAATAAGTCTTTTGCTTGCCTCTTTTATGAGAGAGAATTTGCCCCATTCCATTTCTCCCTTTCTCCTCCCAATATATTTCTCTCTCACTGCTTGATTTCATTTTTTTAAGATATGATCCCATCCTCTTCAATTCACTCTGTGCACTCTGTCTCTATGTGTGTGTGCATGTGTGTGTGCATGTGTGTGTGTGTAATCCCACCCAGTACCCAGATACTGAATAGTTTCAAGATTTACAAATATTGTCTTTCCATGTAGGAATGTAAACAGTTCAACTTTAGTAAAGTCCCTTATGACTTCTCTTTGCTATTTACTTTTTCATGCTTCTCTTCATTCTTGTGTTTGAAAGTCAAATTTTCTTTTCAGCTCTGGTCTTTTCATCAAGAATGCTTGAAAGTCCTCTAATTCATTGAAAGACCAATTTTTCCCCTGAAGTATTATACTCAGTTTTGCTGGGTAGGTGATTCTTGGTTTTAGTCCTAGTTCCTTTGACTTCTGGAATATCCTATTCCACACCCTTCGATCCCTTAATGTGGAAGCTGCTAGATCTTGTGTTATCCTGATTGTATTTCCACAATACTTGAATTGTTTCTTTCTAGCTGCTTGCAATATTTTCTCCTTGACCTGGGAACTCTGGAATTTGGCCACAATGTTCCTAGGAGTTTCTCTTTTTGGATCTCTTTCAGGCAGTGATCTGTGGATTCCTTGAATACTTATTTTGCCCTCTGGTTCTAGAATCTCGGGGCAGTGTTCCTTGATAATTTCATGAAAGATGATGTCTAGGCTCTTTTTTTGATCATGGCTTTCAGGTAGGCCCATAATTTTTAAGTTGTCTCTCCTGGATCTATTCTCCAGGTCAGTTGTTTTTCCAATGAGATATTTCACATTATCTTCCATTTTTTCATTCTTTTGGTTTTGTTTTGTGATTTCTTGGTTTCTCATCAAGTCATTAGCCTCCATGTGTTCCATTCTAATTTTGAAAGAACTATTTTCTTCAGTGAGCTTTTGAGTCTCCTTTTCCATTTGGCTAATTCTGCTTTTGAAAGCATTCTTCTCCTCATTGGCTTTTTGAACCTCTTTTGCCAATTGAGTTAGCCTATTTTTCAAGGTGTTATTTTCTTCAGCATTTTTTGGGGTCTCCTTTAGCAGGGTGTTTACTTGTTTTTCATGCTTTGCTTGCATGTCACTCAATTCTCTTCCCAGTTTTTCCTTCACCTCTCTAACTTGATTTTCAAAATCCTTTTTGAGCTCTTCCATGGCCTGAGCCCATTGGGTGGGCTGGGATACAGAAGCCTTGACTTCTGCATTTTTTCCTCATGGTAAGCATTGTTCTTCCTCATCAGAAAGGAAGGGAGGAAATGCCTGTTCGCCAAGAAAGTAACCTTCTATAGTCTTATTTTTTTTTCCCTTTTCTGGGCATTTTCCCAGCCAGTGCCTTGACTTCTGAGTGTCCTCTCCACCCCCACCTCGCCTCCAGATCCGCCCAGCCAGCACTTGGGGTCTGAGATTCAAATGCTGCTTCCCAGCCTCAGGGCTTTGGGCGGAGGCAGGGCTGCTGTTCAGTGTGAGATTAAGTTCAGGTGCTCAGGTCAGGGCAGGGCCACCTCACAGGCTCAGTTTCCTCAGGGGGTTTATGCGGAGACCTTCAACAATGGATCCGGAGTCCTGCCTGCTTGGGGAGCCCTGGTGTGCTCCCGCCTCTGCTGCTGCCTCCCGAGGTGGCCTGAGTTATGGGGGCACCCCACTCCCCTCTCAACCCGCCAAAGAGACCCTCTCACCAACCCTTGTCACATGTGGGTGGAGGGACCCGCACGGCTGCTGGAGATTCCGTCCCTGAAGCCTGCTCGGATCTGCTCCTTTCAGCGCTGTGCCACGGAGGCAGGGTTGGGCTCTGCTCCAGGTCTGGGGCACGAGGGACCTTTTGCGAGAGGTTTTCAGGCTCTCTGTAGCAGAAATCTCATCCGCTCCATTCTGTGGCTTCTGCTGCTCCAGAATTCACCAGTGGTTCTTTTTTTTTACAGGTATTTTATGGGCAGTGGGTTCGGAGGTAGCATATGTGCATATTTCTACTCCGCCATCTTGGCTCCGCCCCCCCTACATTATTTTTTTTGAGATCATCTCAACATAATCAACTCACACCCATGCCCTTTATATATGTAGATACCTTCTAACTGCCCTAATAATGACTCTTATAAATATCTCCCCATATGGGAATGTAAAGAATTGAACTCCATTGAAACCCTTATGATTACTCTTTATGGTTTACCTTTTCATACTTCTCTCGAGTTCTGTCTGAATGTAAAATTTTCTATTCAGCTCTGATCTTCTCATCAAGAATGCTTGGAAGTCCTCTGTTTCATTAAAGGTCCATTTTTCCCCCTCTAGGACTGTACTCAGCTTCACTGAGTAGGTAATTCTTGATTGTAATTATAGCTCCTTTGCCTTCTTGAATATCATATTCTTAGTCCTCTGGTGCTTTAATGTAGAAGATGTTAGATCCTATGTAATCCTGATTGTGGCTTCATGATATTTGAATTGTTTCTTTCTGGCTGCTTACAGTATTTTCTTATTGATCTGGGGACTCTGGAATTTGGCTGTAATATTCCTGGGAGTTCTCATTTTGGAACTTCTCTTGATATTCTTAATATAAGATAACAGTATTCTAAAATCTGTTCTGATCTTGTAGGGAAATTATCCACTTTTCCATTTCTCTGTTTCAAGAGCATGGCAGCCTGTTTACTAGTTGGGGAATGGCTAAACAAGTTATAGTATATGATTATGATGGAGTACTATTGGGATATAAGAAATGACAAGACTGGGTGGTTTCAGAAAAACATGGCAAGAACTATATGAACTGATACAAAGTGAAGTAAGCAGAACTGGGAGATCATTGTGCATAGTAACAGCAACGTTGTAATGATGATCAAATGTGAAATACTTAGTTACTCTGATTGATACAAGAATCCAGAGTGATTCCAAAGGATTCAAAATGAAAAATGCTATCCATCTCCAGAGAGAGGACTAATGAGTGCAGAGTGAAGCATATTTTTCCATTCTATTTTTCTTGCTTTGTTTGGTAACATGCCTAAATATGTTTTGAACAATTTCACATGTACAATGGGTATCATATTACTTGCCTTTGCAATTAATTGCTGTTCATCCTTCATTCACAATGTTGGGGCAAAATAGTGGATAATAGGTAATGTCTTGAATCATGTGCGAATGGGATTTAAGTGAGGCAGTTGCCCAAAGTTGTTGGCCTCACTCTATCTTCCAGAGTCATCAAAGTTCAGGAGCAGGACAGAAGTCAAATTAATCAGCAATGGCCTGGGATGCAGTGAGGACCTTGGCATCTTCTCAATTAGTAGGGGAGGGACTGGAGGGATGGTAAGAATTTGAAACTCAAAATAAAAAAAAATTTTAAATATTAAAGTATACTAAACTATAAAGGTAGCATGTCAGCTGAATTTTGAACGAAACTAGGATTTCTAAGAGACAAAGTTTAAGAAGGAGTGCATTTGAGGTATGGGAGTGAAGGGACAGTACATGCAAAATCACAGAGGTAGAAAATGGAGCATATGAAATAATAAGTTCCTTTTTGACTACATGACAGAGAATGAGAAAGTAACATACAATAAGGCTGGAAAAACAGGAGAGAACTAGCATATGAAGATTTTTGAATGTCAAATATAGAAGCTTAAATTTGATTCTACAGATAAATAAGGGAGTCACTAGAGTTTACTAGAGGAGCAATAGAACCCTCTAACATCACTAATGACAACTCTGTGGAAGATGGAGAAAGGAAAGACTTGGGGCAAGAAGATGTTTACTGTAACAGTTCAGAAAGGAGGTGATGGGAGGCCGAGCTAGAATAGTAGCTCTACATGGGAGTAGAGGGGAGAACATGTGAAAGAAATGTTGTGGAGATAAAAATGACAAATCTGTTAACTGATTGCATATGTAAAATGGAAAGTTGTCCCTCAAAGCTCCATCCTTGGCTCTTTCCTCTTTTTTCTCTAGACCCTAGGTTCTTAACCTAGGAATTCATAGACCACATAAGGAATTGGTAGATAGATTTCAGAAAGTCTATGAACTTGAATGGGGGGGGGGGAATTTACATATTTATTTTCACTAATCTCTAATTGAAATTTAGCATGTTCTTCAATTATGAATGTAGACAATAAACCACAGTAGGATTATCAACACCTGTGACTTTTTCAAAAATAGAAATTGTATCTATTTTCATATCACATGACAGAAGATATTTCAAAATATCATTTAGAACTCTCATTGCTTCAAACTTATTATATAAAACCTGCTGCTAGATCACACTTGGTTGCATTCTCACTGTCTACAGATACTTGAAAGAAAACACTCCTCTCCTGGTAAAGTAAGCTTTGGAAGATTTAATTCCATTTGTAACAGCGTATTATTTTCAACATGTGACCATCAAAACAAAAAATAAAAATTTATGGAATGTCCAACATGACACAGTTTAGCCTTCTTATCTGAGCTAGGCAGCAATGGCCTTCATGCCAATATGTCTGTAAAAATGAAAATTTAACTTTAACTATATTTTAAATGTAATTTCTTGTTAATTAATGTTAATAAAATGTATATATATTCACATTTTTAACTATTTCATAATTTTTTTGATATTTTGATAACTGTTTTTCAGTATTTGGGTTTTTTAATAATCCCGCGTATTTCATTTTACTATTTAAAAACACTATTCTGAGAAGGAATCCATTAACTGGCAAAGGGGTTCATGACACCACAAAAGTTAAGCAGTCATTCTCTAAATATCTCCTTTGATAATCCATCAGCTCTCATAGGTTCAATTATTATCTCTATGCAGATGATTTCCAGATTTATATAACTAGCCCTAGTTTCTCTCCTGAGCTATTTTCCCATGGCAACCAACTGCCTTTTGGGCATCCTGAACTAGATATCCTATAGACATCTCAAACTCAACATGATCAAAACAAAGTTTATTATCTTTTCCCCCAAACGCTCTCCTCTTCCAAACTTCCCTTTTACTGTCGAGGGCACCACTATCCTCTCAGTCACCATGTTCAGTGTTATTCTTAACTCTTCATTCACTCATATTCAGTCTGTTGTCAAATCTTGTCATTTCAGCTTTGTGATAGCTATACCCTACACACCTCTTTACTGTCTTATTTTTTTGTATATTTTCTCTAAAGCAGGTATACACATACTGAAATATACCAGATCATAAAAAACAGAACTTCTATTTTATGACATGATGAAAATTTGGTCACCATTCTCACTTCCACCTCTTGGTTTCCCTGACATTGTTATGACTCAGCTCAAATCTCACTTTCAGCAGGAGACTTGCCCTGGTCCCTACTTCTATCTTCCATTACCTTCCCCATTCAAGTTACCTTCATCTACTCTGTGTATGCCTCATTTATGCCTAGCTAAGTTCTTTAAATAGTCTTCTCCATCTGAATGTATCCTACTTGAGCAAAGAGACGAATTTTCTTTGGGAGGAATTTTTTGGGGGGAGGATGCTTTTTGGCTTTTGTCTATTTCTTGGCACATAATAAGCACTTACTAAGTACTCATTGACTAAGAATGAGGAGTTAAGGAGATTGCAAACCTGAGTGATCAGAGAAATAGTAATGAGATATTCAGGACAGTTTTGAACTCCCCTCCTTTCTGCCATCAAATTACTTCTGAATTTCATAGACTTTTCTTTGCATGTCTTCATATAAATGCCTGAGATTTAGGAAATTATATCTTGAAAATATTTTAATAGAGTTTAAAATTTCTTTAATTTTTCACTCATCATCATCATATCACTCATATCACTCATATCACATTTATATAGTGTTATAAGATATACAGATATATGTCTACTTTAGATACTTACTGCCCTGTTCTCTGACCTCTAAACCAATCTGCTCCTTTTTTTGACTTCTAAAAAAATAATCTGTTCTTAGGGGAGAGTCTGATTCAGTCATGTTTATTTTAGAGCACAACATTTTAGAAATGGCATTGATAAGCAAGGGGCTATCTAGAGGAAGCCAATTAGGATAGTCAAAGACTTGGACATCTACTGAAGAACAAAGGTTGTATAGCATGAGGGAAAGAAAATCTGAGTTGAGGAGATATTGGAGAGAGAGACAGACAGACAGAGAGACAGAGAGAGAGAGATGTACAGATACAGACACATATACATACATGTATGGAGCATGTCAATCCACTTCTTGTCTCACTCACCATCACTAATTTTTAGGATCAAAGGGCCCCTCCCTAGTCAAACTGTACTTGTATGTTTTGTCTCTTCCACTAGAATATAAGTTCTTTGAAGGCAATTGTTTTTGCTTCTTTATTTGTAGCCCCATCTTCCCAGCGTTTTGACTGGTACATAGGAAGTGCTTAATTGATATTTTTCATTCATTCATTCATTCATTCATTCATTCATTCATTCATTCATTCTTATGTGCCCTGAGGGATTTGAACTTTAAGCTGAGTTTTTTTTTTTTTATTGTGAAGTAAAAGGTTTTATATCACTCAAGGCTTTATACCATCAAGAAGCAGTGTGCAGGGATTTTTCTTTTGGATAAGAGGATCTTCTTGGTGCCCCAACATTAGGAAGAGTGGGTGACGGTCTATTTTGCCCATAAAGCAGTCCCCCTGCTGCTGTCACGAGCCAGAAGGCTGATCCTGTGGGAGGCAGTGGGAGTGGTATTACACAATTTAAAGAAGTGGTTTATTAATGACCTTCCCCTCCTGTAGCCAAGAGTGTACAGAGGGAGAAGTACATGTATGTGGCAATAAACAGCAACTCATTTGCCTCCTGAGGGGACACCAATGAGCTAATTACGCCCTGGAATAGAGGCCAGTGGGGAGAAGTGTCTTGCACTCCCTGGCTACGTGATGGCTAGAAGCAGGATTTGGTTGGATCACTTGAGAGCTGCCAGAACTCAACCCCTGTTTGTGTGCATGTGATTGGTGGTTAGTGATGGTCCCTAGGGACCATACCTTCTGCCCTTTTTTGATTCTGGGCAGCAGAAGATAGCAGTCACAATACATTCATAAGCTGAAGCTTGTCTTAAAGATACAATGGGGTGTAGTTAAATAAGCAGAACCAAGAGAACATTGTCCATGGCAACAAAGTTGTACAAGTGTGATCAGCTGTGAATGGCTTAACTATTCTCGGCATTACAATTATTCAAGACAATTCCAAAGGAGGAAGGCGCACCAGTAAGAAGACTCTTGCAATACTCCAGTCTAGGTAAGAGAGGATGAGGGCTTGAAATAAACAACGCTATCTATAGTCCTATGGAAAAATGCTATAAATCACTTTTTATAGGAGAAATGCAAATTGAAACAACTATCTCACATCTATCAGATTGACTAACATGACAGAAAAGGAAAATGACAAATGTTGAAGGGGATGTGGGAAAATTGAGACTGCATTGTTCATGGAGTTGTGAAATAATTCAGCTATTCTGGAGAACAATTTGGAACTATGCCCAAACGGCTACAAAACCATGCATATCCTTTGACCCAGCAATATCACTACTAGGCTTATATCCTTAAAAGATTTTTTAAATCCAAAAAGGAAAAGCATCTATATGTATAAAAATATTGATAGCAGTTCTTTTTGTGTTGACAAAGAATAAGAAATTGAGGAGATGCCCATCAATTGGGCAATGACTGAACAAATTATGGTGAATGACTGTGATGGAATACTATTATGCTATGAGAAAAAAGCAGCAGAATGATTTCAGAAAAACTTGGAAAAACTTACATGAACCAATACAAAGTTAAATATGCAGAACCGAGAGAACATTGTACACAGTTAACAATATTGTACAACTGTTATCAATGGTGAATGGCTTAGATATTCTCAGCATTACAATTATTTAAGACAATTTCAAAGGATTTATGATAAAAAAAATGCTCTTCACCTCTAGAGAAAGAACTGATGAAGTCTGAATGCAGATCAACGTACACTTCTTAAAACTTTTATTTTTCTTGAGGTTTTTTTGTCTGCTTTCTTTCACAACATGACTAATATGGAAATGTGTTTTGCATGATTGTACATGTATAACCTATATAAAATTGCTTGCCTTCTCGATGATGGGGGAGGGGAGGGAGAGAATTTGGAACTCAAAAGTTTTTAAATGAATATTAAAAATTGTTTTCATGTGTATTTTGGGGGAAATAAAATATTAAATCAATATTTTTTTAAAAGAAGTCTTTAAAAGTCCAACCATCAAAGATTCTCTCATTCTCTTCTGGCCTAGAGAAGGTAGAGTTTCCCCATCCAGATATCAACCATACCATTCTCGATCCCTAGTGCTATCTCTTCTTACCAGAACTTTAACTACCAGGAATTCTTGTACCCAAGTTAAGTTCCATTGCAATGACTGAACCTGGGTTGGGGGTGGTGATGTGATTGGGGACAGGGAGGAAATGCAGATGACAAATTTGGAAGATGCCATTATACTTAGAGAAAAGGGTGGCCTGTTCTCCAGAAAGTTTGGTCTGGTATGGACAATGGTCCCCTGCCCTCCAACCCCTGGAGTAGAGGTAGAGGTAGATGGAGATACTAGGAGCTATTGGTAAGGTAAGACAAAGGAGAGAGTCATTTTAATCATGAAAATGTAGGTGTGACAACCCAGGGCTGGGGTAGGGAATAGAGGTAAAAGGATTTAAGGTGGGGGGGACAGCAAGGACTATAACAGAAAGAAAAATAATTCCTCCTTCCACTCCCAGATGTGGGTGTTCTGGAGTAAAGCTTTAATTCCTGCTTTCATTATAGCCTTTTTTTCTTCACAAGTCTGAAGGAATGTTTAGCATTACATACCTAGCCCAGCATGGAAGAACAGCTCTAGGTATCCATCCCATGAACACCCGAAGCTTCCAGTCTTTGGCCATTTCAACTTCTCTATAGACAGTTTCCAGCCATCAGAGCAGTGTGATCTCACCTGTAAAGACAATATCACTCCAAAGATGGATATTTATGGAAGGGGTAGTTTTGTATTATAAATCAAAAGAGTCGGGTTCTCAGTATATTTCTGCCACTGAAAGCACTGTGTGAACCTGGACAAGTCACTTCCCTGCCTGGATATGTTTTGTTTTTCTTTCTGTAAAATGGGAGGTCAAACCAGTTGATCTCTAAGATCTCTTACAGCTCTAATATTTCATGAATAAGAACTGAACCTGTAGTTATTGATGAAGAGAAGTCCCAAAGGAAGACAATCCCTCTACTGATTCAGGTCATTGTCTTCTATATAACATCATATTAGAGAGAAACATGGAGACCTTAGAGGTTGAATGACTTGCCTAGTCACACAATCAATACATGTCAGAGGCAGAATTTGAGTTCAGGTCCTCCATTCCACGGTAAGTACTCTACCCATGACACCACACTGACTTGGCTAGATTGTCCCTGAGCAATATATTGAAGTCCATGGTCCTTAGGTGTTATTATCCTCGTGTGCTAATTGAAACTGAAAATATTTGAGCAAAAGTTGCTTAGGAAAAGACACTGAACAGGCTTTGACATGTCTTGTGTGAGACATTGTTATGAAATGAGCGATGCTCATAGGTTCCATATTGATATACCTTTAGTGCTACCTTATCTATCAATGGCTTATCTATAGGTAATGTTTAAATCAGAGACCAGTTGTGGATAGGAGAAATCTCTGAAATTCACTTATATTAATAGGATGCTACAGACGTATGTAACAAAGCAAATGAAGGAAAGTGAATATTCTGGGAATATTTTTGTGCAGTTGACTCTAAAAAAACTGAATATAATTTGGTTTTACACGTACTTCATTTCCCAATGAATTCCTTTACCTTCTCCTACCCAAAGCCATTCCTTTCAATAAAAGGAGAAGCTTCAGGAGGAGGAGGAAGAGGAACAGGTAGAGAAGTTTGGGCCAAACTAACCAACACATCAGTCATGTGCAATAGTAGTATAGGGACATCCCTAGTGGCCTACCTCTGCAGAGAAGTGAGTAATGGGGAGGGAATGGGGTGGACTTTCTCATCTCTTCTTCAGAGTGAAGACCAATTATCAGAAAGTATTCAATTTGCATTTATTATCCTTGTTGCTAGTTACCACACACACTGGCAATTTTGTAGGTCATTTTCCTGGTTCTGCTTACTTTACTTTGTGAGTACTTTGGGGCAGTTAACTCTTGTTCATAGGGAATTTATTTCCCCTCTGCATGGCTAGAATTCTCTTGGAAGATTGGTTAATCCCATTTATCAGATCCTCTTTCACCTAAAGAGATGTCTCCAGATTTTTTGGCTAGAAATAAGGAAATTCCTTGACTAGGATGCCCAAAGGAGGGGAGGTTGGATATCTGGAAAGAATTTTATTTAACAGGGATGATTGTGAAAGTTTTTTTCAGAGAATTGCTAGTACCATCCTGTTTGAATATAAACTACGTTTTAAAATAAGGTTTAAAACATAAAATTCATATGATTTGCTTAATTGCATGAATTCTCTAGCCCTATTTGTAAGGGAGAGGGTGTAGAAATTATAATAATAACTTACATTTGCATCAAACTTTTCAAAATATTTCCTCATCCATAATCAGGTTTGAGTCTTACAATAGCTCTATGAATAGTCAGAATGGGCATTATTAACTCCATTTTACTAATGAAGAAACTAAGTCTCAGGTAGGCAAAATGATTTAGGAGCATATTTAGAGTTGGAAAAGACTTGTGCCAATAGGGTTAGGGAGTGATGGAGAAAGGACTAATAAGGAAGTTTAAAATGATTTAATATTTGCAACAGACAGTTGACATAGTGGATAGAGTGCTGCGTCTAGAGTCAGAAGGACTCATCTTCCGGATTTCAAATATGGCCTCAGACACTTACTAGTTATGTGACTCTGGGCAAGTCACTTTACCTCGTTTGTCTCACTTTCCTCATCTGTAAAATGAGCTGGAGAAGGAAATGACAAACCACTCCTGTATCTTTACCAAGAATATCCCAAATGGGGTCAAAAGAGTCAGACATGACTGAAATGACTGAACAACAACATTTGCAAAGTACTCTATAGATGTTATCTAGTTTGAGCCTTTCAATAACCCTATAAGGAAGGCACAATAGTTAAGATTATTTCTAGTTTACATTTTTGAAGCCTAGGGCTCAGAAAGGTTGAGCAACTTGTCCACATTTACAAAGTCAAGGGTCAGAATGGCTGAACAAGTTGTAGTTGATGATGGTGATCAAATACTATCATACTATAAGAAGTGACAAGCAGGATGATTTCAGAAAAATCTGAAAAGACTTACATGAACTGATTCAAAGTTAGGTGAGCAAAACCAAGGGAACATTATACATAATGGCATCAATATTGTACAATGATTAGCAGTGAAAGATTTACCCTGGTGTAATCGAATCTAACCTCCAGAGAGACAACTAATGAACTTCTAATGCAGATAGAAGCATACTTTTTAAACTTTCTCTAGTTTTGTGTCTATTTTCTTTTGCAATATAGCTAAAATGGAAATATGTTTTGTATGACATCATATATGTAATCTGTATCAGATTGCTTTCTTAAGGATGGAGGAGGGGAAGGAAGGAGGGAGAGAATTTAGAACTAACAAATGTTAACCAAAATGTTAACAAAATTAAAATTATTTTACATGTAATTGGGAAATATTTAAATAAGTTTTTAAAATATGAAAAAATTAATTAAAAAACAAAACAAAACAAAACAAAATGAGGGTCAGAATCAGAGTTTCCAAGGTTTTCTTGACTCCTGGGGGCAGATCTACTAGGGAAACAGTAGATAGAACAATGGGCCTTGAAATCAGGAAGACCTGAGTTGAAGTCCAGCCTCAGATATTTACTTGCTATGTGATCCTGGTCAAGTCACTTAACCCCTTTTGCCTCAGTTTCCCCATCTGTAAAATGAGATGAAGAAGGAAATGATAAACCACTACAGTATCTTTGCCAAGAAAACTCCAAATGGGATCACAGAGTATCAGACATGATTGAAAATGACTGACTAAAACCAAGAATCACCTACCCAGCAAAACTGACTATAATACTTCAGGGGAAAAAATGGTCTTTCAATGAAATAGAGGATTTTCAAGTATTCTTGATGAAAAGACCAGAGCTGAAAAGAAAATTTGACTTTCAAACACAAGAATGAAGAGAACCATGAAAAGGTGAACAGCAAAGTGAAGTCATAAGGGACTTACTAAAGCTGAACTGTTTACATTCCTACATGGAAAGACAATATTTGTAACTCTTGAAACATTTCAGTATCTGGGTACTGGGTGGGATTACACATGCACACACGCTCACATACATAGAGACAGAGTGCACAGAGTGAATTGAATAGGATGGGATCATATCTTTAAAACAAAATGAAATCAAGCAGTGAGAGAGAAATATATTGGGAGGAGAAAGGGAGAAATTGAATGGGGCAGGTTATCTCTCATAAAAGAGGCAATCAAAAGACTCATTAGTGGAGGGATAAAGAGGGGAGGTGAGAGAAAAACATGAAGTCTACTCTCATCACATTCCACTAAAGGAAAGAATAAAATGCACACTCATTTTGGTAGGAAAACCTATCTCACAATACAGGAAAGTGGGGGATAAGGGGACAAGCAGGGTGGGGGGGATGATAGAAGGGAGGGCATGAGGAGGAGAGTGCAATTCGAGGTCGACACTCATGGGGAGGGATAGGATCAAAAGAGAATAGAAGTAATGGGGGACAGGATAGGATGGAGGGAAATATAGTTAGTCCTATACAACACAACTATTATGGAAGTCATTTGCAAAACTACACAGATATGGCCTATATTGAATTGCTTGCCTTCCAAAGGGAAGGGGTGGGGAGGGAGGGAGGAAGAGAAGTTGGAACTCAAAGTGTTAGGATCAACTGTCGAGTAATGTTCTTGCCACTAGGAAATAAGAAAAACAGGTAAAGGGGTATAGAAAGCTATCTGCCCCTACAGGACAAAAGAGAAGATGGAGACAAGGGCAGTGAGGGATGATAGAAGAGAGAGCAAATTGGTCATAGGGGCAATTAGAATGCTTGGTGTTTGGGGGGGGAGGGGATAAAAGGGGAGAAAATTTGTAACCCAAAATTTTGTGAAAATGAATGTTAAAAGTTAAATAAATAAATTTAATAAAAAAAAAAAAAAGAAAGAAAATGACTGAATAAAAGCTTTCTTGATTCCAGATCCAATGCACTTCCACTGTCCCATGCTACTGCTCCATTGTAATTTAGTGGAATTGGTGTTCCCCCCCCCCCATTCCACTACTTATTACCAGGACCTGTATGCATCTGAAAAAATTGCGTTGGCTCCCAGAGCTGCCCTGGGCTTTGTGTTTCTCAGAGGTTTTGTTTAATTTTTGTATTTCCTGAATTGTTATCAAAGATTTTACAAGGATTACTAGTGTCTAAGCAGGTCTATCAGATTATACAATACCAATCCCATCCTCAACTCTAATTACAGAAAGAATTTTAGAAGAAAAAGGAGAAATAAAAACAGGGTTGCTAATCATACGTTGATAAGAATAATTGCTACACCTGAATTGTGCAATAGAGTATACGGACATGTGCATTAGTAGTACATGGACATCCCCTGTGCTCTACCTCTGCAAAGAAGTGTATCCAGTGTTCATTGACTTCATTTAAGTCAATATGCATTTATTAAGAGTTTATAATATGACAGGTATTGTGCTAAACACTCAGGGATTTTTAAAAAAGGCAAACAAATAAATCGCCAAAAAACTCTGCCCTCAAGGCAATTCACAATCTAACGGAGGAGACAATGAACAAATAACTATACACTTGCAAGATGCCTTCAGTGTAAATGGGAGATTATCTCAAAGGGAAGGGAGTCAAGGAAAGGCCTCTCTCAGAGGGAAGGGTTTATGCTGAATCTTGAAGGAAGCCAGACAAGTAGGGACGCAAGGGAGAGTTATAATAGGGTACCAATTCCTCCCCCCACTCTCATCAAGACCCGGACCCTATCCTCTCCTCCTCTTGCCAGGGATCAGCTTACCCTAAAAGGGGGCAAAGCTGCCTCTTTCCCACTTGATTAGCTATAACTGCTTCTTTTCACCACTCCCAACATGAGGTAGGCCCAAGCCTGAAATCCTTCTCTCCTCCAACAAAGATTTGCTTTCCTTACCTAAAAGAATATATAATTATCTTTGGGACTTGATTAGCCCTAGCCCCTCTGATTCAGCTTTCCTTGTCATCTATGAGCTTAAAAAGTCCCAGCCACATGAAATCTAGACCTTTTAGACTCAAGGACCTGACATCCGCAACTCACCATCTCCTGCTGATCAGAAAGCTGGAGATATCTGTCACTGTATTCTTCTTGCATATCCTTGCTGGGTTAGGTCAGAGTAAATCTCCTTGTATCAACTGTTCAATGACTAGCAAGTACCTCAATTTATCCCCAAATTGAAACTGAACTAAATGTGTTCTGATATTAGGCTAACATTAAAAGAACACTCTAGAGACAGGGGACAGCCAGTGAAAAACCATGGAACAGGTAATCAAATTGTTTTGTGGGCAGAAAAACAAGTCAACTAATATTTCTAGATCATAGAGTAGAGGTTGGGGAGTAAGTGTATCCAGCCTAAGGGGCATTAAAAGTCAAAGAGAAGATTTTATATTTGATCATGGAGGCAGTAGGGAGCCTTTGAAGTTTATTGAGTGGGGGAAGAAATATGGTATAACTGCATTTTAGAAAGATTACTTTGGCACCTGAGGCAGGGGGGATATCCACACCCAGTCTATTACTAGAGTTTGGCATATATCAACATGCCTGAAGACTCTCCAAACTGCAGTCAATTGATCACACAAAAACACAGTTTTAACTAGGGACATTTAGTACCATAATCAGACCATCTGATTTGCAATTCAGGCATTTGGCCAAAAGATGTTTACAATGGAGTTTCTCAACTTTATAACACAGAATGGGCAGCTTCTGAAGGTGGTGAATTTACCCCCCCATTAAAGGACCTAAAGCAAAGGCTAGATAACCATTTGTTGAGTGTGCTTTTGTGGTGTTTCTCTCTTAAGTCACTTCCTATAATGAAACGCTAGAATGAGATTCTGGCTTTATTATTCTTGCTAGTTAGTAGTAATAATAAAAGCTAGCCTTTATGTAGTGAAGTTCTTAACATAAATCATCTGAATTAATCCTTACAACAACCCTGGAATGTAGGTGCTACTGTTATGCCATTTTACAGATGGGGAAACTGAGGCAGACAGTAGTTAAGTGACTTGCTCAGGGTTCCACAGCAAGTGTCTAAAGCTAGATTTGCTTGTGAAAGAGTAGCAGTGTACCATGTTCCTAAGAAGGCAAGACCTACTGCTTATAAAATACAGAGCTCAAGTCTGGAGTGGTGATACAGGCCTGAACAAGCTGAGACTGGCAGATCTCTTGAATTCTGAAGTTCTGAGCAGCCATGAGTTAATCTGAACTTAGTCTGAACTAAGTCCAGTATTGATATGATGAGCTTCTGGTAGCTGGTAGAGAGAACTAAGAGAGAAGGGAAGGGCATCAGGTTACCTAAGAAGAGCAACTAAATGGTGAAGGAGATACAACACCTTGAGCCTGATGTCAAGAAGGCCTGAGCTCAGATTTGACCTTATATACTTACTAACTGGCCAACTCACGTAATCTTGGTCAGTCTTGCTTTCCTTAAGATATAAAATGGGAATAATAATAGTACCCACTTCCCAGGGCTGTTCTGATGATCAAATGAGATAATATTTATAAAGTTAGCACAGTGCCTGGTACATAGTAAGCATTTAATGAATGTCTGTTTCCTTTTTTCCTTTTAAAGGAGAGGAGAACCAGCCCAGTTTCAAAAATGGGGTCAGTCAATGCTTTCATGCCAATCAGGAGGGAGATGAATAGCCTATGCAATTCCAGCCTGGGAAATATAGGGACAACCAGTCTAAAACACACACACACATACACGCACACACTTTACATGGAAACTCATAAAAGCCATGTGGTAGTTAGTAGTGGCATCTCAAGCCATTTATTTCATATGCAGCAGAATTCTGATCTAAGCTAAGCATAAGCCAAACTTTCTCTGTTTCCTGCAATGGTTAGATCTCCCTGGAACCTTGAGCCATCATGCCTGCTCATCCTTGTCTGGAATGAATGCCCTTTAATTGATTTCTACTATTGTCATAGAAGTATGAGGTATAGGAGACAAAGCATAAACAATAGAAAACAAAAGGTAGAATGTGGATAGGCATGGAGGAAGAGAAGAGGAATCATGGACCATCAGAAGTGGGAAGGACTCGAGAGGACATTCAGTCCAAACTCAGACCTAAACAGGCATCCTCTCTATAGCATCTAAACAAAGGACCATTCAGACTCTACTCCAAGATCTTCAGTTACAAGGAACTCACTCAGGCCATATCATTTGGGGACAGCTGCCTCTCTGCCATTTTCACTATTACTCCTAGATCTATTCTAAGAGGCTGGGCAGATCAAACCAAATTTCTCTTCCATGTGGCTACCATTCAAAGAATACATCAAGCCATATATCATTTCCTCTAGGCATCGCTTCTTCAGTCTAAATATTTCCAGTTTCTACAACTGCTTTTCTTATGATGGGGTTTCAAGTCCCATCACCATTAGGGTTATGCTCATTTGGACACACTCCAGATGTTCAATGTCTTTTTCACCATGGAACACTATTCCAAATATGATCTAACCAAGGCATACCTTCCTCATTTGGGACATTTTATCTCTCTTAATTCAGCCAAAGACCATAGTAGCTTCTTTTTTGGGTGAGAGGACATGTCATTCTGTTGACCCATATCGAGTTTTTAGCCCATTTAGTAAGCACTAATTAAACAAACACCCACTAAGCATTAGGCACTGGGGATACAAAGGGAGAAAGAAAATGATACAGTTCCTACCTTCAAAGAGTTTTGGTTCTTTCCACATGAACTATTTTAAAGCCACACCTCCCTCATCACTGAGAGTCTCACTGAATTTGTAGAATTTGAATTTAGGGCTTATACTTAGTTTGAGGAACATGTTTTAAGAAATCTAATTGTATTAATTTTACATAGATCTAGTAAATAGAATGATGCTAGAAATAGAAGAATTCCTTAGGGGACTTACCTTGATGAACTACAATTGTTTAGAGTTCACATGCCAATTGTTACATGTAAATAAGCGCTCCTAAAGAACTAAAAGCTTTTTTCCGCCTTATGCACACACACACATCAAACAACTGCCCTGACATCTCATTTACTAGTTATTTACTGACAAAGTCCTTTTGGGAATGTGTAGCAGGGAAACCAGCTAGTTTTGCCTTACTTATTAAAAACCCCCAATAAATGAAGCCAGAATTAATGAGATGCTCTGTAAAAAATAGATGCATTGCACAGAATTATCAAGTATCTGACATCTCCCAGTGCACCACTCAGGATACTGAAAAAAAAAAACAGAACCAAGTGTTTTTGTGTCATTGGAGAAATCTGACCAAGATGGCACAGGATAGGATGCCATGGAGGGATCAGAACCTTTTGTGGAAGAAATCCCCAAGCTGATGAAATCACTTGCATTAAAGTCTCATGTGTCTCCCACTCCAACCCATTCCACCCCCACTTCCCCTTGAGAGAGAAGGCACTCTTTCCATTTCCCTCTGTCAGCTGGGAGAGCAGCCAGACCCCACACTGGAAAGAGCATTTCTTTTTTTAGCATCTGGGCCCCTGAGTGGGGAAGGAAGAAGCTTCCGGGGGCTGGTCTTTTTCTTAGAGATGTGGTGATGACTCTTTCCTTGAAGTGTGAAGGATTTAGGATTAATAATAGCAAATGAGGAGGGGCTTACTTAGGAGGAACTCCATGACCCTCAAGGAATTCGGAATAATAAAAGTCTGTGAAGAGAAGCAAGTGATTGGCACAGTGAGTGGGTTGAACTAATCACCCAAATTGGCACGATCTCTGCGTTCTCATCTGAAAAAAGTAACAATACCTTTTTCCTTACCTGCTTTATGGGGAGTTTGTTTAAATTAATTAGCACATATCCTTACAAAGCACTGGGAGAAAGTTGTCATATAAACACAAAGTGGAAATTCATTAACTTCATTATTTTGGATGAATTTAAAACAACTTAGAAAAAGGTGCTATGTAAATACAATTTTGTAACATACGTCAACAAATATTTACTAAGCTTTACCATGTGCAGAATGCTGTGCTAAGGGAGACAAAGTTTTGATAGGACATAGTGCCTTCCCTTCAAGGAACTTAAAATCCAGAAAGGGGTTAAGGCATCCACACAAATAACTAGCGTATACAATGTTACATGAAGAGTCAATTGCTATTTGTTGTTCAGTCGCTTTTCCTTTGTGTCCGACTCTTTGTGACTCCATTTGGGGTTTTCTTGGCAACGATACTGCAGTGGCTTGTCGTTGCCTTCTCCTGCTCATCTTATAAATGAGGTAACTGAGGCAAGAAGGATGAAGTGACTTACCTAGGGGGTCACACAGCTAGCAAATGTGTGAGGCCAGATTTGAATTCAGGAAGATGAGTCTTCCTGACTTCAAGCCCAGCACTGCCTCCACTGCATGCCTAGCTGACCACAACATCTTCTGCCTGAATTCACTTCTGATCCTCCCCAGCTATCTCATATTTAACTACTTTGTATACCTCACATGTAGGGATTGTTTCATTCTTTATATTTGTATCCCTAGAACCTAACACAGGACTGGGGCTGTACCTGGAGGCAGTGGGACTAGGGAGAAGGGAATAAATAAAGAAATATGTTGTGCTTGGTAATTAACCAATATAAGAAGTCAGAATCCAAGAAAATTTCAAGTATGGAAGTTATTATGCAGCCAGGTACAGTGATAAGTACAAGTAGAAAGAAGCTAAAAGAAAGTCCCTGCCCTCAAGGAACTTCTGGGGAAAAAAGCATATAAAAGGGAACTAAAAAGGAAGAGGGAGTATCCTAGAGGATCTTTCTTGGACAAAGCTACCTAGAAAGTCCAAAGTGGAACCCATAAAGGAAGTAAGGAATGAACATTGCCAGCCTGGGGACTCTTCCTTGAAATGGAAGCTCCCAACCAGAGAGGAAGGGGCCTCAGAGACAGAGAGATATTCCAAGATGAGAAAGCTATTGGAACATGGCAGCAAAGGAAGCTTCCAGGGTGAGAAGGCTGCTAGAGCAGAACTAATTCACAGACTCCAGATGAAGATGGAAGGTGGGAAGCAATGAATTGTGGGGATAAAAAGAATTCATTTTGGAATATATTCAGCTCAAGGTGAAGCTGGAGAAACAAGGTGGGGATGTCCTCTATGAAGCTGGATATGCAGACCTAGAGCTCATATAAGAGGTTAGGTCTAGAGACACAGATTTTTGGAAACAAAGAAAGAATCCTAGAATTAGAAGGAATATCGGCATTCATTTAACCCAATCTGAGCAAGAATACACTTGATATGTGGCTTGAAAATCTCTATTGAGGAAGAACTCTTAGAGGCCATCCAGTCTACCCTATAGCATAAAACCATTTGTCCTGACATCAAACCTGAATTTGTCCTGATGTCCTGATGTCAAACCTAAATTTTCTTCTTTTACCTACTTCTGCCCTCCAGCATCAAGCAACAAAACAAAACAAAACAACTAATTTCTCTTCCACTAGACAACCCTTTAACAACTTGAAGATAATTATCAAGTCCCCACTAAGACTTTTCTTCTTTATTGATTCCAATTTCTTCAGTGGATACACCATGATCTATTTGTCCTTAATCTTTTTGCCCACCTCTCACCTCTCTTCTGCTTATAAATGACCCCCTTCAAATGTGGTGCCCAATACCGAACCCAATACACCACACATGATCTGACTGAGTAGAATACAATAAATCTATCAACTCTAGTGTCCTGGCCACAGTCCTAGATCCCTGTCTCAATGCAGCCTAAGATGGCATTACCTCTTTTGGCATCCAGACTCCTCTGTGTTGACTCATCTTGGATTTGCTCTACAACTACCTAATATTTTTTTTTCATATAAGCCAACATCTAGCCATGTTTTCCCCACCTTCTACTTGCAAAGTTGATTTTTTAAAAATTAAACATAAGTGTAAGACTTCATGTTGCATGCAGGGCTGCACCTGAGATTTCATCAGTGTGTAGAGAATCCCTTCAAAGGCACAAATCAACAACATCCTGCAACTTGTGACCTTAGAGAATTGCCCACAACACAGAGGTCAAGTGACTTGCTTATGAAAAGTGCTGTATGTACCAAAGTCAGCACTTGAACCTGGGCCTTCCTGACTCTAAAGTCAGCCCTCCATCCCAGACTTTATATCTATCACTATTAGAGTTTAACTTATGGTATTTATTTAACTAATTAATTGAGTAAAGTTATTGATAGAAATTTTAATAGCACAGAGCCAGAGCTAAATCCTTGAGGAATTCCACTGGAGACTTTCTTCTAAGTAGGCATCAAGTCATTAAAGAACATATGCTCTGTTCATTCAACTAGTTTCCAATTCACCTAACTGTAATATCACCTATACTATGGCACTCCATGTTTTCCATAAGAACAGCATTGAAAAATGTTTTGCTATAATCTAGGTTAAACTATATCTTGGGATTCCCTTGATGTAGAAGGCAAGGAGCCCTATCAAAAAAAAAAAAAGGAAATGAGGTTAATGTGGAGTGACCTGTTCTTGCTAAAGCCATTCTAGCTTGATATGATCATCTCTAATCATCCTTTTAATAATGTGCTTTAAAATCTTACCAGTACTAAAGTCATGCTCAATGGTATATATGTCATAGACTCGTGTTTTTGAAACTCATAATAAAATATGTGTGTACTAGTCCTTCACTGCTTCTCTAATTTGCCATGATCTTTTAAAAATTGATTGATAATTTGATAATGACCATAGTCACCTCCAGACTCTAACTTGTAACAAAGAGGGAAAAAGCTAAGGAAAAATAGCTGACACTTAAATTAGCCTGACAGCATAGGCACCATTCCCCATCATAAACTCCCATCTCTAACAAAAGAAGGGAGATGGATTTCTTCATCTTTTCTCCAGTTGCCAGGATCTTTGAAGGTCATTAGCAATATCTCTATAATCAAATTGACCAGTTCCTTCATCTGGGATGTAATTTGTGTGAATCCTATCACATTAATTCAATAAGGGAAGCTAGATGACCCCTATTTTTCTAGGATTTTGCCTTGTGGACCAGTCATTTCTATTGTCTTTTCTAATCTAAAAATCATTCTTCTTTGCAAAGGAAATGGAAATTTACTAGCTCACCATTTTCTCTGTCATACAATATCAGCCCGATCACGATCATCATGCCATCCCTCCAGACAGGTAGACCTGTTTTTCTTGATCCTCCCTTTTTCCTCAAATTACCTAGGAGAAAAGTCCCCCTTTTCGAGTCCTTGACATTCTTCAGTGGTCTCATCTCAATCTGAGTTTCAGTGTTCCTAATGCTCTTCTTATGAAATTCATGCAATGTTTTCTATTCATGGCACATCACTTGTCCTTCATTCCATGTTCTTTAGTCGTCTTAAAAATCTAAGTTGGCATAGTAGCCAACTGTGCTCCCCAAGGCTCTGTCTGGAGACCTCTTTTCCCTCTATACTCTAACTTGATAATCTCATAAGATCCTATGTATTCAATTATGATATCCACATAGATTTATATATCTAACCCTAGTGTGTCTCCAGAACTATTGTTTTTGCATCACCAAACTGCCCTATGAACATTTCAAATTGGATGTCCTATAGGCATCTCTGACTTAACATGTTCAAAAGAGAATTCATCATCTTTTCCTCAAAGCCCTCTCCCCTTTCAAACTTCTCTGTTATATCAAAGGTACAACCATCCTTCCAGTAACCCAGGCTGAAAGCTGCAATCTCATCCTTGATTCCTCAGGTATGCTGACATCATTTATCCAGTCTATTACCAATTATAGTCATTTCTACCTCCACAACATTTCTTCATATCCCTCCATTCAAGCAGAAACTCCTTTAGCTCAGGTCTTCATCACTTCTCACTTGAACTATTGAAATAGCCCTCCCTAATTTAGCTGCCAAAGTAATTTTTTTTCTAAAGCCTATGTCACCTTACTCAGTAAATAAACTCCCTTGACTTACCGATACTGCCAGGGTCAAATATGAACTCCTCTGTTTAGCATTTAAAGATCTTCATAATCTGCCTTACCTCCTTACCTTACCTTTCCAAGTTTCTGATACTTTACTTAATAGCCTCTACCATTCATATAACAGCCTCTACTATCCATATACAATCTGACACTTTACTCTTCTTAACAGCTTCTACCATCCATATGCATGATGTGGTACTGTCTACTTTTTACCCTTCAGTAGGATACCCCATCCATCTCCTATGTCTGATCCTTCATAGAAATCCTGTCCCCAGTGTCGAGAATGCTCTCCCTCTTTACCTCTACCTGTCAGTTTGCTTTGTTTCTTTCAAGGCTTTGTTCCCTTCCCTCCTCCAGCTGCTAAAGATTATTTTAAATCCTAGATAGATAGATAGACACATAATAGATGATAGATAGATAGATTGATAGATAGATAGATAGATAGATAGATAGATAGATAGACAGACAGACAGACAGACATTCCAGGAACATAATGAGTGCCTAATAAATACTTTCAATTGACTACAATTGATTGACTGATTATGGAGACTAGAATGGTGGACTACTAAGCAGTAATGCCTGAGTTCCAATCCTCCCTTTTAAAAATGCTGGTTCTGTGACTCTGGGTAAATCACTTAAAACCTTTTGGTCAATTATATTCTTTTACTTCCTCATCTGTAAAATGAGGAAAATAATAACATCTATTCCAAAGGATTGCTATGGGGATCAATGAAGATAATTTATATAAGGCATTTTGCAAAATAGAAAGTACTATAGAAAGAGAGGACTAGAGCCTGGACCTATGATTTCACTGGTATAAGGAAATTCTTCTAGACGGTCAAATTCTCTGTGATGTTGCAGGTCTGCAATTTATCATCTTGGTGAGCTGACTAGAGAGGTTCAATGCCATCCCTGGGTTCATGCAGCCAGTTAGACGTCAGAAAGTATTCCTGTATGCTAAACCAACTCCCTACCCATTCTATCATGCTGTCTCTGCAAAGGACTATATAAATGTGAGCTATTATAATTATTAATGAGTCCCCTGTGCTTGCATATCAGTGTCTTCAGACAACTCCATCTTTTCCTCTTCATTAGAATGATTTATCTTTGTGTCTTTAGAATTGTATGCGCCTACAGGGACTTCTGGTTTAAGAAGTGGTGACCACAAGAGATGAGTGAGGATGGTCACAGGACCATAAATTTAGAGATAATTGAAAGCAACTTCGAGTATATCGAGTCCAATCCCATCATATAATAGATGAAGAAACTGAAGCCCAGAAAGGTTATAGCTTGCCTAAAGGTCATACACATAAGCAATAAGTCATTGAGTTACTTATCACTTGAGGATATTCCTTTTCTTGGACCTAACAGACCTAGGCTCATAGAGTGAAGGTTCTAGGACATTACTGTATAACATTCTAACTACCTTCCTTTGTATGACTGGAAAAACTCAAAATTCCATTGAGGGAAAAGAAGGAATAGCTATTTCTGCCTTAATCTGCCACTCAGGAGCAGGCTGCTCCTTCTTTATCTGGAAATGAGTTTATCTATTTTATCAAGCGTTAACTATTTAAGCAACATTTGGAAATAAGATGAATTTCAGTTCTTTTTCTGCATCAGCTAAAGGAGCTGCCTTGAGTCACTTCCTTACTATCCAGTTCTAAATCAAGACAGAACTCTTACATTTGAGGAATAGAGATTGCTTAGAGGATCCATGCTAAATAAGATCCTATCAATCAGAAATCTCAGCCTTATGGAAGAGATCCCCACCATGTTGATAGCAATAAATCTTGAAGGCTTACCTGGTCAGTTAGAGTCAGGATAATCTGAGTTCAAATCCATCTTCTGATACATATTAACTGTGTGCACATGCAAAAGTTATCTAATTTTTCTGCGCTTAACTTTTCTTATATATCAAATAGGACTAAGAATATCTGGAGAATCTACCTGATACATTTTCCGTGAAGTTCAAATGAGAATACACACACACACACACACACATACACACACAAACATTGCAAACTACTTATAAAATATTATTATTTGGTGTAGATCCATGATCTTTTGATTTCATTATCTTAGGAATCTTTTGGTGAGGAAATTCCCTCTCTCAGTGTTATCAATACAGCATCACTATCTCTCCTCTAGCTATGTGGTAGACCCATCGTAGAAAGTTTGGAGAGCTTGCCTTATAAAAATTGTGAAGGGGAGACCTTTCAAAATAAACAGGAAAGTTCTCCAGGTCAATCCAATGGAAGTGAAACATTACTAGGCAGCAGAAGCTATATGAATACCAGGGAGTTTGCATGGGATGAAGTGTTAAACGTGGTTGTTTCAGACATACCTGTACTTGCAGTGCCTGGTAGGACAATGATATTGACTTTCTATGAGAGATGATTAGCCTAGGCAAAGGACTAATGAGAACCAAAATGATGTTCCCCCCATTAAACCACATGTCAAAGCTAGTCAATGGCATTTTTAGAAAGCCAACATATTTGAAAAAAAGAGAAGTGAACAGAATTCATTACTAGGCAGAATAGGAGATTGAAGACTTTGAAGCCCCAGCCTCTGATGCAGGAGAATAATACACTAAAAAACACATTTACATATCATAGTATCGCAGAATTGGAAGGGACCTCTGTGTCCATCTGATCCACCTCATATGTAGAAAAGAATCCCCACTAAAATAAACCTGACAAAAGATCATCTACCCTCTAAAAATCTCCAGTAGGGGAGTGTATAACTTCATGACAATTCTTTCCTAGTTCTTATGCATATCTTACACATATCAGTCTCCTTTGAAGGATCTTCATTGATGTCATACCTGCTAACTGTGGGGGCCTCACCTGGCTCTATCCTGGGCTCTCTTCTTTACTCCCTCTATGCTTTACTTATTTATTTCATCAGCTCTCAAATCTAACCTTTCCTGACCTCCAGTCTTGAATCTCCAACTGCCTCTTGAATATCTCACGATCTGATGTATCTTAAACATCTTAAACTCAACATGTCCAAAACTGAACTCATTATCTTTTTGCCCAAATGCCCCCCTCTTCCCAAATTCTCTATTACTGTCCTACTTTCGCTATTATTTACTAGTGTTACTACCATCTTCCTAGTCACTCAGGCTCCCAAACAAGGTGACTCTTGATTCTCTCTCATCCCATACTCAATCTGTTGCCAAAGCCTATTGATTCATAATATTTCTCATATATGCCCTCTTCTCTCCTCTGACACTGTCACCACCTCATTACCTCATGCCTAGACCATTACAATAGCCTGATTGATCTGCCTGCCACAAGTCTCTCCCTAGTCTAATAAATCTTCCATTTAGCTGTCCAAATCATCTTCCTAAAGTACAGATCCAATAAGGTCCATCCCCTACCACTACATTCAATAAACTCCATCGGCTCTCTATTGCCTCCATATCAAGTTGAAAATTCTTGACTTTCAAAGCCCTTCAAAACCTGCCCCATTTTTTTTTACACCTTATACCTCTCTTTCCTACTTACCTTGTGGTCCTATAATAAACTGACACTGGCCTCTTTGCAAGACACTCTATCTCCTGATGTTGGCATTCTCCCTGGTTGTCCTCCATGCCTGGAATGTTCTTCCTCCTCATCTTTGCCTCCTGGCTTCTCTGGCTTCCTTTAAGTCCCAGTTAAAATCCCACCTTCTATAGGAAACTTTCCCATTCCCCCCAATCCTAGTGTCTTCCTTCCTTCTTAATTATCTCCAATTCATTCTGTCTTTATCCGGTAAATAGCTCTTTACATGTTGTCTCTCCCATTAGACTGAGCTCCTTGAGAGCAGGGACTGGGTAAGTAAGTCCCAGCTTTTGGGGAATGGCCAACCATTACAATTGTGTTTTACCTTTCTCTACATCCCCAGAGTTTAGCCCAAATGCCTGGCACATAGTGGGCATTGTTAATAAATGTTCATTGACTGACTGGCTGTTGAAATGCAAATGTCATGTGTCCAGGAAAAATCACATTAAGCCCTTTAATTGGAAAGAGTCCTAGACCTAAAGGCAAGAGAAGTGGGTTTGAATTCTGCCTCTTAGTCTTGTCAGTTATATAGCCATGGTCAAGTCACTTCATGTCTACAAGCTTCAGGTTCCTCAACTATAAAATGGGTATATTAATAACATTCAAGACAATTAAACCACTATCCTCATCGACCACCTTAGTACTCATTGGAATTGGAGGAAATTATCCTTTCGTCTCCCAGAGTCTGTGATTCCATATAGTCTATTAGATGGCACACAGGTCCAGAAAGCTTGCTAGGAGAAGAACAAGGGGAGGAAAGCCTGGGCTGGGGACTATGAGTGTGCCTAGAGAAATCAAGCCTTCAGAAAAAGTCTAATAGGAGACCTTAGGGAAACTGTGTGGAAAGAGTACAGGCGGGCACTGAGTCGCAGGAGATGGAGGAAGGGAATCTGCAGCTTGCTAAGGATGAACTCTACAAAGGCAGCTTTCTGAATACTAAAGCTGAGTCCTCTGGAATAGCTATAGCTGGAAGCTCTCAAGGTAACCAAGTCAGGTCCTGTTGCAATTGTGAGGTAAGAGTTCCCTCTGAGGGTGACATGTTGAAATGCATGAAGAAACCAGTCTTCCTCATGTTCCCTTCTTCCTTCTTCAACCATTATCTTAGAACAACTAGTATTCCAATTATTTGTTGAACATCCGTTTACTAAACATCTCAGCTGTGCCTAGTACTGTGCCAAGTCCCTTGTCCCCAAAGGGAGAATAAAATAAGATTCCTAATTTTAAGCAGTTTAAAGTTTATCTGGATAGACAAACTAATCCAAGTAGGAGACATTTACAGACCTATCAAGCTGTGCCTGATTTTTCTCTACCCTCTTTCCCCCAACCTCCTTGGCTGCAAATTCTCCCATTCTGCACATTTTTGCTTCTTTTTGTTGGCAGATATGCAAAATTAAGGCAGGAATATGGTCCAGGAGAGAAGAGGGCAATGACCTCGCCTTCTTTTCTGATCTTTTACATTTTCTTCTTGCTCAATATTATTTGCAATTCAGTCAAGGAAGTTTGTAGAACAAAGTAACGCAACACACTATTACAATATTTAGCTTATTTTAAGCGTAGAGGGCAACGACGTGGCCCCTAAGGTCCACTTGGGTTTTCTCTTCTTCGGCTGGAGGGAGTTTATTTTAGACAAAAAGTTCTAAGTTCAGTCACAACTTCTCAATGCCCCCAGTTGGGACAATGTCTACCATAGAGACAGAGGTTGGGCTCTCTGCCTAGCCTTACATTTATATCTGTCATTAGCAACCCTTGGTCTTCCTGTGGTTGAGACAAAATTCCATTTACTGGAAATACTTGGGTAATGAAACAATATATTATATCACAGTGCCTGTGGATAGATAGGCATTGAAAGGAGAAATGAAGGAAAAAGCGGACTTTGCCTTGTGACTTACCCCAGCCTTGTCCTCCATTCTGAGATGGGGATAGAGGAATGACTGTCTTTGCTTTCTCCCATGTCTGACACAGCTTAGTCCTTCCTCTGTTACCATGCTTGCTCCATCTCTGTAATTCAGATGTTCAGAATCTCTTTTTCCCTAAAGTCTGTGATAGTCTTCTTTGTGTATAATTTGCTTAAATTATTGACCCATTCTTTCATTAAGTGACTTCAATTAATTAAAGGAGCTATACAAGCCCTGTTTCAACTCATTTTCAATTTGATTAAATCAAAAAGTGTTTGCACTTGGTTGAGGCTCCAGAGCCAAAAAATATGATTTTTAATGCCACCTTTACAAGTGGTATTCATAGCCCAGCTTTGACATAGTTCCTAAGGAGCCTTTTTTATTTCTTTTTCAGCAGTAACCTCAGAAGAGTTTAGTAGGTTTAGGTCCCCATCAAGGGAAAAAGAGTTTAAAAGGATTTTTCTAACATGAAGTTATATAGTTTGGGGGAGCTGGATTGAACAGGTTTAAACTGAATTACACTGGATTAAACAAGTCTGAATATGTTTAAACTGGTTCAATCCAGTTCAATCAACCAGTTCCAATTGGCTTACACCAATTCTAACTAGTTAAATCTAGCTCAATCCTTTTCAAAATGGTTCAAAACAGCTTAAACCAATTTAAACAGATTCAACTGATTTACTTATTTCAGGGCAGCGGCTGTATCTGGCCTTTCTTTGTGTCCCTAGCACTTACTACAGTCCCTGGCACATAGTAAATACTTAACAAATATTTATTGACTCTCTATACCATTGCACATGAGAGGTGAGAGTCTAGAATGAGGGTGGGTAACCTGTGGTCTACCGTGACCCTCAAAGTCCTCAAGTGCAGACCTTTGACTGAATCCAAACTTCACAGAACAAGCCCTCTTAATAAAAGGATTTGTTCTGTAAAACTTGAACTCACCCAAGGACCTAGAAGGCCACATGTAGCCTCAATTCTGCAGGTTCACCACCCTTGGTCTAGAAAATCCTGAATGGCTAAAGGCCAAAAAATGGTAGCAGAGAGATAGTTGGCATCCAGGACATCCATGGAGATGCCCAGCAAAACTAACCCAACCAGAAGAAGTGACTCACCTAGCAGAGATGTAGAGATGGTCTGTCTAACTAAGGAGAGATGAGGAGGGAAGCCTTGAGAAGCAGGGTGCCTCCTTGGTAAATGACCAGTATCACCAATAGACAACAACAGCATGGTCCAAAGTCCCTGCTATTATTATTCCCAATTTTACAATGGTTCCCATGGACATTTATTTAGTGATTGAAGACTTACAACCTGATAACCCTATTTGGTAGCTACTACCAATATTCTTATGGGCATTTTGCAGATTAGGAAACTGAGGCTCAGCATCTAAGGTCACACAACTTAGTAAATGGAAGAACTAGTCAGTCAATCAATAAGCATTTATTAAATGTCTATTATGTTTCAGGTACTGTACTAAGTGCTGGGTATACAAATAAAGGCAAAAGACAGTCCTTTCTCTTCCAGACCTTACAGTCTAAGGGAGGAGACCACATGCAAAAAATCACTTATGAACCAACTGGTTGGTTGTTTCTTGTCCTTCACTCTCAAAGAGGACCAAAATGACATCATGATGTTGAGATTAAGGTGTCTGACTGTGGCTGATCAGACCAATAGGAGCTTGGAATGCTCTACTACAGGTTGAGCACAAGTAGTCCATAGGAACATCTGGGATAGAGGTGTCCCTAAATTTGCACATCTCATATTTCTTTTGAACTACCGCAATTCTGCTTCACTCATAGATATGTACAAGATAAACTGGAGATAATCAATAGAGAGAAAGCACTAGAATAAAAGGAATTAAGGTATTGGGAAAGCCTTCTTGTAGAAGGTGGGATTTTAGCTGAGACTTGAAGGAAACCAGAGAAGCCAGGAAACAGAGAGGAAGAGGGAGAGAGATCCAAGCAAGGAACAGCCAGGGAAAATGCATGTATTGTCTTGTTCGAGGAATATCATGGAAGTCACTGTTATCAGATTGCAATGACAGGTCCAAGACCTCTGACTCCCAAGTTCAGCATCTCTTCCTTGAGGTCATGATCATTTGTCCTTTTTCTCAAGTTCTTTTGCATTTATAATCAATATGACCCATGGCTTAGTACTGCTTTGTTCCCTAACAATCCCTTGAGAGCAGGCACCTTTCTCATCACTCAGCACAGGGCTGGGCACTTAGCAAGTACTCCACTGAGACATAAATACTTCTAGCTTGCTTATTACTACAACAATAACAGCTAACATTTTTACAGTATCTCTAGGTTTGCATAACACTTTATACACATCTTGTTTAACTTTATACATGCCCTGTGACTTAGGCATTACTAATATTAATATTCTCACTTTATAGATGAAGAATTTCAACTCAAGGAGGTTGTGACTTGCCTATGATGACAAAATTAATGTACTGACGGAACACTCTATAGAACTTAGGTTTTATGTGACTCCAAGCTCAGCGCTCAGCCTCTCTAACTCTCTTGACTGTCTGCAAAATGAAAGGGTTGGACTAGCTCATCACTAAGGCCCCTTCCAACCATAAATCCTATGTTCTCCACCATTCTATGATCTGTCATCCCCTTATTACTTTCAAGTTGGTCTGGGCAGCAAATACTTCTCACCGAATGTCTGTATGCTAGACACTGGGAATTAGATATTGGGGGGTGGGAAACAGGGAGGAAGGATGAAATGTGGAAACAAAAAGGTTCATCTCAATCTGCAGTCAAGTACAATCACAGGAATCAATTGAAGTGTCAGCCTCAGGCTGATTTTATGGCTCACAGAGGGCTTTGCAGTGAGTAGCTGTGCCTTTGATTAGCCTTGAGATCTTCCTTTCCTCCTCCAGGTTCTTTCTACAAATTGGAAGGAGGAAGAGGAGAAGAAGAAGGAGGAAGAGAAGAAGGAGGAGGAGGCGAAGAAGGAAAAGAGGGAAGCATTTATATAATACTTCAAGTTTTGCAATGCATTTTACGAATATTTCATCTAGCCCTCACAACATCCAACCTGGGAGGTAGGTGCTATTATTTTCCTTATTTTACGGGTGAGGAAGCTGAGGCAGACAAAGGTTAAATGACTTACTTCCTCAGGGTCACACAGCTAGTAAGTGTAGGAATCAAATTTGAATTCAATTCTTCCTGACTCCAGGTAGAGTACCACTTACCTGACTGTGTAGACAGTGAATATATTTTATAGAAAAGGTGAAATGACTTACTTATGCATCATCAAATTAATCATAGGAGAAGTCTAGAATAGAACCCAGGTCTCTCTCATGACTTCAAATACAGCCCATGAGTGAATCCGAGCTGACAAGCTCCTTGAGAGCAGGGGCTAGTTTATTTTTCTTTTCATATTGCCAGTCCCTATCACAGTGGTTGGCATGTAGAAGCCACTAAGACGCTTTGTATCTGAATTGTGATTGATGGGCTAATTGATAAACAAGATCTGACTATTTTGTACACTGTGTTCCATTTGATAATGATGTTAGAAATGTGGTTTACTCCAAGGGTCACACAAGGTCCCCTATAGCCCCCCTTCCAGCCCAACATGGTGCTTGAGACTCCCAAATGATCATTCCTTTTGTTAAAATACTGTATCCTTTGTTGTTGCTGAATTGTTTTTCAGTCATGTCCCACTCTTCATGAGTGTCTTTGGGGTTTTCTTGACAGAGGTAATTGGAGTGGTTTGCCATTTCCTTTTCCAGCACATTTTACAGATGAGGAAATAGAGGCAAACAAGCTTAAGTGACTTGCCCAGGGTTATGCAGCACAGCTAGTTAAGTGTCCCAGACACGCATGAGTCTTCCTGACTCCAGGCTGGACACTCTACCCACTGCATCATCTAACTGCCCCCACTGTATCCTTTAGGCTACTGTTTGTAGAAACAAATAGTTATCTGAAAGGGGAGAAAGGGTTAGATCAGCTATTATCTAGAAGAGAAAGGAATAGGGCTCGCTACAAAATGAAGCAAGATTGGGGCTAGGGAAAAGTATCACAGGAAAATTCTAGGCTATGGATTACTACCACCTGAACACAAACCTAGGAACTGTGTTCAGGTGCTACTGTGGCTAAGTCTGTACTCATCGCCCTAGATTCCCACCAGAATGGGGGTAGGGTCAGATTTCTCACAGACCAGCCTCTTGCTGCCTCCTGGGGCACACTCAGTGTGGGGCTTTTCTTCTTAGCCTCTCCATACTCTTATCTTTTTTCCCTGCGCTTCTCCATCATCAGGGATGTGGGGACCGCCTCAAAAACATCACTGTTCCTACTGATCTCCACATACAGTTACAATGAAGAAATAATTTTCTTCAAGTGCATGTGGAATGCTTTCTGTGTTCTTTGGGAGATTAAAGGGTTTTCAAAGTTGTGATAAAACTGGCTTACCCCCAGGCAGTGCCTTTGACTGACAAGCCAGTATAGGAAGAGATCTAACTTAACCGAGTATATGAAAAACTAAACCTCCTCAGTGCTGCCCCCTTGCCCTCTCAGACTTAAAGGCATTCTCAGTGCAAGACAATGAAGAACAAATATTTTATCACAAGATGAATCAGGCTTATAAAATATCATTTCAACATTAAAAAGTCAACATGAATAATGACAGGATCTATGAGGATAAAGGAGAGGGAGAGAGCTTGTAGGTGCCCCTCAATCATTTGACTTATCAGTTGATGAGGAAGGAGGGGAAGACAAAGGGAAATGTGCTAACTCAGGCTTCAATTCTATCTGCTTCTGCCCTCTGCTGTTGAGGCTCTTTTCCTCCCCTGTTTCTCTGACACCCCAGTGCCTCCAAATCTTGCAGGGCTAAAAGATCTCGTACTGTCCCATCCCAACAAGCAGGAATGACCTCTCCAAAGAAGGTTATGCAATCAGTACCTAGAAGTTTGTGGAATGGGATGAAATAGGATTATAGGGGTTTTAGAATTGGGAGGATATTAGGACTCATTCAATCTATTTAATTTTAGAAATGAGAAAACTGAGGCCCAATGAGTTGCCCAAGTTAACACAGATAGTAAATGGCTAAGATGAGACTGAAAGCCGATACTAGTCAGGGACTTGACCTAAATCTAAATCTCCCTGTCTCTGACTGACAACACTCCTATATGTGACCTGAACCACATTAAAATATAATTGGGAAATAGTTAACAAAATAAATAAAATACAATTTAAAAGATGCATTTAAAAGCTATCCTTATTTGGTTTTATTGTTGTCCAATCTTGAACTTTTCAAGATGCCATTTGCAGTTTTCTTGGTAAAGATACTGGAGCGATTTGCCATTTCCTTCTCCATCTCATTTTACAAATGAGGAAACAGATAAACAGGGGTAGGTGACTTGCCCAGAGTCATACAACTGGTAAGCATCTGAGACCAGATTTGAACTCAGGAAGATAAGCCTTCCTGATTCCATACTAGGCACTGTATCTATTGAGTCACCTGGTTGCCCAGCATAGGTTTAATGGCCCCTGTTTCTATTTGAATTTGATGTCCCTGACTACACCATGTTGCTTTTCAACTCTTATTGATGTCCTTCCATCAGTCTTCTAATAGGATGTACCAGGAGCCTTCCTCTAAGTCCTTTCATTTGTCATGGATTCTAGAATAGCATTCAAGCTCATTACATGAGAAATCAGTCTTATTCTGCTTAATTCCAAAGGACTGAGCTAGGAAGAATTACCAAGACTGCTATGTTTCTAGATCTGAAATCTCAGTTTATACTGACAACCAAGAGAATGAGAGATCTGGAGACCATGCCATGACACCTTGGGAAGATTAGATGAGGAAGCTCAAGTTGTTTAGCCTGGAAAAGATTTTGAAGTGTGAAAAGGTTGGGGGCATATGTACAGAAAGGAGTAGGTATTAGAATAGGATAACTGTCTTCAAGTATTTGAATCCTGCCAGGTGTGGAAGAAGTAGAGGAAAAAATAAATTTGTTCTGTTTGAACAAAATGGACTGAATCAGGAACAGGGAATGAGATTACAGAGAAGTGGCTTATATGTAGGCCAGCATAAAGAAAAACTTCCTAACCACTGAAACTATCCAAAAGGAATGTGAGTTTCCCTAAGAGGAAGATTCCCTAACCCAGGACTTTTCAAATGGTACATGGATAACTACTCATTGTATATATTGTAGAGGAAATTCTTGTTCAGATTAGGATGGCCTAAGTGACCCCTACAGTCCCTTCTAAACTGTATGATTCTCTGATTTGGTAATAATAATGATAACTAACATGTATGTAGCACTTACTATTGGCACTGAGCTATGTGCTGTAAATCATCATCTCAGCTGATCCTCACAACCACCCTGGGATGTATATACTATTATTATCATCCCTATTTTCCCCAAATTGAGGAAACTGAAACAAACAGGTTAAGTGACTCACCCAGTGTCAAACAGCTAATAAGTGTCTCAGGTTAGATTTGAACTCAGGTCTTCCTGATTCCTGGCCCAGCTCTCTCTAGCTGCCTCATGATTAAATTTATAGCAAATAGTGAGCTCCTTTGCTGGAATGAAAATGGCAGGTGACAGACTTGGAATCTAAGCCTCTTGTTATTTACGAGGACTCCTTAATAGGTATAGCTTGGTGAGAAAAAGTATGGACATATATGAATATAAAATGTAATTGAGAGACGTGACGTTTATCAAGAAAATGGAGCAGGTCTTTAATGAGAATTAGCAAGAAAACGAACTCTCTAATCTATTGCGAACATATTAGATTCTTCATATTTGGCTTTGAAAATGTGTTGTCAAATTATCTGGCAGAAAAAAGGAAATGTGCCAAGAATTCTGTAGTAACCCCCTAATTCTCACTATCTCCAGTCAAGCTCTCCCCTGCTTATCCAAATATCCTGAACAGGGTGCCAAATGAAATTTTGCTAAAACTCAAAAAGTTTGTGTGACTCTTCTTTGCTCAATAGGATGAAGTCCTTATCTAGAAATATACCCTCCTCTCCCCCATAATCTTGCCCTAATCCATATTTTTAGACTTATGTTCAACCCCTTTCCCAACCCAGACCCTTGTCTCCTGCCAGATTTGTGTCTTTGAATTCCCCTGTGCATGTGCCTTTTACATTCCCACCTTGTTCTTTCTATGACCATTTCCCTGACCTTTACTCCACTTCCAACCCACACCTCTTCATCTTTCTATGAATATTGTATTTGTCCTCAGAGGTTCTGAGTTCGAAGCTCAGTTCTGCCACTGTGACCTTGGAAAATCATTTCACTTCTCAGTATCTCAGTTTCCGTATCTGCAAAATGGAGGCGTATGTAAATTTGATGATCCCTAAGGTCCTTTCCAGCTCTAACTTCTATGAGTCGAGGAATCTACTCAGCCCTTACTCATCCTTCAGGGTCCATAGGATGTCCCAACTCTTCCATAAACAGTTTTTTGGGTTTTTTTGCTCCAACATTGGCAATGTTGTGGGCCTCCTCTGAATTCTCATTAACATTCACTACTCAGTTAACACTTTCTGTACTGTAACCAAATTGTACATATGGGAACATCTTCTCTCCCAAATCAGCAGGGAAGCTCATGAACAGCAGGAAATACATGGTCTACTGGTCTGCACCCTCCACCATCACTAATACATAACTGATCACTAGCAGACAGTAAAGTCAAGAGGTTTTACAAAGTACTTATGTCAATTACTGTGTTAAGTACCTGGAGATTCAAAGAAAGGCAAAAGGAAAGACAATTCCCAACTTCAAGGAGCTTCTCCTTGGGGGGAGACAATGCATAAAGGAGGGCTGAAATGGGGAAAGAGAAAGGGTGGGAAGCTCATTGAAGTTCCAGACCCTTCTTTCCAGCTTTCTTCAGGACACCTCCTCTCCTACAACTCATTTTCATCATGTCCAAAAATCATTCCATCCTCTTTTCCTACAAATCAGCTTTTCATGCTGACTTTCCCATTTCTCTTAAAGGCATTATCACCCTTCCAATTACTCTTACTAGAAACTTGAGTGATTTTCCCCCCTTCATTGACCCCGCATCTAAGAGTTTACTTCAGACCCTGTCCCTTTTCCCCTTTCCCGCACTCTCTGCCACGGCAGTTGCTTTCTAATTGACATCCCTTCCTTTCTACAGTCTTTCCCAACACACACCAATCCATTCTATATACCATTGCCCAATTAAGTTTTCTGATCCATGGTTTCTATCTTTTTTACCCCTTGCTCAAAAACTTTCAGTGGCTCCCCATCACCTAAAGACTTAAGTCCGAATTCCTTAGCATGACATTCAATGCTCTCCATGACCTAGCTGCAATCTACCTTTCCTATTGCTTTCAGCCAGGAACACTACCTACACTTAACATTCTGCGTCCACATTTATTTGCAGATATCTTATCTCCCCTAGTAGATTATGAGCTATTTGAGGGCAGAAATACTTCTTCCTTTTTAATCTTCTATAGTCCTTAACATGGGGTCTTCCATATAATAGACCCTTAATAAAAGTTTATTGAATTGAAATGTATGAGAAAAAAATCACTAAATGAGATAAAGAAGGCTTCAAACAACAATTAGCATTTATACAGCACTTTAAGATATGCAAAGTACTTTAGAAATATTACCTCATTTAATCTTTGCGTCCTGCTTGGGAAGCTAATTGTTATTATTATATATTCACAGATGAGGCTAATTGCTAATACTATATATTTACAGATGAGGAAACTGAGGCAGACAAAAGTTAAGAGACTTGTCTGGGTCCCACAGTTAGTATGCATCTAAGGACAAATTCTAACTCAAATCTTCCTGACTCCAGGCCCAGCCCCCTGTCTCGTATATCTACCACGTAGATGCCTCCAGGCACAACAAGGTACTATTTTTCTTATGACCCTCCCTCCTAGCCCTAGTTATACTGCATGATACATCTCCATCTTTTGCAAAAGGGGGTGTATAAATTGCCTTTATCTTCACAGTAGGTTATTTTCATCATGAGCACTGCAAGGTCCGATGACCAAGTGTCCCATGAAATGATGTTTTATGCTGCCTTGACACAAAGGATGAGATGAGCATTTCCTTGCATTATTTGCCTCTCAGAATCTGTGAGTCAGCCTTCCATTTAACTGTCCCTTCTTATGTCTTCTGGTTTCTTTACAGCGTGAATATTAATACTGGTAAGGCTCTTATCCTGCAGTAGTCTATCAACCATCTCATCAATGAACAAAGGCCTCCCTCTCAACACTTTTACAATCTTTGAGAATTCTCTTTACTCCTCCATTCATTACTTACGGTCAGAGCAATAATGAAAAGAAATCGAACTATTGGAATGGAACATAATTATATGAAGAAAATTAACTAAGCATAGAAGAACATCCATTACATATAAGATTAACAAGAAATAATTGTATCTCTTATTACCCTTTTATACGGTCTCATAAAAGGGTGCTTTATGAGGTCTTGCTGAGGATTTTTTTCCCCCTAAATCTTGGACATCTCTGCTTTTCTCTAAGTGGTATTAATATGTGGGCTCAGGGACTCACTTCCATTTTCATAGAATCATTGATTTATTGTTGGAAGAGACCCTTCTCCATTTTACAAATGAGGAAACTGGGGCCTACAGAGTTTGAGTATCTTACTCAGGATCACACAGATAGGAAAACGTCAAAGGTGAGATTAAAATCCAGATGCTCTGACTCTACATTCCCCAGTCTTTTCACCTACCAAACTGCCTCCTAGAGGTACCATCTTTAGAGATTCTGTATATACTAAGGAGGAAGCTGAAGCTTCCACAAGAAACTAAGCACAGTGGACATACTCCTTTCATTCCAAAGGATGTTAGAGCCAACAAGGAACCCACCCCACAGGGAGCTAGCCTGCATAGTCTTGGGAGAGCCGATTGTTAAATTTTCAGTGTGAGCATTTACAAGTCAGAAATCAACACACTGCAAATCAGGGCTTAATTTATTATTTTGCTGATTGCATAGATTTAAGAAAGCAATGGAGAAAATGTTCATAATGCAAATTAAATCTAAGTGTGTTACATGCATATTTTTTCCCCAGAGAGCTGGTTGTCAAAACTTTACCAGCCTTCCCCTGCAGTTTCCAAAATTATGATCAAGTCACTTTACACTTCAATTAGTAAGAACAATGAACAATTAGTATGACAATGGACAAGATGGAGGTGGGAATTAATCCTGGAACTAAAACTGGGCTCTGCTGGAAGTTCATATTCTTGGAGTTCCAGAAATACAGCAACTCTGTGAGGTAGGTACTCGCATTATCCCCATTTTACAATTGAGGAAACCGAGGCACATAGTGGTTAAGTCACTTGCCCAGGGTCACACAACTAATAAGTGTCTGAGGTCACATTTGAACTCAGGTCTTCCTGACTCCAAGCAATACTCTGCAAGACCAGCTGCCTTTATACTATTTGATATTGTTACCCACCCTTTCTTTTTTCAACACTCTCTTCTCTAGCTTCTATAACAATATGTTCCTTTTGCTCTGCTGCCTCCATAATCACTCCTTCATCTCCTTTCTGGCTTCTCATTTTACACTTGCTTCTTAAATGTGAGTGGTCCCCACTGTTCTGTCCTAGACCCTCTCCCTTCCTTCTTCTCCTTTCTACCCTTTGGTAATCTCATCCAGTCCAGAGGCTTTGTTAATCACATCAGTGCAAATCTATATTCCCAGCTCTACATTTGAGCCCCTATTTCTAAATAAGTCTATATTTTTCAAGCTTTTCAGAGCTCTAGTCCTATATTTTTGTCTGCCTTTCCTAATCCCTTCAACCATTAGTGCCTTTTCCTCAAGAATTCCCTTGTATTTATTTTGGAATGGTACTGGGCCTGTAATTTTGTTGGAATGAGGAACTTCCAGGCAAGAAAACTTCCTAATTAATGCAAATCAGCACTATCTCTGCAATTTATAGTCTTAGAGAATAGTCCTTAGGTGTGAAGTAACTTGCCCAGGATTATAGAGTCAGTATGGGTTTGAAGTAGGGTTTGAACCCAGGTCTTTTTGACTCTGAGGCCAGCTCTACACATGAAACCACACTGTCTCTACATTTTTTGATATTCTTATATATATAGATTTTTGTCTTCCTAGGTAGAATGTAAACTCCCTTCAGGACATGAATTATTTAATTTTGCCTTTGTATTCCCTATGCCTGGTACAGTACAAGGTCCCTAGTAAACAATAAATGCCTGTTAATTGCTGATTGATTGGCTGCTTTCAGTAAGATCAAGGCTTCCTTTCTTTACTCAAGATAGTTTATGACCATAGTCACACAGCCCATCTCTCAACTGATCACCTATGCAGTGTGTAGCATAGGATATATATTTGTTGTTGGCCAGTCATATTCAGTTGCATCTGACTTTTCATGATCTCTTTTTGGGTTTTATTCGCAGAGATACTGGTTGTATGGGGTATTCAGGGAAGACTAGCACCTCCGGTACGAGAGCTACTGAGCCCTTTTCAGGGCTGCTCATTTACCTTTGGTATCTACCCACTTTTGTATCCACCCAATTACAGGAAACTGTAGCACGAGCAGCAGTCACATCCCAGTAAAGTGTCTGGGCAGATGGGCTAAACCAAGTTGAGGCTTATCAACATGTCCATGAGTTAGGGGGACGTCTACCCCTTGGAATGGATGGATGAGAACAATGTGTTCCAAGGCCGTGAAGGCAGCTGAAGCAAGCCCTATGGAGCATTTAGAGCTTGGTCAGACATCAAAGACTTTAAGGTCATTGACTACATCCTGGAACATCACCAGTCATCTTGACTTTTGTCTTGTCACTGGACTTTGATGACTCAGGAAGAGAGAATGAGACTGATGACTTTGAACAGCTCTGCCTCACTTCAATCCAATTCATGTGAGAGTCAAGACATCACCCATGTCATTGGTCCTTTTCAAAAAATGAAGAGCCAACAATGAACAACTGGTTTTGCTACATCCTTCCCCAGCTCATTTTACAGATGAGGAAACTGAGGCAGTCAGAATTAAGTGATATGAGCAGGGTCACATAGCTAGTCAGAACCTGAGGCCAGAGTTGAACTCAGGAAGATGAGTCTTCCTGACTCCAGCCCCAGCACTCTGTCTACTGCATCACTTAGCTGTCCATAGGGTATATATAATAGGAATTTAATAAATATTCTGATTTAGAGGTCTTCAGGAAGGACATTGACAAGCTGCTGGCTGTTCAAAGAAGGATAATCAGAACGATGATAGGGCTTAAGTTCTTTTGAAGGAACTAAGGATTTTTAACCTGGAGAAGAGAAGCCTTAGGAAGACCCAAACGGTAGAATGCAGAAATGTAGAAGACAGATCTGATATGTTATACTTTACCCAAAAGGGAGGAATTAGGAACAATAGTTAAAAATTACAGAGGATATGATTTTGTTTGACATGAATAAAATCTTCCTAACATCAAAGACTATCTAAACATCAAGACTATCTAAAATTGAGTGGGCTACAATGATCGGTAGTGAGTTTCCCATCACCTGAGGTATTCAAGTAGAGAACGGATGACTACTTGGAAGGTTGTGGAACAGATTCCTATTCTGTACTGGCTGGCTTAGATAACTTCTTGGTCCCTTGCTTCTCTGAGATTCTGTGATTTAATCATTAAAAGGTCAATTCTGATGAGTGAGGAATGAGGGATAAAAAAGGAGATTGATTAGTTAAGGTCTGGGCCCTGATGGAGGACCTATAGGGAAAAGGAATAACGATAAGCTTCAACCACTTTTCAGTTTTGCCTAAGGCTTCTCATTAAGCAGGTCTATGGAATATGTGCTGAGTCTGCTATAGCCTGTATTCTCCTGACCTCTGCTGGATGTAATAGGCACATCCTAAGGTTGTAATACCACACCCATGCTAGGTAGTAATACCCACTGGTTTCTTGGAATCTTTGCATTGCAGCATTCCCTTTCAACTCTTTTCGATTGAACAAACATTTTCTAAGCATCTAGTATGCATTAGCAGCAAAGTACTGTGCTAAGCACTGGAAATGCAAGGAAATGCTCCTATCAGAACTTGAAAAATATAGATTTATTTACAAATATAGACACAAAGGTAGAGCTGGAAACAGATTTGCACAGATGTGATTAACAAGGCCTACTGACTGGCAAGAAGTATTTGAAATATGACTGATAAAAGGGTAGATTGGAAAAGATTGTGGAGGGACTGAAATTCTAGAATAAAGATTTTTTAACTCAATTTGGTCAACAATAGGGAGCCATGGAGGGCTTATGAGTCAAGGAGTGACACCATCAGAGTTGTGAATTACTATGATGATTCAGGCAATGTGGAAAAAGACAGATTGGAGAGGGGAGAAGCTTGAGGAAGGAATTGAGATCCTGCCTCAGTTCCTAGCAGTCAGGATGCTATTATAATAGTGTCTATGAAGATTCTACCTGAGGTTGAATACCATGAGTGTACAGAGGACCTAGACTGCACTGGTTTTCTTACTTCCTCACTAACAGGAGCAAAGAAGACAGGTAATAGGTGAGGGTGGAGGGTGAGGGGTAACCAGGGGGAAGCCACATCTTCCCCCTCCCTGAACAATTGCCCAACTGGGCTAGAAATGGAAGTATTAGTAAGGAAAAGCATTGAGAAATAAAGAAATAGTCACAATGACTCACATATGTAATAACATTTGTAGAAAGAACGTCTTTGGAGTCAATGAGTACTGGGTTTGAATCCTACATCTGACACATAATAACTGTGTGACCTTGTGCAAGTATTCAATGTCTCTCAGCCCTCACCTGTATAAGGGGGATAGGAAATCTGGTAGTGTCAACTTCACAAGGTTAGAAGAAGCCTCAAATGAGACACTATAGAGTATCTCAAAAGTCTTAGTGAAATTTTACACTTTAATAGCTTGAAACTGCACTAAGACTTTTGGGACTCCCTGTATATGTAAAAAAGACTTGAACTTCAACGTGTTTTGCTTTTTTTTTTTAATAAATAACATCATAAATGTCCATTATTATCCTTTGTAAGAATAGATATCAACAGGCAAGCACTGGATGGAGTTGAATAATGGATAAAAGGAATGTTTACCTCCATATAAATCTAAATTGACATATAGTCATCTGGTCCTCTCACCCAAATGAATTCACAAAACTCCCATTTGCCTTTTTAAAGCATAGAAGAAGAAAAATTCCATTTCACCCCAGCATTCCCTGAGATTTCGGTGCAAGATTAAGTTGGACTACTTTTAGCCACTCTGATGAAGGCAAGCATTGCACATGTGTCATAGAGTCTCACTCCACCAGGTGGCACAATGGATAGATCACTGGGCCAGAAGCAAGGAGATGTGAATTCAAATCCAGCATCAAATGCTTAGCAGTTATGTAACTCAGGGCCAGTCACTTAAAGCTTTTTCTCTCAATTTCCTCAGTGATCAAAAGGGAATAATAGAACCTATTAGATGAGATAATGTTTGTAAAGCACTTAATACAGGGCCTGGCCCAGGGTGCTTAAGGAAGACTTGTTTCCTTCCTTCTAGGTGGTGCAGTGGATAGAGCACCAGTGCAGGAGTCAGGACGACCTGAGTTCAAGTCTCACCTCAGACACTTGACAGTCACTAGCTGTGTGACCTTGGGCAAGTCACTTAACCCCAACTGCCTCATCCTGGGTCACCTCCAGTCATTCTGATGAATATCTGGTCACTGGATTCAGATGGCTCTGGAGGAGAAGTGAGGCTGGTGACCTGCACAGCCCTCCCTCACTCAAAACAAAGTGCAAGTCATGTCATTATTGAGAAGGAAGGTTTCTTTCCACCAAATGAACATCAGAAAATCCCTCTGGAACTTTCAGAAGCATTCCAATTCTAAGTACCCAACTTACCAAGTGTTTTGTCCTAAATGTAGCAAAAAATCTCTGTTTCATGGGTCTCTGCAGCCAGAGACATCATTGTCTACTGGCCAGTTACTGATGGTAAGTCCCGTTACCAAAGATGGCTTAATGTAAAGACGGAGTGAGAGGGAGAGAAAGAGGAGAAGAACAGGTGGATAAGGTTGTCTCCTATGGCAAATTCTACATCAAAGGAGACTGTTTTAGTGCTCGGACAAAGGCCATCTGGTCTTGTCATATCATCATATTTGTAAAGAGTCTCACACAATGCCAGGTACTCCTCCCCACTCTTTCATCAATAAATCTCTATTTCTTCCTCCTCTCTCTTTGAATAAAAGTTGACTTTTCTGAAATTCAATCAATGGTCTTCTTTCTCCTAATTATCCTCTTGATTATATCATGAAGTATACTAAAGGACCTTGTATCCCAAGAAGGTTAAATAGCACAAGTCCAAGGACAGATCCCCGGGACTATCTTTCTAGAGACATTTTTATGTTTTATGTCTATTAACATTTATTAATGACTACTCTTAGCAACAAGGTGGTACAGTGGTTTGGGTGCTAGGCCTGGAGCCAGAAAGATTTGAATTCAAATCTGCTAGCTATGTGATCCTAGGCAAGTCTATTGGTCTCAGTTTCCTCTCTATAAAATGAGCTGGAGAAGAAAATGGCACTCCAGTATCTCTGCCAAGAAAACCCTAAATGGAGACATGAAGAGTTAGACATGACTGAAACAACTGAACAACAATAACTCTTGGAATCTAGTCATTTGATCAGTTTTGAATCTATCCAATTGCATCAGTCAACTGTGTCTATCTGTCAATAATCATTTATAAGTGCCTACAAAGTGCCAGGAATTGTGCTAAATGGTGATACAAAGAAAAGCAAAAGACAGTCCTTTCCCTCCCTTCACTCTAACGGAGGAGACAAAATGCAAACAACTGTGTACGGAATAAATGAGAAATAAAAACTTCCTTTAGAAGGTGGGGTTTTAGCTGAGACTTGAGGGAATCAAAAATAGGGAGAACATTCCAGGCACAGGTGACAGCCCCTGAAAATACCCTGAGAGGCACTTCATCAGGAGATGGATGGGGTATCTTGTATGAGGAACAGAAAGGAGACCAATGTCCCTGGATCAGAAAGTACAGGGGAGTGAGGAGTGTAGAAAAAGATTGGAAAGATGGAGAAAGCAGAGTAACTGGATTGTGAAGGATTTTGAACACCAAACAAAAGATTTTGTGAAAGTGAGAGGGAGCCACTGACGTTTCCTGAGTAGGGGAGTGACACAGTCAAACCTATGCTCTAGGAAAATCATTTTGTGGCTGAATGAAGGATGGATTGGAGTGGAGAGAGAGGCCATTGCGATAGTATAGTCAGTCATGACAGGATAAGGGCTGGTATTAGAATGATGTCACAGGAGAGAAGGGGACATATTCAAGAGACTTTGCAAAGATGAAATATACAGGTTTGGGCAACAGATTAGACATGGAGAGACTAAAAGTCAGCTGGAAGGTTAAAGTAGGAGAGGTAGATCTGACAATTGTCAGCACAGAGATGATCATTGAATTCAGGGGAGCTGAAGAGATCACTAAATGATCCTGTTCTATAGAGGGAAAAGAAAAGAGGACCTAAGATGAAGCACTGTGGGTCACTCATAGCTAGCAGGCATGACCTGGATGAAGATCTATCAAAGGAAATTAAAAAGGAAGAGTAGGTAGATAGATAGAAGATGACCAGATTCAAACTCAGGAAGATAAGTCTTCCTGACGTCAGGCCCAGCACTCTATCCACTATGTGCCTCCTAGCTGCCCCAATTAAGTACTTACTATGTGCCAGATGGGGGTGGGGAACCTGTGGCCTGGAGGCCACATGTGGCCTTCTATGTCCTCAAACACAGCCCTTTGAATACAAACTTCACACAGCCAATCCCCTTAATAAAAGGCTTTGTTCTGTGAAATTTGGACTCAGTCAAAAGACCATACTCAAAGACTTAGAAAGCCACATGTTATGTCAAGGTTGAAGGTTCCCTACCCCTGTGCCAGATACTGTACTATACACTGGGGATGCAAAGAAAAAGAAAAGTCAATCCCTTCCTTCATTACATTCTAATGTGGTAAGATGATGTATACAGAAATAGGTTCATACAAGATACCCCCAGAATATTTGGAAGGTAACCTGAATGTGAAAGGCATAAGTAGCTGGGGCACCATGAAATGCTTCCAATAGAAGGGGGCATTGAGCTGAGTCTTTAAGGAAGCTAAAGGTTCTACTGGAGATGAAAAGAGAGAATATTTCAAGTATAGGTGGACCCTAAGTGTAAAGTATGGAAATGGGAGATAGGGCCTTGTTGGGGAGGGGTAACAAGTAGGCCCATGAGGATGGATGGTGGTGTGTATATATGGTAAGGATGCCTCCATTTTGTATCTGTGTTCCCAGACTGGACTGGTTCCTGAAACAAAACAAATCATAAATGTTTATACATTCATCCCCACGTGTGGAAGGGAATAAAGTGTAGAAAGGCTGAAAAGATAGAAAAAACTTAAAGAAAAAAGTTTATATTTGATCTTGGGATTCATAGAGGTAACTGAGAAAGAGGACACAGTTACTGTCTACAGGAAACCCTTTATGACATCCTATGACTCTGGAATCATAGTTTCTGGCTTCAAATCCTACCTCTGTTTGACTTCCTTGGACCAGTTACCACCTTCATAGACCTCAGTTTCCTCATCTGTAAAATGGTGGTGAGGCAAGGGTTGAGGTGGGAGTGGGATCCTAGATGGCCTATGAGGTCATTGCCAGTTTCAGATTTATGATTCTATATACTTTGCAAACCAAAAAATCCTATGCAGATCTGGTCCAAAAAGAGGAGAGGAGAGGAACATGCAGGGAAAGGAAGGTCTATCATACCACTGGTATGCATTAAATCAAGAGCGAGATTCTCAGACCTAAAAACCAATTGAGTGAATCTCTGTTCTGGTGGAATTTGTAAAAGATTTCAGATACTTAAGCAGAGACTAGAGAAGGCACTGAGGAAGAATTTGTGCAATGAATCTAACCCAGGCTATTGATCAGAAATGCACCAATTATCCAGCCTCTCTCTGTGGAAGAACATGATGGATATGGAGTCAGAGGCCTGGGTTCATAGCCCAGCTCTTCTGCTTGTGTGACCTTTGGAAAGACATTTAACTTTTACTAAATTTTCTCTATTATAAAATGCCTTCTAACATCTACTAATCTGTAAGACAAAAAGATTGGAACAGAATATTTTTTTAAATAGATTTTTATTAATATCACTTGCCTTACGTTGTCTAGATATCCCCCTATATCTCTCTTTCTCTCCACTCTGAGAGTCATCATTAAGACAAACAAATTTAAAAGGAAAAGACTAGGAAAAAAACTCAGCAAAATCAGTCAATAAAACAACAGCAACAAAAAATGGTGTCATACACAATGTTCTACACCCACGGATCCCCCTATCTCTACAAAGGATCATGTAAAGGTAATTTCTGATATTTCTTTTTAGGGGCTAAGCTTGTTATTTATAATTTCACTGTTTTCACTTATTGATTGTTTTAGTGTGGTTGCATCTTTCCATTTACATGGTTGTAATCATTGCATATATTGTCTTGTTAGCATTGCCTACTTCACTCTGCAACAATTTATGTAGATCTTTCCATGTTTCTCTGGATTCATGTTCATCATTTCTTACAGTATAATAATATTTCATTACATTTGTTTACTACAATTGGCTTAGCCATTCCCCAATCAATGGGCATCTACTTTGTTTTGAGTTCTTTCCTACCACAAGAAATGCTGCTAAAAAATAGCTTGGTCTATATGGAGTCTGTCTTTTTGTCTATTACTTCCTTGGAGTATTTGCCTAACTGTGAAATTTCTGGGTCAAAGGGTATGACGTTTTGGTCATTCTGTCTGCATAATTACAAATACTTTCAAAAATGGTTGTAGTAATTCATAGCTCCACCAACAAGGCATTAGTGTGACTGTTATTCCACAAGCCTTCAACATTGTCAATTCCCATCTTTTGTCATCTTTACAAATTTGCTGGGGATGAGGTAAAATTTCAGGATTGTTTTGATTCACGTTTTTCTTATTATTAATGATTTGAAGCATTCTTTCATATGTTTGTTAATGAACAAGATCATTTCTAAGGAACATTCTAACTCTAATTCTATCATCCTATCATCCTACTTAAAATCCTCAATGGCACCCTACTACTCACAAGATAAAAATCTAACCTTTGGTCTAGTATTCAAAATGCTCTACAATCTAAACCTTACCTAGGTTTCACATCTTATTCCCCTCTACTTTCCTTCTTAAACCTTCTGCTCCGGTCAAATTTGTCTCCTCATTGTTTCCCAAATATGCCATTTATATTCCTACTTCCCCATCTTTACTCATTCTTGCCTGGAATGCTTGTCTCATTCTTGTTCCTTCCTTCCTTCCTTCACTCCCTCCCTCCTTCCTTGTCTTTGCCAAAACCTTAAACTCAGTACACTCTGAAGCCCATATGTTGCACAACAATAAGTCCCTGCCCAAACTCCACTTGAGGCCTCTTTTCAAGACACTCCTGCCTTCAGAATGATTATCAATAGTTACTGTTGCTCTTTCCCTCCCTACTTTTTTTTAATCTTTCTTTTGCTCATTAAAGGGGACATCCCTGTCTACTTCTTAAAGAGGCTTATTCACTGAATGGGCATTACCTCACTCTAAGTGAGTATCTAAATAGGCCAAGGTCTCCCAGTGCATCCTGGGCCTTCTCTAGTCATCCTGATGAATATCTGGTCACTGGATCCAGATGGCTCAGGAGGAGAAAGTGAGGCTGGTGACCTGCACAGCCCTCCCTCACTCAAAATTAAGTCAAGTGCAAGTCATGTCATCATTTCTCTGATGGCATGGTCTTATTCAAAAATGAAGGCTGAACACAGACAGACACATATCAATTCTACCCTTTCTTCAAGCATGGTTGCTCTCTTATCCCTTCCATGAAGCTTTTCTTGGTTGCTCCAGCTCTTAGCAATCATTGACTCACAGAAACATAGTATTTATGGTCTGAACCCGTTCTGTATTACTTACTGGTATGTACTATTCATTTTTCAATAATGGTGCAATTAAGGTTATTTGGGTACTTGTGGGAGATAGCCTAATGCAGCCAAGAAAGAGTCAGGCAAGTCATTTACCCTCCCTCAGTTTACTCATCTGTAAAATGAAGCTAATAGTACACCTATGTCACAGAGTTATTGTGAGAATCAAATGAGATAATATATGCAAACTCCGTTACAATCTTAAAATATTATGTAAATGGTAGCTAGTATTATTATGACTTAAAGTATGCTGCTCAGTATTTTGAAAAAAAAAAGTGTTCCTGTCCTGTGTTTCTTAAATAGATTGTGGGCTCTTTGGGGACAGGAATCATGTCTTATGCCTTAGCACTTATAACTCCTACATATGGTAGGTGTTCAATAAATGTTGTAAACACTGACAGGATAAAGTCTTAATAATGATTATATTCACATGCAGTTTTTTTTTCTATATGGAGCATGAAAGGACAGGGCTGTGTTAGGTAACAAATATTCAGTTGGGGTTTTTTTTGGTAACTATTCTTCCATTTCACTTAAATTGTTCTTTTTTTGTCATATAATTGGGTAAAATAACTCCTTATGATTGCTTTGATTTCCTCTTCATTGGTGATATATTCACCCTTTTCATTTTTAAGAAGAGATTTGGGTTTTTTCTCTCTTTTTAAATCATAATAACCAATGGTTTATGTATTTTATTGGTTTTTTTCATAAAACCAATTCCTTGCTTTATTTATTAATTCAATGGTTTTCTTTTTCTTGATTTTATTAATCTCACCTTTAAGGTTTTCATTAACAAGTATGAAAATTTTCTCATCACAACTTCTGTTGCTCTAGTGTAGGTTTCTGGGTATCCTTTTTTTTTCACTTCTCAAGATGCTTAAAGTTAAGGCTTCTAGTATATCACATTCTGGGTAAAGGCAAGAACAAGGAGCAGATATTGTATAATGGAAAGAGCTCCAGATATGAAGCCAAAAACTTTAGATTTTCATCTCAGCATCTACTTACTGTTCATGTGACCTTGAGCAAGTCACTTCAAGCCTTGTCTTGGTAAAATAAGTTCTGACAAGGTGATTGCTAAGGTCCTGTCCAGCTCTAAGTTCTCTATTCTCTGTGTGTGTTCATCCAGAGAAATGATGACATGACTTGCACTTGACTTTGTTTTGAGTGAGGGAGGGCTGTGCAGGTCACCAGCCTCACTTTTCCTCCAGAGCCATCTGAATCCAGTGGCCAGATATTCATCAGGATGACTGGAGATGACGCAGGATGAGGCAATTGGGGTTAAGTGACTTGCCCAAGGTCACACAGCTAGTGAGTGTCAAGTGTCTGCGGTGAGATTTGAACTCAGGTCCTCCTGACTCCTACACTGGTGCTCTATCCACTGCACCACTTAGCTGCCCATCTCTGTTCTCTAATAATGAAAGCATAAGAAGCTTGAGTTGTAAGAGCTCCAGGATAATGATGTCAGGTGCTTGGTGGTGAAATCTATTTTACAACGATACGTTCAGAAACAGAAAAAGATTCATGACTAGGATATAATATTTGTAAAGTGCTTAGCTCAGTGCCTGGCACATAGTCGGCACTAAATATTTGTTAGCTATCATAATCACTATTATTATGATGAAACAGACAGTAAGACCCATGAATAGCCTTCTCAACCCAGCCAGAAAAGGCCAGATGGGAGCATATTAAATGAGAAAACCAACTGCCTCCAAAGGCTAGAAAGGAAAGCAGCACATTGGGAATGCTCTTGAATTACATAGCAGTGAGCACAGTAGGCAGCCCCTCTCTCCTCCTTGTACTCCAGGACAATGTGTGACTTCTCTGTGTGAACCCCTCCCTAGAACAAAGGTTTTGTTCTGGCATTAACTCAAAACTCCAATTTCCAAGCTGCTACAACCCTGAGGATCAACTCCAGGATGATAAGATAAGATTTAACATACCACTGGGATCTTAAAATCCTAGATTGGAATTGTAAGGACCTTAGAGGTCAACTAGTCCAACTCTTTCATTTTATAGAAGAAAGGATACAGGCCCAGGGAGTGAAATAACTTGCCCACAATGATAGTAAGTAGCCAAATGAAGTACTCCAGAATGAGCCTATTATGTGTTTTTTGGGCTGCACTAAATAAAACTTGTCCTATATTCAATGCCTAGTTATTCTGAATGCTTGCTGGGAAACTGAGGTCCTTTTGGAGTAAAATATCAAAGTTCCCAGGGTTTTCTTAAGCTAGAGAGATTTTGTAACAAATCTCTCACATCCCTTTAAAAACAAATAAGTGTACCTAGGTCCATTGAGTCAATGACTAGAGTCAATGCCACATGCTATGTGAAAAGCAGCCAGGTCCAGGATAGGATGGACACTCAACAAGAACAGAGGTCGGTTGTTCTCTCTGGGTACTTCAGTATAATTAGTGCTCTCCCTGCAACAACCTTTAGCAAATGATGACACTACTCAATGTTGAATCAGCTCCATAATATCATTGTATGATAGGAATCCCCGCCACCCCCACCCTCTGACTGGAAAGATGGGCTAAGCAAAGTATCTGGAGGAAAAGACAATTGGCTTAATAGAATCCACAAGTCTCCACTCTTTTTTCTTCTCAGGTGGTGATAGAAAGGGAGAAGAGTCCCAGGACAGAGTATCTAGAAGGCATCTTGCTCTGCATCCTTCAAGATTGGACTTTTCAGGGAAAGGAGAAGAGAGAGACATCTATAAGGAGCAACGCTCCCCAAAGCAGGAGCCTCCTTTTCTCCTACTATTCCTCATTTTCTTCTTCCTCTTCGCTGCCCTCACTCAGGGGAAATTCTCTTTGGGACTTCTGCATTCCATGAATCCTGGTCTCCATTGGGCATTCCTGGTTTAAAATTGCCTGTAGAAAAGACAGAAAGAGAAAAGCCTATCAGTTTGTTTATAGACCTTTCTTCTCACCCACCTTCCAACTATCCTCAAGGTCTCTGTAAAGTGAATTTTCACATCAAAGCCTGAAAGGGCCCATGATCTTCTTCAGTAAATTTATGATTAACAGCCAGTCTGTAGATGTCACTGAGTTGCACTTCTATGCTCTGTGCACCAGGGAGAGGTAGAAAAAGGAAAAGAGGAAATAAGATGAACCTTGAAGGAGAAAGACAGAAAGCTTCAGCAGAAAGGTGAATTATTATTGTCATAATAACTGTTATTGTGGATCTGTGATTTCATGAGTGTGCATTCCCAATGTGGAAACTTCGTATACCACTGTATCTCAGCCACTTCTGAGTAACTTACTGTCATGAGATGCCAGGGGAACTCAAAAATGAAATGACTTGTCCATGGATCATACACAACTAGTATGTGTCACAGATAGGGTTTGATCCTAGAACTTCCTCACTACAAGACCAACCCTCTACTTGCTAATCCATGATGCCTCTCCTCATAATTATCATGAAAAGGGGAAAAAAACTCATGAGAGAAGAGAGAAAGAACAGAAAAGGAGAAAGGCAGAGAAACACTAGTGAAAGGGAAAAAGAGGAAAAAAGAAAAGAAGGAAAAGAGAAAAGAAGGGCTCTTTCAACATGGTTAAAATTGTCCCTTACAATCTTTTCTTCCTTGGCTGGTGGGCTTCGAAGGTAGTAACAGAGTGGAGCATAGGCAATGTTGATGATGCCAATGATGACCATGAGCCAGGGAAAACCAATAGCATGGACGATAGCACCCCCAGTAGATGGACCTGCAAGGGTTAAATCGAGCATTTATTGCAGATCCACCAGACAGACCAGAAAGAGGGTGGGTACTGTGCTGTTGGGAAGTAGGAAGGATACAGAAAGGAGGCCATGAGAAAGGTCAACCATGAGAAACAAGAAGTGCTTGGGATTCTCTACCTCAGTTTAAAACTGACTGAATAATCAAAGTGGGAATGATGAGATGGAAGAGGGATAGCAGCTTATGGAGAAACTGGTCTATAGTGTTGTCTTTTCATGGGGGCATACCAATAGCAAATCCCATGCAGAAAGCCACATCAGCGATAGCATAGACACTCCCATACACAGATGTGTGGCGAAGGTCTACCAGGTGTCCCATGATGGGCATCATGGAAGAATCCACCATGCCTGTGGCCAAAGCAAACAGCACAATTAGTCACTGCCAGCCCTCCTCGCCTGCTGGACTCTGTCTTACCTAGGTGTCTTCACTCAGCATTCTGGCTGTATGCTGTTCCCCTTACGTTATCTCTCCTCCATCCCCTTTCTCATTCAATCCTTTCCTTCCCCCTCTCCTCTACCTTCTCTCCCCCAGGTAGGAATTACAAGGCCTTTCCCGAACCGCAACTGCCTTTACCTCATCTCCTCTTTTTCCCTCATTCACTCCCCGTACCCAATCTGGATCAGAGGAAGGATCAAGGAAGCCAGCTGACCCAGAACCTAATATCAAGGTGAGTTCCCAGGCCCAGGAAGGAGGGAAGAGGGAAAGGGGAATAGGATGGAGGAAGAATTGCATGCTTGACTTCCTTCTGTGGGAGAAAGTTCTTACCAATAGCAAAGCCTAGTCCCCCATTGGGGCCAATGAGACCAAAAATATTCCGAGCTAAAGGAACCTTTGAGAAAAAACAAAAGCAGATACTATTCAGGGAGTGACACCCTGTGAGTGCTACCCAAAGGGCTGTGAGAGTTACATAGAGAGACGAGGCAGCTCTGTACCATGGACTTCCCACATCTAAACCTTCACGTGCTTTCTTATTCTCCATTGTTACTGCTACCATCAAAAAGTGTTTATGTTCTTAATTGTGTGTGTGTATATGTGTGTGTGTGCGTGCGCGCGTGTGTGTGTGTGTATGAGGGAGTAGATAGGCAGGTCTTCAACAAACACTGGACCAAGAGAACTACACAGAGCAGGGACTGACAGCTTATGGCAACTCATACTAAAAATGGGATTTAAAAAAATGATTTCATGGTACAGTCAAAGTGACCCTGGGAAAAATGGTTAGATAGGTAAAGCTCAACCTTGATGTACCACCTCTATGGCCTATAGCAGGGATTCTTAACTTGGGGTCGATGGATAGATTTTTTTTTTTTTTTGCGGGGGGGGATCCATGAATTGCAAAATATATATAAAATTTAATATTATTATTAAATTATATTAATATCATTGACTTCTTCAGTAATCCTCTGTGTTTTATTTTATATATTTAAAATATTATTATGAAAAGAGATTCATAGGTTGTACAAAACTGCAAAAAGTCACCACGAAATAGAAGAATTTAGAACCTTTAATAGCACACACACACACACACACTCACACTCACACTCACAGACTTCTCAGTGCTAGCTCAATAGTTCTCTCTCTTCCTCTATACTTAGTCTTTGTCCCATTCTTTTGAGGGTACACTAATCGCCAATGACATATTAACTAATAAGTAAAGCATTAACAACTGATAACTTGTTATCAGGCACATTACATTTTAAAAGGAGATTCTTTTAAAAAGAACAATCATTTTCCCGTTTCTCTGATCTATTGGGAATGTTGTCCCAATGGCTTACTTAGGGGTAGAAGAGACCTTTCCATTTCAGATATTATCACTGTTCTCCTAGTGTTGGGAGGGACTGAATAAAGGACATCTTGGCTTGACCCCCTTGGCTTGACAGGTGGCCAACACCAGAAACACCACTCATCGGCCCCAGGCTATACTAAACTGATTCTGAGTCATTCTGGTGTTTTCCTCCCTCACTAAGTGATCCCCTTCTTATCCTCTCTCCCCTCCCACCTTCAAGTCTCCTGTGGAATAGGGACAGGAGAATTATAATTTATGGTTACCCAAACCAGTTTCTACCAGTGTTATCACCTCTTGACCAGATCCTGAGCCCCTGAATAGGGTCTGTGTTTCGGTGAAGGTTTTTCTACCACCGGATACAAGATGGGCATTTGGTATTTTGCCTTGTTTCTCAAAAGAACTGGCTTTGAAGCAAAGTTCTCCAGGGACTGATCTAGCCCAAAGACTCCTAGTTATACTCACACAGAGCAGACTGGTACCTACTACCAACATCCCAATCAGAGAACATAGCCACCTATAAAAAGGAAGCAAAGCAACTACTTTAGGGAGATGTTGTTCACCTCCAGGCCCAACCCCAGTCACATTACTCCCAAGGATGGCTAGTATGGACACTATCTGAGTACCATTTCCAAAAACTACTTCCTATCTAAACAAACCAAACAGTATCTCTATACCTGACTAGATGCAAACATTGCTTTACCTAATGGAAAGAAGGATACTCTTTTCTTTTTCTTTCTAGAGGGGATGTGGTGGATATCTGAACTATGACAATGGCTCTTGAACCTTTGCTCAGACCATTTTCCCTACCTGAAATATCCTCCCTCTCCTCTCATTCATCTAATCATTCTTCAAGGCACAGCAAAAATCCTCATTTATTCCTTTCCAGATCACCTTAACCCATGATGTACTTTTCCTTTTTGATGCCTGATAAACTGAGTACACTACTCCTTTTGGCATTTGCTGGTCATGTCCTGCCTCGTGTTGCTCATGATCCTCTGATGTGAGTATGTCTTTCCCAACCTCCCACCCCCCCACCAACTAAATCATAAGATCCTAAAGAATAATGACTATGTCTTATATTTCCTATGTGCCCCTCTTAGGTCTTTGCACAGTGCCATGAACATAGTAGGTGCTTAATAAATACATTAATGGACAAATTCTCCATCCTTATGTGGCCTTCCTTTCAATCACATCCAAGGTGGCTTTGATAGTCTAAGATGGAATATCCTGTTGATTAGAAGAAACTCCAAAATTCAGAGATAAAAGGACCTTCAGAGGCCATCAATATCTGAACAAGAATCCGCCATAATATATCCCAGACAAGGGGTCATCCACCCTTTGCTTGAAAATGATGAGTGATGAAGAACTCAGTACCTCATGAGGGAACTCACTTTACTTTTTAGGTAGTTCTAGTGGAAGAAGGCAGTTGTGTGGATGAAGTGAATAGAGTGCCAGGCCTAAAGTCAGGAAGACTCATCTTCCTGAGTTCAAATCTGATATCAGATACTTACTGTGTGCTCGTGGGCAAGTTACTTAACCCTGTTCACCTCAGTTTCCTCATTTGTAAAAATGAACTGGAGTCAGAAATGGCAAACTGCTCCAATATCTTTGCCAAGATAACCTCAGATGGGATCAGAGGAGTTGGACATGACTGAGATGACTGAACATTAACACCTAAGTTGTTAGGAAGTTTTTCCTTACATTGTTCCTTTCAGTTCTAACTCTGTGTGATTCCATGATCTCCTTAACAGATGCTAGAACCACTATCTTGCCTTTCCACATCCTCTCTAATTCCACAGATTACTTACCGACCCATCTTGTTGGCCAATACCCCAAAGAGGTTGGTGCCAATGAGATAGGACACACTGGCAGGCAGGAAGGCTAGACCTGAAGGGAGAAAAACATTTCTTTTGACTTTCTCATTTTTTCCTCCTATAGGAACTTCTCCCTTTGAAGGAAGCATGCCCCTATCTGACACTTTACTCTCTAGGGTAGTCAGAGAAACTTTTTCTCCATTTCACAAAGCCCCCATCCACTCTGAGCCCCGTACAACAAAGGAAATCCCTGTGCAAAGCAGGAATGTGTTGCCTTCCCACCTGTACTTTGCCCTGTGGCATAGGGTAAAAGGAGAAAGGGGAAAGGAAGAGAACAGTCCTGCTTAGGAAGAGGAAAACATTTATTTTTCATGTTAACTATTACCATTGTGTAGCAAGAAGAACATTGATTCAGGGATCTGATCTTGGTACCTTGATAATTTTTTTTGTTCTTGTCCAGATGTTAACTGTAACTGAAGTCACTGGCCTCTTAGAGCCTCAGTTTCCTAATCTGTAGACTGGGGTGATGATAGCACAGATCTGACCATGTCACCTCATTGCCTATTACCTCCAGGGTCAAATATAAAATCCTCTGTTTGGCTTTTAAAGTCCTTCATAACTTGTCCCCTTCCTATCTTTCCAGGCTTCTTATACCTTCCTTATATCCAGCAACACTGACCTCCTTGCTGTTCCTCTAAAAAGGCTCACTATCATCTTACTCTGGGCATTTTCATTGGTTATTCCCTAAAATCTGTAATTCTCTCCCTCCTTGTGGCCATCTCTTGGATTTCTTGGCTTCCATCAAGTCTCAGTTAGAGAGTCTCACCTTTGAGAAGCCTTAGCTGCAATATTAGTGCCTTCTTTCTGAGATCATCTTCAATTTCTCCAGTATATGTTTTGTTTGTACATTGTTCCCTCAACCTGATCCCCACATTAGACTGAGCTCCTTGAAAGCAGGGATTTGGGGGTGAGGGTGATAGAAAGTATCTAGCAAATAGTAGGTGCTTTATAATTGCTTTTGGGCTTGGCTAATTAGTAGCACTTTCTTTTTCACTGTTGTTATGAGGATCAAATGAGATATGAAGTGTACAAATATTTTATCAATGGAAAGGCACTATACAAATGTCAGTGCTTTTTCTTTCCTGTTCTGATGTCCCTGGATCTACAGCCCTCAAGAATGCCTCCATTTATGAAGGTGATTCCCTTGGCTCAGTAGCAGCAGTAAAGCATGGAGCTTTAAGAAACACCTACCCCAATTTCCAAACCCCAGCAGCGTGGATTGATTTTCATGGAGTCATTATTCATTTTCCTTCCTGGCCATGCTTGTACACAAGAACACACACTGACTAGAGAGCTGTTCAGAGCTAGGGCTAAGAGAAGCTATACCAACAGTAAGTGTCAGAGTCTCAAGCAAATGACACTTCCCTCATCTGTCCAGTGTTCTCATAATCTGAGCTGACACAAAAGGGCTTCAGCAGCACCCAGAGAAAGACAAAGTCTTGGAATTCAAGGCTTGGAGAAGCAGTAACCCATTAACCTATGCTTGGAACTCAATAGCCTTTCCTGGACCCTATGTTATTTAGTACTTTCATGAGGAAATAAGATACTGTGTGTAACTTCCACTGTGTGTGGGAGAGGGAGACATAGAGAAAGAAAAACAGAGAGACAGATACGGAGAAAGAGAGACAGACAGAGACAAAGAAAGGGACAGAGAGACAGAAAAAACAGAGACACAGAGAGAGATACAATAAGTCCTTTTGGACTACAAACACCAGGAATAAATAAGCAGGCCAAACCAGGGGCCTGGTTTACTTCTCTGTGTCTTAGGCCTCATTTCCTACTTCTCTCTAGTTCAAGGGGAAGCAATATTGCCATACTTTAAAGGATAAATAGCCACTGAAATTATAATTAGACCAGAGATAAATGTTTCACAAGTCACTGGGTATGACATTTATTTTTATTATATACTTTCAATAGACAGGAAACAAAGAGCCTCTAGCATGGTTTGTCTACACTAAATGACAGCTGTTTTAGGTGATCCTGTTGGTCTACAATAATTATTCTTTTTAATAAAGTCAATAGCTATCCTATTGTGCTTTGGGTGAAGTTCCTTCCTGGAAACCTTCGGGTATCTTAGATACATCTCTAACATCTCGGTTATTGCTTCATTCTACTCTGTGAACCCGAGGTCTCAAAATCAAACATAATTTGGTGACATCTTGCAATGCGTAATTCATTCCCTTTTGGCCAGCATTCAGTGAATAAAGAGGTGCCAGGGTGGGAGGATTCTACTTATGGCCATGGACAGACTGTACAGTAAATGTTTTGTAGTAGTAGAACATTGTTTTTTAGTGTGCTTCAGATAGGTATAATTGATTTTATCACAAGTGTGTTTCTTTTAGACTGAATTCAGGGCAAAATGTTAGAGAAAAAGCCAATAAGAGGTAAATGCTCCTGACTTTGGCAAACTACAAATGTACCAATGTTCTTCTCAATCAACAAAATGATGGCAGGGTCCAGAAGGTCAAAAGTGGTGTGATGTGGTAGGGCGAGTATTGAACTGAGTATCAGGAATTCCTGGGTTCTGATTCTCATTGTTACTCATTCACTGCGTTACCTTGGGCAAGTGACTTACCCTCCCTGGGGCTTAGCGTCTTCCCCTGGAAGGTGAAGGGGTTCTATAAGAGGAGCCCTGAGGTATCTTTCAGCTCTAAAATTCTATATGCTAGTCTAGAAAAAAAAAATGCCTCTGTTATTCCAGGAATTGGATACAAATTCTGTCTCTGATGCTTACTGTCTGTGTGACCAAGGGAAGATCTCCTCACCTCCCTGCTCCTTGGTTTCCACATCTGTAAAATGAAGGGTTTGGATTAAATGGTTTTTTGTCTATGACCCTATGATTTTTTGAAATGCTTTTTCAGGCCTTCTCATGACTTGTTCCCAAACAGGGTGGCCACCGCTCAGTGAAATTTGCATCTGTCACTCACCCCCCACCAGGAGCCAAAAGAGCCAGAAGGAGTATTATCTGTATGAATGGTACCTCCTGAATAAGACTTAACGTAATTAAGTCAGACCAGAACCAGTTTCTGGTGAGAGAAATTCAATTGAGGGGTAAATGGGGAGTACAAATGGGAGCCTAACCTCACATTGTCCCCTCAGAAAATTAGATTTGGAACATTATATTGGGCACTCAGCAAACATCGTATCTCTGTCAGCTTATCCCCTCCCCATGGCCACCGCCCTCTTCTCTCAGCAGCTGTGACTAATTGGCATGTAGCCTTCCCTGTTCCCCTGCCTTGGACTTCCTGGAAAAGGCTGGAGCCCCACTTATGACCCTAACTGTGTCACAGAAGTTTCTTCCTAAAAGGTAGTCAAAGGACCAGGGGCATGGGGAAATTGGAGTCACTAGTCCTGGATCCACAGCTTTACTAAGGGAGAATGGGGAAATCGCCCCCTTCTCACCGGATCCCATTCCTTTGCCCTAGCATTCTCACACAGGCAAGATGAACTTACAATAAAAAGGAGAAAGGAAATCACAGTGGAGTCACCTGAGCTAGTATCTAAGAGCTAGTGTCTTTTAATAAAACACTTTGAAAAGTATTTTCCATGTATTATGTCGTTTGATCCTCACAACAATCCTATGAGAAAGTTACTAATATTTATCCCAATTTTCTACATGAGTAAACTGAAGCTCCGCAAGCATTTAACTGACATGTCCAGGGTCACACAACTAGTAAGTATCTGAAGCAGGATTTGAACTCTGGTCTTCCTGGTGCACCATCCACCATGCCACACAGGTACAATAACATAAGGGGGGAGAGGACGGGGATGAAGGAGAGGCAAAAGTTACTTAGTATTTTCAGCAGAAAGAGAGGGATAAAAAGAAATAATGGGTTGTTGACATGAATATAATCACTGAGCAGGAAACATCAACTTGTCCCCCAGTCTCCTTCTCATTGGCCCTTATGTTAATCTTTTAACAGGCTGGGGCTTGTTCTCACTGTATTACAAATCCTTGGCCTTCTTTCCAGCAGCTAGGAATTATTTCATTTTTTGCTTCCTTTCCTAAAACTCCAAAATCTGGGCCCAGATGTATCCTATTCCTCCTTCCCTCCCTCTTACTTTCCTTAACGTACTCAGACGTAGCTCACACATACCAGGCATAGGAAAGAGTTCTGTTCAAGAAAACACAGTTCTGCTGTCCTATCAAAGGCGACACGTGATCTCTTCGAATCCAGCTAGAGAGAATGACTTCTGGGCCTTTTAGGAAGTGTCATGTCAACAAAAGAAGACCACTCCCCTCACCACCTCCTCCACACTCCTGCTGAAATGGTTTGACGGCCTGATACTTACCCAGTTGCCACTTGGGGGAACACATGGTCTGCATCATCCATATAGGCAGTGTGGGCTCCAGTATGGCCACTCCCATGTTGGCAAAGCAGAGGGAACCTGCAGAGACAGTCTTGATGAGCTGTCCAGTTGCCCCAGCCAAAGCCCCCAATTCCCTTTCCATCCCTGGTTACCTGCAGCCACCAGGATGTAAGGGTCTCTCAGAAGAGTTAACATGGGAGTGCCTTTGGAACTCTGCAGGAAATAAAAAAATCCTTCTGAAGGAAAAGAAAATTTCTCTGAAGGAAATAAAAATTCCTTCTGATTGTATGGCACAGTGGTTTTTCTTAAAACATGTTAACATTTATAATCTTCTTTGTATGAGCTAGATAAAACAGGCTGCATTATTGCTATTTGACCAGTGAACAAAGTGAAGGTCAGAGTGAATAAGTGAAGGGTCATTCATTCGTTTATTCAATCAGTGTTTAGTAGGTATCTGTCATGAACAAGACGTTAGGCTTTCTAGGTATTATGAAGATTTTATATTTATACTATTTTATATATTCCTAGGTATGTGAAGATTTTAAAGACCTAGTCCCAGCCCCAAAGGATTTTTAAATGTCACAGAAACTATAATATGATAGGTGATACAGCTAGCTATTGACAGAGCCAGGATAATGTCTAGCCCCAAGCTCCTGCCACAGCATAGAAAAATATATAGAGTATTCGACTGGGGAGCAACTATATTGGACCTGGAGTCAGAAGTTCAAATCCAACCTCAGAAACTAGGTGTAAATGACAAGTCTGTCTCAGTTTCCTCACCTGTAAAATGATCATAATAGCACTTACCTCCCTCCCCTTTTCTTCCCCCTCCCCCCTGTGGTAGTGAGGACAAAATGAGACATTTGTAAAGTGCTTTTCACACCTTAAAGCCTACATAAATTCTAGATGTTATTGTTATTGTTACATAGACCTAGGGACAAATTCTGCCTTTGATATTTATTAGCTTACTAGCTATATCACCACTGGGAGATCCTGCTGGGTGAGTGCCTTACAGTGGCACTATTAGGTAGATCTAGCTCAGGTTTCTATTTCCTCCCCGCCCTACCCCCTAACCATCTTCTACCTCAGCGGACAGTGCACTCCTCTGCCTCCTCCCACATTCTTTTCTTTTCTGTAATCAAAATCAGATCAATACTTGCCATTGTTTCTGGAAAGGGTGTGTCTGTCCACTCCTATCTCTTGTCACCATAAATCTACTCACCAACCTTGTGACTTTCCAAACAAAATGCCCCCTCTCTGACCACCACTACCCTACTGGTGTTTTCACCTTCTATTGTAATGTAAGTTCTTTGAGGGCAAAGGTGATCTTTGTTTTGTATTTGTATCCCCAGTGTTCATTAGCATTGTGCTTGGCACATAGAAAATGCTTAAATGTGTTTTCATTCTTTTAACCTCTCTTACCTGCTTTAAGAGCAGCTAGATGACACAGTGGATAGGGCACTGGAACTGGAGTTGGGAAGACCTGAATTCAAATCCAGCCTCATGTACTAGCTGTGTGACCATGGGTAAGTGACTTAACCCTTTTTGCCTCAGTTTCCTCATCTATAAAGTGGTTTGGAGAAGAAAAATGGCAAACTACTCCAGTGTCTTTGCCAAGAAAACCCCACAGCAGGTCACAAAGAGTTGGACACAACTGAAACGACTGAACAACACCTACTGTAAAGAAGTAATAAAACTCATTATGCCTCCCTCACTGGGTTATTATGAGGTTCAAATGAATTAATGTAGGAAAAGTGTAGCATAACTTACCTAAATGTCAGTTACTGTTATCCCAGAGAGCAATGTGAGGGGCACTTGGAAGGTGCTGCTACTGAAGCCCTTTAACCTCTATACAGTGAAATGTCTCCTTTGTCAAGGAGTTAGGATTTAAGTTTCTGACTTTTGGAGGTCTCTGGTTTCCTGTGTACGTAACATAACTGGTGTTACAGTAGACAGTTTACAAAGACCTGAGCTTAGCTGCTGACAATTCTGCCTTGGTCAGAATCCAGTAAGGGAAATGGTTTGCATTTTATTCATGCTGTTGTGCCCTCCGGACATTCCACAGAGCCATTTTAGAATCGTAGAATGTTTCTGCAGGACGGGAACTTAGAGTTCATGTTAATTCAATATTCTTCTTTTAAAAGGAGCAAGGAGGGTCAGGAAAAGTAACAGCTTCAAGGTCACATGACCAGTAAGTGGCAGAGCCAAAACCAGAACCCAGGTCTTCTGACTCCTAGTCCAGTGGCTTTTTTCCCCCAGGATACCCTAGTAAGTGTCTTGCTTCTCGAGTGTACTCATTCAATGTGGAAGAACTGATACTCATCAAAGGTGAGTTATGCAAAGGTCACTCCCTACCAGATACAACCTGATAAATCGCTTTGGGGCACTTCTATCTGCAGGAGTATAATTCAGGAGAAAGCTGGAGAACAATTTTATCTTGGGTCCAGCCTTAAGATGGGAAGAGGGTTATAAAAATTAACTTTCCAAAAGAACCCATTCCAATTCCCAGAGCCTTTGTCTGGTCAGTTTACTCTTCTGCTATGGGACACAGATTTTGGATACTTGTCACATCTTCGCTCCCTGGTACCTAGACGCTACCCTACTCAGACATCCTATTCTCTGGTAGCATTTGCTACAATCCCTGGAACTCTAAAAGAAAAAATATATATATTTCCTAGGAATTGTCATCATCTCAAGAGGTCAAGAGATTTCTGGATAAGATGGGCAAAATCTTGGAGAGTTGTCTAGATCAGGCAAAGAAGGAGGATGGGAGTAGAGATGAGACCCTTACCCTTGCTTTATTTTCTAATCTTTTTCCCACTGAGCACTGACCCCTCTCTCTGCAACTTTCCCCTACAGGTACAATAGCATTAATATCATATGTAACAGAGTTAGGACATAAGCCCACATGCTGTTGTAATATTAATATCAATTTATGCTGATCTGGAGGCATTCTCAACTCTGAGTGGCCTCTCAAACCTTGCTTCTTATCCAGCAATATGTCCAGCCTTCTGTCACCTGCAAATTTACACAAACTTGTACTCTCTTATTTTCTTATCGAAGTTATCCCAGGTGCAAAAAAAAAAATAGTAGTCAATCCCACTTTCCTCATCTCCCAAGCAACAGGATTCTCCTCCTCCTTTCACCACATTCACCCAAGGTTGGATGTAAGAATGGTAATGATAGAGCTGGTATGATATTCCCATTCCCAGCATATCAGCTACCCAGTGTACCTCCTGCAATGACTAATGAAGAGTTTGTTGTAAAAGACAGTCATATAATGGCAAGCTTACTAGATGCACAGTCAGAAGACTTGGATTCTAAATACTTTCTTAGCTTTCTGACTATTAACCTCAGTTTCATCATCTGTAACTAGAGGATGCTAAGCTGGGCAGAGATAGTTTCATTTTTATGCTTCTGTCCCCAGAGATTAGCACAGTGCCTGGCACATAGGAAGCACTTATTTGATTGATTGATGTAATCTCATTACCCACCTGACAAAGGGGAAAAGAAAGCACTTTATGAACTGCAAAGTGCTATGCAAACTTGAATTGTTATAATTACTCATAGTAACAATAATGCCATCCTATCCACTACTGGAATTGTCACAAAGATGCTTTTAGTGAACCTAAAGAAGATGAGCTTACTATGTCTCAGTAAAACCCTAGCATCGTGGATCTAGAACTGGAGGGAATTCAGAGGCCATCTAGTTCAATTTCTTCATTTTACAGGTGAATAAAGTAAGGTCCAAGGAGTTTAAATGCCTTTTCTGAGTTGACACAGGTACTGTCAGAGACAGGATTTAAAACCAAGTCCTCTGACTCTGGGGCCAAGTTTCTTTCAACCGCACCATGCAATATTACTATTTTTATTTACTTACAAAAAGCAATTCTTTTATGCACCTGTGAAATTGTCCACAGAACATCAAGTGTAAAATAATAATAGCAGAATAATGACTTTTCCAGGGAAATTTCTATCTGAACTCCATACCTAAAAAATGAGAATGGGATGACTAGTATTAGCAAAGACTACACAATGCAAGTCCTACTTACCTCCGGGCAGATCTTGGAGGGCTGTAGAATACAGAGTTGTAGAGCTAAAATGGGAAAGAAAGTTCAGTATGGGCATTTTTTCTTGAGACTTCCTTCTTCTCTGGATGACTCTAGCCAAGATTTTTGCCACAATGTATCAGTAGTGACTTCTTATAGTCCATGGCTGGTACCATGAACCAAAATGGTTCTTACTCATCACCTTTAAGGATGGCTCACTCACCTCCATCCATCAAGGCCAGCAATGCCAGAATAAGGAAGGGAGCAGGTTTGCCAACAAACTCATACATCAGGCTTCCAAAGGGAGCCCCTACTGAAAAGCAAAGGGACAGCCAAAATCAGGTTGAACAGAGAGTGGGTTGAAAGCCACTACTTAATAGCGCTTTGTGTCTGTGTAAATAGACCTATCTCTCTCAATACCCACATTAGACTTTAGATTCCTTGGGGATACAGACTATGTCTTCTATTTTTTTTCATACTGAACACAGTGTTGGACACATAGCAGATCTTCAAGTAAGTACTTACTTGCTGGACTATAGACTACCAGAGCTACAAAGCAGAGGTGTTAAAGATGAAGTTTATACATGGGCTAAAACACTCAAGTTCCCTCAAATTAAAATGTGATTGGGAAATATTTAACAAAATAAATAAAAATACAGTAAAACATAGATAACATTACATCGGAAAAAAAAGTAAAAATGCAGCCAGCAGAGATTTTATGTAGATTAGTGATCCATTCTTATTTGAATTTGATGCCACAGTAGTAAAGTATCTTAGATTTCATCTTCCAAATTTTTCATTTTATAGATGAGATAATGAAGGCTCAGAAAGATGAGAGTATTTGCTCTCAAGGCCATACAACTAATAAAAACTGAGTCAGAACTTAAACCTAGATCTCCTGATCCAGGTCCCCTGATCTTGCCACAAGAGAAAATTATTTAAGGAATAAGCTAGAAGCCCCGGTTTAAAAACAAACAAACAGGGATGATAAGCAAAAGGGAAAGGGACCTAGGGGTAATCACAGGACCAGTAGATTATAGATTTAGACCTTCAAGGGACCTTGACAAACATAAAGTACAACCTCCTTGTTTTACAAATGAAGTAACTGAACCTCCAAGAGAAGGAAAAAAAAAACTTGCCAACCCATCAGTCAGGTAACTAAGTACTAGTGTTATCATTGGGGCAGACATGACCTTGCTTAGGAGAAGGAAGAAATTTGAGGAGAGATTCTGGGTTATAGGGTGTGGATTCAATAATTTTATAGGCTGTTGTTTGTTCTTTTTAAAGGTATTCTATTTCTTTGTTTTTATATAGTAGGGAATATTAATCAAAATATTGGATACTGGGGAATACTATTACTCTTGACTCACCGATCCATCTCATGAAGGACCTGCCCTCACCATGGCTGAATATGGGAATGACTCAGTCAGTGTAGTCCAGGTCCCAAGCAATCATTAGTTTTATAACCAATATTTGGAAATAAAGAAGTATTTACCTAATACCCCCAAAGCCAGACCACCTAAGGCAATGCCCATAGCACTCCCTCTCTCATAATCATCTGTGTATACACTGGCCAGCATCCCAAGTCCTGGAGATGGAGAAACAAAAAGAATAAGAAAGCAGGTTCCTAGCACCTAGGAAGCTGTGAGATGAAGGAGGTTATGGGGAAAGAACAACAGGTAAAGGGGATAGAGGTTAAAAGTTGTAATGCTGAAGTGTGGATGGGTTGGAGCAGGATAGGAGGAGCCACGATGAAGGTAAATTTGACAATCTTGCCTCAAGCCAATCCTGTCAACTTAAATTAGAAAAAAGAAAAATTCACCATATCATTTCTGATACCTCCCACTATTTTTTCAAAGTCAAGATTTCTTTTGCATCATATATATATATGTGTATATATATATAGGATTTCAAGTTGACAGGAACCTCACTAGGCATTTAGCTCCACTACCTCATTTTACAGATGAGGAAGGGAGGTTGTGACTCCCCTAGATCACACAGCTAATTCAAAACTAGGTCTTCTCTGTCTCCAGATTCGGTTCCCTTTCTTCTGTTGGAGATGTGGTAATATGGTAACACTGCTGACATGTAGGAATCTGAATTCCATGGTTGGAAAAGGGAACTGGAGGGAAAGGGAGGAGGAGACTACAGTATAAAGGGAAGAAGAGGAAGGGAAGGTTGAGGAAGAATGAGGGAAGTGTTGGATTTACCTGCAACTGATGAAAAGGAGGATCCAATGCCTTGGAGGGTTCGGGCCAAGAAAAGAAGTGTGTAGGTGCCTGAAAAAGCAAACACTGGGCAGAGAGAAGAGACCACCAAGAATGGCCAAGTCAGCAAATGGATCCTAGCCCTTGAGCCATTATAAGAACAATCACTACATCACATGGCCTTCAAGCCCATCCTTGCTTTGTAATGGAAGGCCTTTTAACAAGATCAGACCAAAGGGAATTTATTTCTTTTATGTGAGCAACTCTGTGTCATAAACTTTGCCATAAACTCTGTGCCATAAAGAAGCTTCCAATCTAATGTAGGGGAGATCTATTTGTGTGAAAAAAATTAAAGTGGAACAACAGTTAGCTTATGTGACACATACAATAAGAGACCATGACAATGACTTATCTGGCTCATGTTCAGTTCTTCCTAGTGAAGAGGAGCCAATGAAAAGAACACTGAATATCAAACCAGAAGATCTGAGTTGAAATTCCAGCTCTACCACTTAATAATGATATGACTTTTGAGCCTTGATTTTCTCATCTATAAAATGGGGGTAATAATTCTTGTTCTTTTTATCCCCACAAGGTTGTTATGAAGATGAAATGGACTCAAAAGCCCTCTGTTACCAAAATTACTATAGAAGTAAGAATCATATAAAAGAATGATCCAAACCACTAATAAGAGAAATGAAAACCAAAACAAGCCTGTGATTTTACTTCACATTCTACAAATTGGCAAAGATAACAAAACGTGGAAATAACAATGTTCAAGGTCTCAGAGATATAGGTGAACTGAGATACTCCTGTGAATTAGTAAAACTATTCTGAAAAGAAATTTGGAACTATGCAAATAAAATGAATCAGATGCCCATAAGCTTTGATCCAGGTATTCTGTTCTTATACATATATCCCAAGAAGGTAGTTGACAAAAAGAAAGAGCACAATATACCAAAATATTTATAGCAGTACTTTTTATGATAGTAAAGGACTAGAATCAAAGTTGATGGTTATCAATTGGTAAATGATTGTGGTACATGATTCCAGAGGATTAATAGTGAAGTGTACTACTCACCTTCTGCTAGAGAGGTGAAGCACTCAGAGTATAGAATGAGTCATTTTTTTTAGATATGACCAATGAAGAATTTCTTTTGTTTGATTATAAATGTTTGCTATGGATTTTATTTTCAGTTGGGGGAAATTGTTGAGCAGTAAGGAAGGTAAATTTTTGATAATGGAAAAAATAAAATATAATTTTAAAACAAATTGTATATCAATGTAACAGAATGATAAACACGATGAAAAGAGAGAATCATGGAAAGACATATGAAATGAAATAAGCAGCACTAGGAAAACAATATGTACAATGAACTGTAAATGGAAGGAACAACCATGAAACAATTGAAATTATGTGATTTTTATGAAAAACAAACTTGTTCCCAACAATGAGACATGAGAAGGCACCTTTTCCCGATCTTTTGCAGAAGTGGAGGTCCATAAATACAGACTATAACATATAATGTCATATTTTTTTAATTTGTTGATTAATTTTTCTGAAATTTTTTCTTCTTCTCTTGAAACAAAATTCTTAGTTATAACAGATAGTTCTGTGGGATGGCCAGGGATGAAATTTAGGAAATGCAAAGCCAAATTTTATCAATAAATGTATGTTGAAATGTATGTATAAACTATAATTATCTCATTCTCACCTTTTTGATGAGGTTCAGATAGAAATGATCTGAAGACATATTGTTACTCTGCTCTTATTCTTTCACAGCTAAATATTCTGTGGACAATTGCATAGGGGGAATAAAATGTAATTGACTTAGAGTATTGGATTCTAAGTTTCTCTGTAAACTCACCTCATGAATCTTCTGATAGTCTGGAAAGGATGACATATGCCTCCTCCTATTCTGAAGCAGTTTTTATTTTTTCAACAAAATCTCTATATTATGAGAACTTTTCATTCCATGTAGTTTGGAGATGATAAGTACCTTGTATGGTGACATCCATTGACAATGGTCTTAAATTTTTATGGATCAATGTTATATCTCAGTGGTTGCAGACAACAGTTCTGTCTATAATAGTGTTCTGGTTGCTGTACAATTTATTGAATTTCCAAGAAAATTTTGGGATATGTATTTGTAGTATGGGCATTTGTTTTCTGTTAAATTACAAAGAATAACGGATTTCTGGTGTACAATTCTAGCCACCTGATCATGTTTTTCTAGGTATCCCATAAATACAAGATTTTCATGACCTGCAGTGATATGTTGCACAGTGCCATTACTTCATTACACAATCTTCATCCATCAATGTCTGGACCCCTTATGGATATCATTTTTGAAATTTCTGGTGGCAATGACATAATTTTAAATCACTGTCATAAAATCCTTTCATTTCCATAAATAAATATTGCACAATTAAGCCATTTGACTTAGGCCTCTTTGTCAACAACTTGTTGCTTGAGTTTATGTGGATATCATCCATGGAGCAGCTTATAATTTTGATCTGGGATCCTAGCTATATCATAGGCATCTGGAGAGAAATCACTTCCAGTTGCATTCAAATGTGAGCTCCTTTAGATCGAAGACCAAGTTTTTGCCTTTGCCAACCTAGGAATCATCATTGAGTCCTTAATCTCACCTCTCACATACAATCTTTTGCCAAGTCCTGTCAATTCTACCCATACAACACTTCTCTTATACTTCCACTTCTTTCCTCTGGCACTGCCACAACCCTGGTGAAGGTCCCCATCACCTCACACCTGCACTACTGCAGTCTGGTCTATCTTCTACTCAGCTGTCAAAGGGATCTTTGTAAATAGCAGGTATGATCATGTGTCTGACACACACACACACACACACACAAACATTTGATGCAATCCAGTTGCTCCAGAATAGAATATAAAAGCCTCTATCATACGATGAAGAACTGTGAATGATTTAGCTAATCTCAGCAATACAATGATCCAAGATAATCTCAAAGGACTCATGGTGAAGCAAGCTATCCACCTGCAGAGAAAGTCTAAGTAAAGACTGAAGCATGCTATTTTTCACTTCCTTTCTTTCTCCCTTCCTCCCTTCCTTCCTCTCTTTCTTTCCTTTTTCCTTCCTTTCTTCCTTTTTTATTTTAATCTTTTACAAAATGACTAATATGGAAATGCTTTTTACATGAGTACACATGTATAACCTATATCAGATTCAGATTGCTTACTGTCTCAGGAAGGCAGGAGAAGAGGGAGGGAGGGAAAGAATTTTGGAGCTCAAAATTTTTTTTAAATGTTAAAAATGGTTTTAACATATAATTGGGAGAAATATATGTGTGTATATACATGTACATCCATAATATGCATATGTATGTGAATACACACACACACACACACACACACACACAATGAAAGCTTCTATTTAGCTTTCCAAGCCCTTCATAAACTGACCCCTTCCTACCTTTCCAGGCTTCTTATACTTTATTTTACTCCATTTGCTCTTTAATCTGGTGACACTAGCCTCCTTTCTGTTCCTCTAAAAAAAGACTCTCCACCTCCTAACCCTGAGCATTTTCATTGGCTGTTCCCTGAAGCCTGGATTTCTCTCCCTCCTCTTTTTTTAGCTCTGAACTTTTCTGGCTTCCCCAGTTTCCTTCATGTCTCAGTTAAAATCCTACCTTCTTCAAGAAGTCCCATTTCATGCTTGTTTAATGCTAGTGTTTTCCTTGTAAGATCTTCTCCACTTTCTCCAGTATATATTTTGTTTGTACAGCCCTCCCCCCGCCAAAAAAAGCATATTCTCCCTCCCATTAGATCCTGAGTTCCTTGAGAGTGGCCTAGGTTATTTTTTTGTTTTACCTTTTTCTATATTTCCAGCATTTAGTAGTGCCTGGCACACAACAGATGCTTAATGAACATTTGTTCATTTGATTTGACATTTTTTGTATCCCCAGGGCTTAGCGCAGTGCCTGGCACAAACAAAGTGCTTAAAAGCTGATTGACTAATGATTGACATTTGACGAGTACATAGTTTTGATCGCTATTTTTGCTTTGTGAAGTTAGGTCTATTTGTTCCCAAAGTATTTCTGTGCATTTTTAACCTCCTTGTCATCATGTTTACTACATTCATTATTGTTGTTATGATTATAGGAACGACTTAAAGCCTAAGAGTTAGCTTTAGTCCCTTTAGTCACTTGCATCTTCATCCCATCTTGAAAGGCTTTTCCCCCTTCTTTGTCTGTATTTCAAATCTTACCCACACTTTAAGGCTTAGGCTCGGTTTCATCTTCCCTGAAAATTTCCCCTGACTTTTCCATTTCACTGTTATCTCTCTGTTTCTCTCAACTCCATTGGCACTTAACATCTAGCAGGACTGTCAACCCCTCCGGCTGCTGGGGAATCAGGTTTCTTGCAGCCTCCGAGGTCCATTATCTGTTCCTTTGCTCAGACTAATTTCTAATTGCATTGGCAAATCAAAGAGAAATAGAACTTGAGAGATCAGTAGCACCCATAAATAAGAGGTATAAACTCCATAAAAAAATGCACCATTTGAATTTAAAACTACTTATCTGAGACTTAGTGATATACTCTTTCTCCTCATAGTAACTAGTATAGTTCTAGGGGCACAGTAGATGTTCAGTTAAATCAACAAAAATTTTTTAAGCATCTAGTGTATATAAGAGGAGAGGCCTCATGGAACAGACAGGAGAGCCAGCCTTGGAGATAGGAAGACCTGGGTTCAAGTTCAGCTTCTGACATTGACTAGCTGTTAGCACATGGTTAAATAACTTAGCCTCTCAATGCCCCAGATAACTAGCTATGACTATAAGTCACACATGATATCACTCTGCATCCATGAAAGTAATTTCTATATCAGGAGTTCCCCATGCCAATGAAATCTCGGGTCCCTTCTATAAAAAAAATAGGAGGAGGATAAGGTATTGTTCTAAGTTCTAGGGATAAAATGAGGTAAAAATAGTAAAGTGCTCTGTACATTGTAGGTGAGCAACAAATGTTTGTGAAAGTTGATTTTTTTGAGGGAAGGTAAGAAAGGGAAATGGGGGGTGAAATAACATAGAAAGAAGAGAACATAGGAAGAAGAAAAAGGAGAAAATGGATTGAGTAAAGGAGCTAATATTAATTCACATTTGTGTAGTGCTTTTAGGCTTATAAAGAAGTTTAGATGCATTAGTTCCCTTAATCCTTAGTACAACCCTGTGCAGTAGGTGTTATCATTATGATAACTATACATATGAAGAAACAGGTTCCAGAAGGCTGAGAGACTTGCCTGCCACCATTCAACTTCTAAGTGTATGAGAGAGGATTCAAACCCAGTCCACCACACTTTACTTACTTTTCAAACTTACCAACAATGATCTCAGTTGCCCATTAGAGGTAGCCCTTTGGTTGAAGTCTGGCTATTCACATATTAATCACACGGACTTTGACCCTTACCATTTCTTTTCATTTCATTTAACATTTCTTTTCATTTATTTCATTTGTTGTCTTTCTTGAATCTCCTTTTTATTAGGAATACATATATTTCTTTCTAAGGGTTATTTTTCTTTCTCCTTTATTTTTGATTGTACTTTAGCTGCCTATAACTTTTATCAACTTTATTTTGACTGTTGGGAGACATTAGCTATAATTTCATCCTCTGTTTATTGCCTTCACTTTAAACATAAACCTATATTCTCCTCTTTTCAAAGATGTCATATTCTCATATTAACCCTGCCCAAGGTATTAAATAGATAGACAGACATGAGCATACACAGACAACTGACACATAGGTTCCATGACATTTTACAGTGATCATGATTTCCCAAATCAAACGTAATGGAGTTCTTATTGTCCCTCCCCACTTTCCACTCCCACTTCCCATCACCCAGTGTCTCGCCTTTATTCTAGGACTGGGCGACTCCTATCAAATTCCAAGGATGCTACATTGCTAGAATGAGTTTGCAGATGTGACAAACCTTTGCTATTCTCTTCCTGCCAGGACCCCATCCTCCATTCTCTCTCTGTCTCTCTCTCTCTGTCTTTCTCTCTCTCTCCAGACACACACACACACACACACACACACACACACACAGCAAAAAGTTCAGATGTGTACATTCAAGGACCCTGAATTTAAATTCCTGAGTCTCCTCTGAGATAATCTGACCCTGCCTCATTATCTGTTGTTCACAAGATAGAATTGAAAGACCCCAAAGAAGAGAAGCCCAGGACTTACTGACTGTAGAGAGAAACATGATGACAAAGCCAGCAAACATGGGGATGTGATAACCAATCCTAAGAGGGAAGCAAAAACAACAACTCTAAGAGATTTATATGTTTCATGTTGGATTGAGTTTGGAAATTTTGTGGGTATGCATATTCATGCACATGTATACATGCATATAAAGAGTAAGTATGATGATAACGAGGGATATCTATATCTACTATCCATCAATATCTATATATTATATGTGCTGCTGTGTCATGCTGATCTTTCAGGGGTAGAGAGATAACAAAGTCTAAGCATATTCTATGTACTTTTTCATACTCATGCATTTATATCCCAGGCAGGGTTAGCATGTCCATTTGCATATGTGCATGAGAGACTATCCAGTACATGAATCTAGATTCAGGTTCAGATTTTTGCTATATACCCATGTAATTACATATTCTTTCCTCACTATCATCACAGTTACATATCTATTTATCTCTACATACATATGGATATATATATATGTATATACATGCATACTGTTTTATATATATATACATATATATATATACAAACACACACACACATGTGTATATGTTTGTGTATCTATAAAAGTTCAGAATATTCTCATTCATGTTTGCCAATATTCCAGGTCATGATAGTGAAATCCCTACTATTTCCAACCCCTTGTTGTTTAAAGGGCACACTCTAGAGCAAGGGTAGAGAAGCTGTGGCTTCAGAACCACATGTGGTGTTCTAGGTCCTCAAATATGACTGACTAATTAGGGCTGCACTTGAGGACCTAAAGAGCCACATGTGACCTCAAGGCTGCAGGTTCCCTATCCCTTCTCTAGAAAATTGACATGATATAGGCACATCCTATATCTTTTCTCTTTTTGGTTCATATCTGATTAGGGGCTTAGAAGGCATCAAGCCATTGGATACTGCAAACTGATCTGGGACTCAGGTTTGTGACTTGAATATTTCATTTCATTATTATTATAAATATTCAAAGTTTTCTTTTCCTCCCAGGGACCAGAAATGCTGAAATCCCCCAATTTTCTGCTCCAGCTTAAAAATAATGTCCCTTGATAGAAATAAGTGATATCTATGCCCTGCCTGAGTTCCCAGACATCTTGAAATGTTTGGGTCCTCATTAAAATATACCTGTTTGTGAGAAGCCCCACAAAGGGGTTGATCAGAAGCTGCATTATAGCCTTTGAGGCAAACAGAAGTCCAACTCGTAGGTTCTCCTCCTCCAGGAACTCAGTACCTTGCAGACAGTTGTTCTTAGGTGCCAAACTGGGTTGAATGACTTGTGGAGGTAGGGTGACATAGGTACCATTCATCCATTCCTTTTCTGAGGGTTTGCTTCCTTCAACCACCATTGTAGTATTATCAAAGTAGGAGAAGATGGAAGAGAAGTCTGCATTCTGGTGAATCCCTGGGGCACTGCTGCCAAAAGGCAAAGTCTCAGACACACTGGCGCCTTTGAATTCAGTTGCATAAAGGAAGGTAGGTACGATGGGCACTAGAATCCAATTAAACACAGATGGTAGGTGACAGGGTAGGGGACAGATAATAGGATAGTTGTGATTCTGCCATGACCTGGTCCAGATTCAAAGCTGGAAAAACAGACAACTTTGTGCATGTAAAGTAGGTCTACATGATGAAATTTGAAAGGGTGCCTGAAACAAGGGCTTACCTACCTGAAGCCATTCAGACTGCCACTGTGCCTAAAAACACCCACCTTTAGAGTTGCTCTTTCAGACTTACATAAGATGTTTTAATAAAACACCTAGGAGGTCACTGTTCAAAAGTATGTTACCCAGAAGTGACAACATACTGGTATTTCTTACAGCATGGGAACAGATTAAGTCAAACTAGATTATCTGACTGTAATCTGGAGTGGGGAAACAAAGCACAGAGGGAAAGGAAAGCTAGACAAATAATTTGATGGGGTGGCAGCTGGGAAAAATCCAGAGAATAGGATAGGTAATTTCTGTTGGGGAACCATATTTGGAAATAATAGGCAGCTGGGGTGAGGGTGGGAAGAGAGTATAAACCTTGGGAGGATGATGATTGGGGAAAAAAGGGTAAGGATGGAATAGTTGGTGAACTCCACAATTCTGCCTGGCACCAGGCTTTTATTTAATCCCTTCTCCTGTTCTCTGAAGTTCCCCTCATGCCATATGCCTTGATGGTGATTCCCTCCATTTGGGATGCTTAAGAAGCACCAGTCTTCATCCTTTCCTCCTAAACCACAGCACCCTCTGGCTCAGTATTCCAGCATAATTGAGACTGCAGGACAACTTAACCCTGCCCATGGATGACCCCAGAACATACCCACCACAGTCAGTAACATGTTGTCCAGCAGGAGTGCCACAAATACCACCACCAGCACCAGCTTTCGGGACTCTCTTCCCTCCTTTAGCCATTGACAGGAAGTACAGAAGATAGCCTAGAACATGGTAGAAAGTCCAGTGGGCTGTTGTCTTTCCTTCTTCATCCCCACCCCAAAATCTAATTAATTTTCTCAGAGCTACAGGTCTCTCATTTCCTTTGTGGCAGTAGGAAGAAACCTACTACTGCCAAAATCCTGTTAGATATCTACCCAAAGTATAATGGACTCTAAGTTCATTAGTTTAACTTTATATTTATATATTTAGCTTTTAAATACCTAACTAAACTAAATTCTGACTGTTTCTACATTCTAGTTTCTGATTATCCTCCAAAATTAACCATTTATTCTACTTGAATTTCAGAGCACCCTATTGGTAAGCAATCGACGCAGACTAATCCTACAATATTGAGGAGTAATACAATATTGAGATCAGTAACGGCTTAGATCATAAAATTCATCATAAAATGTGAACATTAGAGAAAATCTCAGCAGTCAAATTGCCCACCCTTCTCCCATCCCATTCTATAAGTGAGAAAGTTAAGACCCAGAGAAGGGAAATAGTATGCCCAACGACACACAGCTACTTAGGAGCATGGATAAAACAAAAATCCAGGGCTTCTACCTCTTGACCCCTTCTCTTTTCATTATATTATGGTCCTCCTCTACTTGGTAGTAAGAAAGCTAAAAGCAGAGGCCAAGAATCTCAGCTTCTTGTTTTTACCATAAGACCCTCCTCAGATAGCTTCTGTTATTTTGCGTAGCTAAAATACAGAATTTCATGGTCAGTTTTTTTTAATGAAAGTAGATTTCATGTAATTATCCTGTACTGGCTTAATCACACATTAAATCTTTGCTGATTGAATAGTTTCTGGGGCAAATTTCATTTTCCTTCTTAGTTTTTTTATTTTAATGGCTGAGGTAGCATCAAAGATATAATTTAAAGATGAAAAATAAGATCAATATTCAAATTTGTCTGGGACTAATACCAACTATTTGTTTGGGTAGGGATCCAAATGAATAAGGCAGTCCCAAACTTGCATTACATTTCCCCTAAGATCCCAACAATAATTTGTTTTCCTCAAATGCAAATATAGTCTTTTCTAAGAAGTGACAGGAAAGTGGAATATTCCTGAAACTACAGAACATCTACTGGATCAATTGATTTACAAACTGACTGATATGGGAATAGATTTAGACCTAAAAGGGACCTCAAAAGACATCTAATCCAACACACTCAATTGAAGTAACCTAATCTCAGGGAAGTGACTTATCTATGGTCATACATCTAATAAACCTCAGAGGCAGAATCTGAATAAAAGGCTTCCTGACTTCAAGTCCAACAGTCTATATTCACCATGTGACAATGAAGGTATTAACTTCATGTCAGAATCAGAATCCTTTCCACGATAAAAAAAAAAGTTTAATAAATAAGTTTTGCAAAGAACTCCAAGAATTCAGTTATGATTTTAATAAATCTGCAGAGAACAGGCTTCAAAAAAGTTGCCCAAGAGATACAGCAACATAAAACAGAGAGAACCAAAAAAAGCAGGGATACAGAGAGATACAAGAAAAGAGAGAAAGAAAAGAGAAATGAGAGATGAGAAATACCTGCAGAAAGGGAAAAAGGGGGAATTAGGTAATAAGTAAAAAGAGTAACAGATTTTAAGTCAAATTCTTCTTGCATTTTGGATGGGGAATCACAGACAAGGACTGCATTATATCCAAGAGAATAAAACTCTTACCTTAAAGCACATTGTGACCTGAAGTATTAGCTGTTAATAGCAGAAACTATGTTCTGTGAAACTAGCAGTAAGAATGGATTTATTATTGCCTTTTATCTGACAGTGAGTGTCTTTCTCCCACAAAGAATTAATTGGAGCCTCCAACAGGTTCCCTTTAGACTCTCAGCATCCCACGTCAGAGGCGGGAAGGCAGGACCAGGGAAAAGAAAAAAAAGGAGTAATTATCTTAAGCAAAGATACACTGACTCTCAGCTGGCTTTCATCAATGCTTATCTATCATCAGACTCTTAGACACTGCCCATGTCTCTCTCCATACAGGTTTTTAGAATAAATGAGATATTTTTGAGGCTCATCTGCTCTCACAGGCAATCACTGAGCCACCAGTGAAAATGAATTAGCGCACAATTTTGCAGAAGAGTAAAAAAGTGTTCAAGTAATTGCCCACCCACAATTAGCTTGAGCTGTGGACTCAAAACACTTGAGCAAAATACAGTTTACATAATCCCAAAGCTGGAAGGGATGCTGGAGATAATCTAATTCAAATTCTGTTTGCACAGAAATCCCTTTTGCCACATGTCTGACAAGAGGTCCTGTGAACTCAGTTTGAAGACCTCAAGTGATAGCAGACCTGCCCTTTTGTGAAATATCACTAAATTTTGAAACACCACTAATTGCATGGTGTTCCCTTTTGCTGAGCTTAACTCTATCTCTACAATTTTCTTTTTTAAAAAATATACAATTATTTATTTTCAGTTCTTAACATTCACTTCCATAAGAATTTGAATTCAAAATTTTCTCTCCATCTCTCCCCAACCCCCATCCCAGGACAGCATGCATGCCATCCTCGCCTTCTTCCAGTCTATCTTCCCTTCTATTACTCACCCTTCTTCCATGCCCCTTCCCTTCTATTTTCCTACAGGGCAGAATAGATTTCTCTACTCCATTACCTGTATAGTTTAATTTCCAGCTGCATGCTAAAACAATTTTTAACATTCATTCGTAAAGCTTTGAGGTCCATATTCTCTCCCTCCCTCCCGACTCACCCTCATTGAGAAAATGAGCAATTCAACATAGTTTATACATGTGTAGCAATGCAAAGCACTTCCATATTAGTTATGTTGTAAAAGACTAGGCATGTTTCCCTCTGTCCTATCCTGCTCTTCATTTATTCCATTCCCTCCCCTGACCTGTCCTCCCACAATAGTGTTTCCTTCTGATTATTCCTTTCCTCAATTTGCTATTCCTTCTGTTATCTTCCTTCTCCTTCTTGCAGGGTAAAATAGATTTCCATATCCAATTGAGTGTGTGTTATTCCCTCCTTAAGTCAAATCCCATGAGAGTAAGGTTCAATTATTTCCTTTCATCTCCCCCCTTTTCCCCTCCATTGTAAAAATTCTTTCTTCCCTCTTTTATGTGAGATGATTTGCTACATTCTACCCCTCCCTTTCTCTTACTCCCAGTACATTCCATTCAATAGTAAATTTTATTTTTTTAGGTATTCTCCCTTCATATTCAACTCACCCTGTGCCCTCTGTCTATACACACACACACACACACATATACACACATATACCCATGTACATATACATACTTACACATATATAATATATACATACATATATATCCATACCCACCTACACACACACACATAAACACACACACACAAATATGTGTATATTTGTGTGTGTGTGTGTATGTATGTATATATATATGTTCCCTTTAACTATCCTAATGCTGAAAAAGGTCTTCTAAGCTACAAATAATATCTTTCCATGTAGGAATGCAAACAATTCAACTTTCAATGAGTTCCTTAAGGCTTCTCTTTCCTGTTTACCTTTTCATGTTTCTCTTGATTCTTGTATTTGAAAGTCAAATTTTCTATTCAGCTCTGGCCTCTTCAAGAAGAATGCTTGGAAATCCTCTATTTCATTGAAATTCCTTTTTTTCCCCCTGAAATATTATACTCAGGTTTGCTGGGTAGGTTATTCTTAGTTTTAATCCTATCTCCTTTGACCTCTGAAATATCATATTCCAAGCCCTTTGATCCCTTAGTATAGAAGCTGCTAAATCCTGGGTTATCCTGATTGTATTTCCACCATACTTGAATTGTTTCTTTCTGGCTGCTTGTAATATTTTCTCCTTGACCTGGGAACTCTGAAATTTGACTACAATATTCCTAGGAGTTTTCCTTTTGTGCTCTCTTTCAAGAGGTGATCTGTGAATTCTTTCCATTTCTTTTTTACTCTCTGGTTCTAGAATCAGGACAGTTTTCCTTGATAATTTCTTGGAAGATGATGTCTAGGCTCTTTTTTTTATCATGATTTTCAGGTAGACTAATAACTTTTAAATTCTCTCTCCTGGAACTATTATCCAGGTCAGCTGTTTTTCCAATGAGATATTTCACATTGTCCTCTATGTTTTTATTCTTTTGGTTTTGTTTTGTAATTTCTTGGTTTCTTATAAAGTCATTAGCTTCCAACTGCTCCATTCTAATTTTTAAAGAACTATTTTGTTCAATGAGCTTCTGAACCTTCTTTTCCATTTGGCCCATTTTGCTTTTCAAAGCATTCTTCTCCTCACTGGCTTTTTGGACCTGCCATGTGAGTTAGTCTATTTTTAAAAGTGCTATTTTCTTCAGCATTTTTTGGGTCTCCCTTAGCAAGCTGTTCATTAGTTTTTCATGATTTTCTTGCATCTCTCTCATTTCTCTTCCCAATTTTTCATCCACCCCTCTTATTTGATTTTCAAAATCCTTTTTTGAGCTCTTCCATGGCCTGAGATCATTGCGTATTTTTTTTGGAGGTTTTGGATGTAGAAGCCTTGAGTTTTATGTTTTTCTCTGATGGTATACTTTGTTTTTCCTCATCTGAAAGTTCACCAAGAAAGTAACCTTCTATAGTCTTATTTTTGTCTCCTTTTGTGGGCATTTTCCCAACCAGTTACTTGACTGTTGAGTCCTTTGTCAAGTGGAGGGTATACTCTAGGGATCTGTAAGTTCTCAGTTCCTCCAAGGTGGCACAATCAAGGGAGAGGAGTTTACTCCTCTTCTGTCCTGTGCAGTGTTCTGGGAGCAACTACAAGCACTCCTCTGCCCAGGATTTGCAAGTAGGATTCCCTCTCCAGAGCTTCCACCATCTCCACCATGCCAGTGTACCTCCTCACCCCAGGACTGTCACTCAGAACTGAGACCCAGATCAGTTGCTTGATTCCCCCAAGGTATTTAGCCACGAGCCCCCAAAATGGACATTGCTGCCACAGTGGCTGCCACAGCCCTGGGGCCAGGTCTGGGGCCAGACTGGGCTTCCATCTCAACCAGGTGAAAGAGCTTTCTTACTGACCTTTGATGCTGTCTTTGGTATTTGTGGGTTGAGAAATCTGGGAACCACAGCTTCTACCTATGATTCCACACCCTGAAGCCTGCTCCACTCCTGTCCATGCTGTGCTGCATAGCCTAGGCTGGGCTGCACTCTACTCTGAGCCTGGTGCGACAGACATTTCCTGTCAACCTTCCAGGCTGTCTTGGGCTGGAAATCTCTTTCACTCTGTTGTTTTGGGGTTTCTGCTGCTCTAGAATTTGTTTAGAGTCATTTCTTATATATATATATATATATATATATATATATATATATATATATATATATATATATATATATATATATATATATATATATTATGGTCTATGGGGGAAGAGCTAGAGCAGGTCTGTCCTTCTACTACATCACCTTGGCTCTGCCCCCTATCTCTGCAATTTTCATGGCTGCACCCAGCTCTCCCTTCTGGGGCCAAATAGAATAAGGTTATTCCCTCTTCCACTTAAGAGTCCTTCAAATATTTGAACTCAGTGTTTCTGCTCTCTTCTTCAAAAATATTAGAGCTTAGTCCCTAGTCATTTTCACATAGGTAAAGAAAACAAATCCAAGAAAACAATATACACAAGCATTCTTTTCTTGTTTTTTACTCATCCTTCATTTTTGAAGAGGACCAATGACATCATGGGGTGATGTCTTGACTTGCATGTAAATTGGATTGAAATGAGACAGAGTTGCACAGAGTCACCTCTTTTTCACTCTCTCCCAGAATCATTCAAGTACAATGGCAAGACAAAAATCAAGACAACTGGCAATGGCCCAGAATGTAGTGGATGATCTTGGCATCCTCCTTATCTAACCCAGTTTTAAGCCCTCCTCTACTCCTTCAGTCACCTTTGTGGCCATTGTTTTTTTTTTTCTTGGAGGCAACTGTTGAGGTCCAGTGACTTGCTCAGGGTCATACAGCCAGTAAGTGTCTGATTTGAACTCAAGTCCTCCTGACTTCAGGGACAGTCCTCTATCCACTGTGCCATTTAACTGCCCCCTTCATGGCCATTGGGACAAATTGTTTTCATCCCTGCATTCCACCAAAGTCTTTGTATTCTTGAGGTATACATCCCTCTAACTTATCATGGGTTTGAAACCTATTGGTTACCCTCATCATGTTCTAGCCTGTCTACTGAGATAGCAAATGGCAATACCTGTAAAACTTACATTAATTGCAATGAACCATCATGGTTCTGAAGATCAGATTATTTAATGTATATTCTTCCTTTTGGTAGAGTGGTGAAGAACCATAGGGGAAGAATGTTACAGGCACTGTCTGACTTGATTCCGTTCTTGTTCCTTCATGCTTAACTTTTCCTTTGTCACAATGGAAGGTTCAATGTCATATGGAAATGAAGGCTGTATAGCAGAAAATGCCTATGAGGCTTTTTTTTTTTTTTAAGATATCAATTTGAAAAAGAGGGGGTGGAATATGACTCACAGTAGCATCTGCAGGTGTTTCTATGATTCCAAGTATCAATAGTTCATTCACTTAATAAGCAGTAATTAAGCATCTAGATGTTTAACAAAGCACTTGTGTAGCTGGTCACACAATGCACAGAAAATGCTGGGCCTGGAGTCAGAAAGACCTGAGTTCAAATCCAGAATCAGACACTTCTGAGATCCTGGGCACTTAATCTGCCTGCCTCAGTTTCCTTAAATAAAAAAAATAGATAATAATGGTACCTACTTCACAGGGTTGTTGTGAGGACTAAATGAGATCACATCAAATAAGAGACTATTTTAAAGCACTTAGCACAATACCTGGCTCATAGGTGGTCCTTAACAAATTCTTATTCCCTTACTCTTCTATGTGCCAAGACCTCTGTGCTAGACACCCAGCCTAAAAAGATAGAAATGGAACAGTCTCTACCCTCCAAGAATTTATATTTTATTGGGGGAAAACAACATGTTGGCAGATGAATGAATAAAGTGTGTATTGGGCAGTTACTCTATGCAAAGAACTGTGTGTGCACTGCAGATACAAATTGGAAAGTCAGGCAGCCCATTCCCCCCATTCACAAGGAGCTCACATTCTAACGGGGGAGACACAAGTCAGATGGAATGGTCTCATCCTCTATAAGGTACAGTAGCGAAGCAGATACAAATGCCTTTTCTTTAATGTCATTCCCACTGATCAAATCATGCCAGTTTCTGATGTATGGAGATGAACACAAACTACAAACAAGTTAAATATACAATAATGTTGAGGGAGAGTAGGACACTAGCAAACGGTGGCATCAGGATAGGCTTTATTTAGAAAGTGACACCTGAGTTGAAGTTTGAGGACAGTTTAGGAAGTGAAGGTGAAGAGAAGTTGCATTTCACATTTGAGAACGTGAATTTGAGAATGAATGTTGGGAAAAGTTCTCATTATTGTCTAGTGTTCTCACATTGAGCTCAAAGACTGAATCTCAACACATACCGAACCATTTGCTTGGATGAGAATTAGTTGTCAGAGCAAGGGACTTGATGGTCCATGTTTAGGAAGGTCAGCTGTTCAGTTACCAGTCCTCCATGTAGGTGGAGTGGTTTGGATGTCTTAGCGGCTGAGGTAATTCGCATGGTATTCTAGGAGGAGTCTCTTCCTCCCAAGCCTGGCAACATGTTTGACTGGATTACACTCACCCTCTAGGTTTAATTGATACAGTCTCTGCCAAACCTTGCTGAGTAAATGACTATCTTGCTTAGATCAGGAGTTACACTGTTGCACCTTATTACTTCCTGCTGCTTGTCAAATATTTATCCAGCCGCTTGAATTTCCCCTTATAGCAACAAGCAGATGTCCATGACCCAGACTCCCTGGATGTGGGTAACAAAAGAGAGCCTTGACCACCAAAGAGAAGATTAGGGTGATGTGCCCTCGAGTTGCACTAACAGCATGGGGTAGATCTGTACCAGAAGAGGAAGGGGAAGCTGCTGGGTGAATTAAGTACTTCAGAGGAAACTGAACAGACCTCATCATAATAATCTGGGATTTTTCAGTCTGGGTAGGGGAAAGACAGTGAATAGAGTGAAAATACAACAAAAGCTCACCAATAAAGTAAAAAATAATGAAAAGACTTTATATGCACTTGGGAGGATCATAGACTTGGAACTGAGGGAGAACTTTGAGGCCATTCAATCTCATGCACTCATTTTATAGATAAGGAAACTGGGGCATCAAGCCTGTATGCAGCTATTATTTCTATGCAGATGATTCTCAGATCTATTTATTCTAGCCTTACCTCTCTCTTGCCCTTTACTTTCATTTCATATTGGATAGTTCAAACTGGATGTCCCATAGACACCTTGAACCCAACATGTCAAAAGCTGTACTAGTTATCTTTCTCCGCAGACTTTTCCTACTTCTTAAATTCCCTATTACTATAAAAGACACCACCATCCATCCTTCTGTCACCCAGGCCCAGGTGTCATTCTCAAATCCTTCTTCTCTCTCAGCCTCTATATACAATCTGTTGCCAAGTTTTGTCAATTTAAACCTCACAACAACTTTTCTAAATGGTTCTTTCTCACCTCTGACATTGCCACTATCCTTATCCAGGCCATCCTTACCTTATGGTAGACTATACATGGTTATTCCTTCCACCCTCTAGGGGTTAGGAATCTGAAAAATCTGCTTAAAATTTTTTGGCCTTCCTTTCTTACCAGAGAAGAAGGTTGACTTTTTTTTCTTTTATGGGCTGTTTATAATGCTTTATTGTAAAATTCAGGTTAAGTATTTGGTCATAGGTACTGTGTCATCTGCTGGCCTTCGGATGTTATCTGCAGCTTCCACAAAACTCCTAAAAAAATCCCATTTAATTTCTTATGCACAACCACCATATATACAAAAACCATGATGGAGAAAGTGGTGATGTGGAAGGGATACATGTAATAGATTTGATTGGTTTCCCTGCCTCAAGTTTCTCCCTCCCACATCCTCATCCTCCAAAAAGATTTTCCTAAAACTCAGTTCTGACTATGTCACTGCCTGTTCTATAAAGACCAATGAATCTCCACTAATTTCAGGATCAAATATAAAATCCTTTGTTTAACTTTTAAAGCTCTCAGCCTTTATAGCCTAGTCCCTTCTTACCTTCCCAGTATTTTTATATTGAATGCCTCATGCCTAGAAATCTTTTCCTCTTTCCCTCTGCTTTCTAGCTTTCCTGGCTTCCTTCAAGTCTCAGCTATAAAAGTTCTATCTTCTGCAAGAAGCCTTTCCCGGTCCTTAATCTTAGTACCTTCCATCTAAGATTCCCTGTCTGTTTTAGTTTCCTCATTTATAAAAATGAAGATAATAATAGCACCTATTTCCCAGATTTCTTACAGGAATAAAATAAGATCATATTTGCAAAGCATCTGCAAAGATTAAAGCACCATATACACATTATTACACAGTTGTTTGCATGGTCTCTCCCTCATTAAAAGGTGCATGTTTGAGAGTAGGAAAAGCGTTTTTTGTCTTTTTATGTAGCCCTAGTACTTAGCACAATGCCTGTAAGTAGTTTAATAGTTACATAGTAAGTAGTTTAATAAATAAAACTCTGATTCAGGCTCCACCTTGAACTTCCTGTTGCAATTTGCTTAAAGAGCACATCTTGTATCCTGCTGAAGTTTGCACAATCAAGCTTGAGACTTCAATGAGAGCTCCAGTATTAACGGACTAGTTTCCTGTTTTTCATGATATGTAAATACTGATATTCTGCCATCTGTAAAATTCAATTGAACCCATCCCTTTGAATTACTTATGTAACTGAATAGCATAAAAAAGGCTATGATATCTTTGTGGGGTGCTGGATAGTGATCATTAGCCAGCTCTACCTTCACTGATTGAATAAGGTACAATAAAAACTGTCTCTGACTCGTGCTGGTTTATTGACAGTGACTAAGATGATGGATTTACCCAAGAGTGGCAGCTGATGGAACAGTGGATAGAGCCCTGGGCCTTAAGTTAAGAACTGAGTTTAAATCCAGCCTCATATACTTACTAATTGTAAGCCTCTGGGAAAATCACTTAGCCTGTTTCCCTCAGTTTCCTCAACTGTAAAATAGAGATAATAATACCATTTACCTTTCATGGTTGGTTGAAAATCAAACCAAACAAAACTTCTAAAGTGCTTACCATGGGGCCTGGCACATGTGTATGAGATGATCTCTTAAGAGTGAAGTCTCCTCAGTTAATTGTTTCTTGTCCTGTTGAAACATTTGCAGTAGGTTGACCTTGTAGAGAAATATTTTTCAACATATTCTGTACTTTCCCAGACTTCCCCCACTTGTTTTTAGGCATGTAGCAAGGGAGGAATAACCCCTCCCACTTCTCTTTCTTTCTTTTTTTTTTTAGACTGTTTAGTCTCACAAAAAACCCATGAAAACTATCTTTGTTCTTTGGTGCTGGGGTGGATTGCTGCAAATAGATTGCACCTGCAGAGCTTGCACCAATAAACCCTGAGGAAGGGGGCTAGGGAGGAGGAGATTGCAGTTAGGACCTATATAATCTGCTGAGCTGAACACACCTCTGCACTCTTTGGTCGGTGCCATCTTTTGGGTGCTCTAAGGGAACCCTTTCTTGAGAAAGTCAATAAACGAACTATTATTTCTGCTAATATCTCTGATTTATTGGCAAGGGTCTCTGTACGCCATACAGTAGGTATTATATAAATGTATATTCCTCTCCCAAGTCACCACTTAATAAAGCCTAGTTGACTGACTGACTGACCTGTCCACATAAGGAAGAATTCAGTTGCACTGGTCTTGTTATTTCTAAAACATGGCAGTCCACCTTTTGCCTCCTGTGCCTTCTCAGCTGCTTAGCTGAGTTTAGTGATTGAGATAGCCAGATCCCTCCTGAAAGAAGAAGGATGGAAGAGGTCTCAACTACAGCAGATTCTGTGACTTGGTGCCTCTATCTCTCCCTCTCGACACTCCATATACTAGGTTCTTTCCCCTCAAGTGAATATATTTTAAAATTTTGATTTGAGAGTGCATACTTGTCCCTCTGCATGAAAAAGCATTAGGTGCTAGTTAAAACTTGAGCCTACCCTCTCTAAAATGTAAATACCTGCAAGTCAAGATCTTATCTTAAGCTTAGAGTGCTCCACAACCCAAGCACAGAGTTCTATAAGTAGAAAGTACTCAATAATGACTGATAACAGTGACTCAACCTTTCCTCCCAGAAAGTCTGGAGACTAGTAATTTTGAGACCCTAAAGAAGACTTATAATTATCTAAGACTTAAATGCCTAAGAAAAAGAATGAGAAAATTATGCCCTCTCCTCAGTCTTGACCTTCTTGCCCCACATTTTTATGGCCGTGTGGCCAGAGCTAGCTCAGTGTTTGGTAGGCCCCAAAAGAAACTGTGGGAGAGAAGAGGCTGCCTACCAGACTGAAGGTCTACAGAGTCATTGTACTGACCTCATTATTATTTGCCTGGGAAACCTAGACAGCATACTAGCACCATACTGAGAAACTGAATTGCTTCCATTTGAATTGTTTTAGGAAGATTTTGAATATCACCTGGCAGGATAAGGTACCAGACACTGAGGACCTTTCTTGAACTGGACTACCAAGTGTTCAAACCCTACTACAGAGAGCGAAACTCCAATAGGCTGGCCAAGTTGCTCTAATGTCAAATATATTTTTGCCTAAAAGACTATTTTATGTACAACTTGCACAAGGTAAGTGCTCACACAGTCATCAGAAGAAGTAATACAAAGACACTCTCAAGGTCTCTCTGAAGCACTTTGCTATAAATTGTGAGACATAGGAGGCACTGACACAGGACCGTCCAGAATAGTGTGCCCACATCAGAGAATATGCTATTCTCTATGAACAAAGCAGAATTGGAATAGCTCAAAGGAAATGTGAGGTACAAATTTAGAGACATCTCCACTCCAAATGTTCATATGGATTATTTGTGACCAATCAGTGGTAGAGGCTTTGGAAATCAATTGGTCTGATCAACCAGAGTCAGACATACTGCACCTTGATCTGGCATCATGACATCATTTTGGTCCTCTTTGATTACGGACAACAATGGGTCAGTCTCCTGTGGCAGAGCCAAAGATTGGAGGACTGACCAAGACAATGGTCAAAAGACTCCCTTTTGTTTATGGAATTATTCCAGAATGAAGCAGGGTGGTATGGGAGATCAAATTCTACCAGAAATGGATTTGAATCCCTGCTCAGACAATTACCAGTTGTATGACTGGGCAAGACTCTCACTATCTCATCTGTAAAATGAGAATGGGCCACAAGATGGTGCAACACTGGACCTGAAATTAGGAAGACCTAAGTTCAAATCAGGCTTCAGACACTTACTAGCTTTATAACTCTGGTCAAGTCACTTAAACCCTGTTTGCCTCAGTTCCTTCATCGATAAAATGAGCTGAAGAAGAAAACTGCAAAAAAAAACATTGCCAGGAAAACTCCAAATGGGGTCACAAAGAGTCAGACATGACTAAACAACAAAAATAGCAACCTGACTATACATATTTGTTAGAAGGGTTTCTCTTTTCTTTTTTTAATTGGGAGTGAGAGGAAGAAAAAAAATAAACGCTTATTAACTAAAAAATAAATTTTAAAGGAAAACAAAATAATAATAGCAACAATCTCACTGGGTTGTTGTGAAGATCAAATTAGATAATGCATGTTAATTGCCTCACAATCCTAAAAGTATTTTATAAATATGACCTATAATTAGAGATTATCTATTTTAACTCCCTTATTTGGTGTATGTTCTTATCCTTAGTGAGGTCAAATAGTCAAGTTCATGCAGTATGAAAGATGCTAATTTCCTCAACAGTGAGAAGAAAAACTCCTTACTAACAATTAAATAAAATGAGTGATGGAGTGTTTCTGAGTTTCCCCAAGAAATATACTTGATGTTTTGGCTGCAACCTGCTTTCTAGCTTACTTATCTACCCCCTTCTTATTAACAAGCTCCTAAATTTCTGTTCCTGCTTTCAGGCCAGATTTTGGGCAAATTTCTTCCCCCTCTCTGGGCTTTAGTTTCCTCCTTTATAAAGTGAGATGATTGGGCCTCTTCAGTCCCATCAACTCTAAATCCTTGCTTCTTGCATTAAAAAACCAGCTTTTGAAAGATGGTAATATTCCCCTACCCATCCTCTAGTGGCTACTTCTCCATAGATCCTCCATAGAGCATAATATTTGTCTCCAACCCTTCTGGGACTGACAAGAGCAGGTCAACACAACACTGGCAAGAAGGTGATAGTCTGGGTTGAAATCTCCTCTTATAGACATGCTTAGACAATAAAGAGTAAGAAGGATCTAGGTAGATATATGTAAGAGCTTCTGCCTTTTTGTGTGTGGGCAACTTGTAGTCTTATACCTTCTACGAATTGCTAAGTTTGCAAAGAACTTCACATGTATTCTCATTTGAACCTTATAACGTCCCGATGAGGTCTATGCTTTCATTTTCCTCATTTTACATATGAGGAAAATGAGCCTGAGAAAAGTCGAGTTACTTGCTCAAAGCTGCATAGCTAAGTAAACAGATGAGACAGGAATTTGAAGTGGAGTCTATCCTCCAAGTCCATAACTAATCCATCTGCTAGCTGACAGGGATTGGGGTATTAGTTACCATGAAGTTTAATGAGGGCCACTTGGGTGGAAACTGGACAAATTGAGAGAACAGAGCTAGCCAGCATAAAGTTAGCCTGTTAAATCAAAGACATCTACATGTCAGTTGGATTCAACAAACTGAATCAATTTTCTTTGTTGTACTCATATAACATGTCATCTGTCACCTGATGCTGTCACCTTTGAAGCCTATAACTCAGACTTTGCTTTGTGGTGAGTTTCAGTTTTCCATTAGTGTTCCCATTTGACTTCACTTCCCATATCCAGCCCTTTCCAGTTCATTGATCATTGATCACTAAGGTTCTGGTATTGGTTTCCAACTGCAAGGGATATATTGGAATACCCTCACTATCTTTTTTCCTCAAGTTCTGTAAGCACAAAATAATTCAAGGAGAACCATGGTACCCTCAAGGAAGCCATAGTTCTTTCCAGACTCCTGACCCCTTGGCTCTCTGCCTAGAGGCTGAACATCATGGACCACTATTTTCCCATTCTATGTGACCCCACTCTGGTACAGGGAGCTGACAACTATGGTGAACCCTCTTCTAATGGAGCTGTCATATATTCAGGTCTAAATTCTTCCCTGAAACAGGAACTAGACTCTTCTGTGATCAAGAATACCACCCTTTAGAGGCAACAACAGGAACATTTTGGTATACAAAGAACAGAAAAAAGAAGATTGTATATGAACTGGTGGAACTTCTGATATGTGATTCATTTTTAAGGGTATGTTATATTTAATAAGGAAGTAACACAACTGCACTGTGTGTCCCCTTCTGAACTTCCTTTTTGTTTTCTTCTGTATTTTCACTGCTTCATTGATATTCTTTTATTATTTTTTCTTTTGTTTTTCTGTTGGTCCCTACTAATTCTCCATAACCACCAAAAGAAACCAACTAAGAATTGTAGTAAAGCAAAACATATCAACACACTGACTATGTCTGAAAACACTTTGTCTCATTCTAGTTCTTTAGTCCATCACTCCTCTGCCAATAGCATGCTTCATCAACGTCACGACTGGTCACTATATCAAATAGAGTTCTGAAGTTTTTCCACAGTTCTTTTCCTTTACATGGTTGTGGTCATTGCTAAATTGCTTTCCTGATGCCTGTTCATTGGGGGGAAATTGTTTAAATTTATAAAAAATTTGGTTTTCAGATTTTACTCATTTTATTCTGCATCATTTGTCATGCTGTTGTTTAGTCATTTTCAGTTACATCTGACTCTTTGTGACCCCTTCTTGGCAAAGATGCTAGAGCGGTTTGCCATTTCCTTCTTCAGATCATTTTACAGATGAGGAAACTGAAGCAAACAAGGTTAAATCTAGGAACACACAGCTAGTAAGTATCTGAGGCTAGATTTTAACTAAGCTGTTCCTGACTCCAGGCCTGGCACTCAATTCACTGTGCCACTTAGCTACCCATATCAGTTCATATGATTATTCTATGGATTGTGTGTGAGGGGTGGGGGTGGGGTGGGGTAGGGTGGAGTTTTCTACAGCACTCTGTGACACCTTTTATTCAGAAGCTCTAACCAATGAATCTGTAAACTCCATGGAGGGCACTAGTGTGGATTTTTTTTCAACACTTTCTCAATGTTTTCTCATGAATTACAGTAGAACCAGTCAGATCTCATGGATCGTTAATGGAGGATGTGGCTGCTATAATCGGAATTTGGACCATCTAAAATTAAGCTGGCAAAAAACCTTCTCAGAGCTCATTAAATATCATTCTGGAACCTGGACCCACTTCAATGTTCAACCAGACCAACAACAAATCCCCCTCAAAGACCATACCTGCTTCATTCTCCAATTTGTATTTGTGCCTCATTTCTCCAAAACACTATGTAATCCAGAGAGTCCCAGGCTCAAATAGACACCAGCAAAATGGACCTAGTGGATTGCAGAGGAAGAGTGCTTATACTGCCATGTTTCCAGACACTACTTGGTGACATGCTCATCTAAAAGCCAAAGGAGATAGAACTCTGTGATGAAAGAGTCTCCAAAAGCAAATCTTTTACCCTTCTGGAAACCTAAACCACATATTTTTGACCCTTGACCTAGAAGTTCTAGGAGAATGGATTCTCTAAAGCTAGCATCTGGTAGACTCAGAGTATTTTTAATTTTTTTTTTTAACACTTCTGACTCTGAAATCATTTGATTAATCTTGTCACAGGAACCTCCATCCCCCTTAAACTGATTTTTTCCCAAATTTTTTCAAATTTTCAATTTCCTTGAATAGGCCTAAGAAAGAAAATGGCTGTGATGCAGTAGATAGAGTACCAGGGCTGAAATGAGAAAGATCTGAGTGCAAATCTTACCTCAGACATTTACTAACTGTATGAACCCTATTTCCCTCAATTTCTCCTTTTTAAAAATGGGAACTCATTGGAGAAGAAAATGGCAAACCACTGCATATCTTTGCCAAGAATACCCCATGGACAAAGTAAAGTCTGTGGCATAACATAGAGTTGGATCTAACTGAATGATCGAACAACAACAAAGGCCTATTGTGGGCAAAAGTCCTGCAAAAGAGATTCATCGGTTCTTCTACCTCTCTTTCCAGGCCTTTTATGCTTTTACTAGAGATGAGGTTGGACCAGATGGCTAAGGTTCTGTACTGCCTATCAGACTCACAATGTCCTTAGAGTGAAAGTTCATCACACTCCGTCCCTTATCCTCCACTGGTTAGAGAGGTACAGGAAGATTCAGTTCACTAAATTGGAACTAAACAGGGTCTGCAAACTTGTTTTTTTATATTTGGAATGGAAACAATGAAAATAATTGACATTGACGTAGTCCTTTAAAATTTACAAAGTATTTTACATATTTGAGCCACACAATAGCCCTGTGAAGGTCTTATACTATAGGCCTTATGAGGATGAAAAAAATGACATTTTGAGAGGTTAAACAATTTGCATGTGGTTACATAGGTAAATATTCCAGGTGGAATTTGAAGCAAGGTCTTCCTGATTCCAGATCCAGGACTCTACCCTCTAAGCCATACTTCCTCTCAGTGGAATGTAAAGGAAGATAATGGCTTTCTAGAACTCTCAGTTTGTGCTGAGAATAGTACTTTTTGGAGTGTGCAATGTGCTGATAGAGTTTTGGAGTGGTTTTTGTTCTTTTTAGCCCTTCATGAACTCAAATTTATGTGTAGCACCAGGGAACACTCTCACGTGGTGGGGCCTACAAACACTACCCCAGGTATGGGGAACACTGTGCCGGATGGGGGTCAGGGAATGTCAGCATACAGTGAAAACCATCATCCATAAGCTACCACCAATGTGTGTTGTTTCTTTGAAATTTTTACTTTGTAGTCTACTCTGAATTGTGATCTAATCCTGGAAGCCCAATCAGTATCTCACCTTGATTAAAAACTATCCTACAGTTACTTAGGAGATGTGACATCCAACTCTTTATGAAACTGGAGAAATGCAAATTTGAGAAAGAGGAAATAGAGCCCTTGTAGCATTTAACAGGTTACAGAGAAGGGTATCAATGGACCCAAGAAAGGTGAAGCCAAATTGGCAATAGGGGGGCACCCATGACCACAAAGAATTCACAACATTTTAGGATTTGTAGGCCACTATCAACACTGTATTCTATACTTTTATGACCTGACCACAACCCTCACAGATTTTCTCTGGCATTAAATATATTTTCAGTGGATCTCTGCTACTGATATTACTTTCAAGGAATTAAAAAAGATGACTTACCTCTATCCCTACACCATGATATTCAAATCGACCATAATCTTATGTTGTGGAAACATAGGATCTAATGTATCAGTAAGAGTAATCTTGCAAATAGGCTACCCTCCCATGATATTTTATCTTTATACATTTTTTTCATAGAAGTTCTTTGTAGCCAAAAAGTAAATATATGATTTTTGGGGAAAGAACTGGTATCAATGAAGACAAAATAATGGCACCATTTTATGGCATCTAGCAAATCACATTAAGATCACAAAAACCTGGGGCACCTAGAGTAGGCTTTAAAAATTCAAGCAGTGACAAATTAAAGGACCACTTTTTTAGTTGTTTTAAATAATCTCTATTATTTGCACCAAGTCTCCATAATCAACAAGCAGGCATTTTATCATGGAGACTGCAATATTCCTTACCCATCTGCCAACCATTCATGTAAGCAACATTACATCTAGAGAATTTCCAAGCCATGCAACCTAACCTTGATCTCATCAAACTGAACTGACAACAGCTCACACAAGGCAACACTCTCAGATTAGCTGTTCATCATCCAAGCAAATTGTACTCTTCCCTTTCCACAAGCAGAAGTGTATCTGATGGAATCTTCCATTTATAGCCAAGGTTATGTACCTACCCCTGCAACCTTCTTAAGGAAACTTGATGGGCAATACATGCAGGCCTAGTTAAGACCTTTTGAAATCTCACAGAAATTCTGGTTACTCCATCTTAGGTTTGATGTCAACTAGTTCTGTGGAGGCTGTTCCTGAATGAAGGACTCTAAAGGAAAATCATGTCAGCTATTACAAACATTCCTACCCTGCTACATTCCTGGGAATAAGCAGCAATACTTCTGCCTTCACAAAGGTATGCATTCAGATTGGTGGTAGATATTGTCTCTGTTTAATTCATCTCTTGTACCAGCTCCCCCAAAGCACCTGAAGCATCTTGGTTATTCCTCAAGGAATGTTTTCACCTATATAGTCTCCTATCCTAAGCCTTGTTGGATAAGGGTCCACAATTTTTTTCTCATGGATTAGTCCATCAGATAAAACAGACATGGCAAACAGAGAAAGAATCTGAAAGATGTTGTTGGTCCAATTTGGCTTTGATAAAAACTGAAGGGCCCAAAGAAAGTGTCAGGCTGTTACTGTCACTGTCAGGGTCCATGACGCTGATTGAATTCTTCTTGTTTAGAGAGTGAAAGGGAAAATAATCAGGGTAAGATGAAGAATGACTGGCACTTTTAGTGCAAATGGAAGTTTGGAACTCAGTGTAATAAGTCAACACAGGGAATTGGAAAGATAAGCCAATGAATTAGAGGGGAAAAAAAGTCAGGGAAGTAGAGCCAAAACCAGAAATTACTAAACAAGTCTGAGATGAGAGTTGGGAGAAGGAAAGGTCTGGGTTTCATGCTACAAGAGTTTAGTGTTGAAGAACAGATGAGGAATCTAGTTTGACAAAAAGCATCTATGGACATGAGGTGGCTCTTGACATCCCTATCCTGGATTCACAGGAAAAATTACCTATAGCTTAAGTTTGGCTCACATCTAGAAATGCTAAATAAAAAGTCTTCATATATATAATATAAGCTAAAAATGCTTCATATATTTTATATTTAAAGGTCCATCATTATATTATTGGTAGGCCTATATGTTACACACACACACACATACACACACACACACTTATGGAGTAAGACAGCTAACTTTTCTCTACACAAAAGATTCTTAAATATTTATTGACAAAGATTTAATCATGGAGCAATAACTTATACCTACTATCATATTCTCCTGGGAAACAGAGAGTAAATACATTAGGTACTTTGTGAGATTGTTGAGTCAGCATTTCAGTTTTGACTTCCCAATATAACTTAGTCTGTCTCTGTGTGTATCTGTGTCTTGGTCTGTAATCACTGAATCCACACTCTACACCTTTGTAGCCTGGGTGGACTAGTCAGAGTAGGGTTCCCCTGGTCTCGCCATTGTCTGGACTGGTTTAGCCTGAACTTGTCCTTTTGAGTTGCAGTATCTTCCAGAAACGCTGGACCCAGAGTATGCAAGAGCCCTGAACATGTCAAGGATGAAACCCATCCCAACCCGTGGTCCCCAGACTTGACATAATGTGTTGTTTGTACCCTAAGCTATACTCTCTGTGTGTACTTGGGAATCAGGACGGGCACCAGTTAGTCTGCATTAGGCTGGAAAACTGCTTCTTGCATCTGGGATCCTTGAAGATAAGCAGACCGTCATATCTTCCCAAGGGAAAAGTATGCTGCTTTTACCATTTTAATTATTCATGATTTCTCCTTCCCTGCCATTACCATTTAAGTGAAAATTTCTGTTTCTCCTCTCTTTGGTACAATTTCATAAATATGCAAGTTCCTGGTTTGACTGCAATCTCTTTGCACTTGCTTAGGGTTATACATTCATGTTCATTTCTCTTATAATAAAACTAGTTATTCATGTAAGTTTTGTGAAGTTGTGATTGCTTGTTGATATCTTCAAGAGCTCAGTGTCACCTCCATTCGATGAAGAGGCATCAGAAGACTTTTGTGGAGGATGTGAAATAATATAATTGATATAATATTATATGATATATATATCTGTCTCTGTCAGCACATCCCTAACTACATGTCTCTATTTTTGAGATTTTCTATGGCAGGAAACAAGAAAAAATAGAAAAAGAACACAGCCAAGATGGTGGAATAAAGGCAGGGACCCACCTGAGCTCTCCCCCAAATGCCTTCAAATACCTTTAAACAAATTCTAGAGTGGCAAAACCCACAAAAAGAAAGAGCAAAACAATTTTCCAGTCCAACACAACTTGGAATATCAGCAGGAAAGATCTGTTGCACCTGGGTGAGAGTGGGACACAGTCCAGCACAGACTGCATCAGAATAGATCAGGCCCCAGCAAACCAGGAACAGATCTTGGGAGCCACTGAATCAGCAGCAGCAGTGGCTCCTTCCAGAGCTCTCAGCCCACAGAGAGTAATGGGGTCAAACAACTGGTCAGAAGGGGATTACAGGGTTCTCTTTGCTAGTATGAAGCAGGATTCTGGTGCTTTGCCTATACTCAACTCTGGGTCACGGTCCTGAGTGGCAGTCTCAGAGCCAGGAGGAGCACAAGCATATCAGTACTTGCAGCCACAGTGGAATGGGGACCCTATTCACAGTTCCAGGGCAGAAAAGAGTGTTTGTGGGTCACTCAGAGAGTACAGCACAGGTCAGGAGAGTCATAAACACCTCTTCTTAGATCATACTGACTTGGAAGAATGGAAAACTTGCAATCCCTAGAAGTATATCTGAAAATAGCTGCAAAAAACCCCTGATGCTTGGGAAAGTGCACCCTCTATCCTGAATGAGACCTACTTTAATAAAGAGTTAAAAGTCAAGCAATAGACTGGGAAAATGAGCAAACAACAGAAAAAGTTGCTATGAAGACAAGAAGATCAAACCATACACTCAGAAGAAAACAAAGTCAAAGCTCCTACATCCAAAGCCTTCAAGATGGTCTCAGGCCATGGAAGAGCTCAAAAAGGATTTTGAAAATCAAGTAAGAGAGGTAGAGGAAAAATGAGAGTGATGCAAGAAAATCACGAAAAATGAGTCAGCAGCTTAGTAAAGGAGACACACAAAAGTACTGAAGAAAATAACACCTTACAAAGCCAAATGGTAAAAGAGGTCTGAAAAACCAATGAGGAGAAGAATGCCTTATAAACAGAATTGGCTAAATGGAAAAGGAGGTACAAAAGCTCAGTGAAGCAAATAGTGCCTTAAAAATAAGAATTGAATAAATGGAAGATAATGACTTTGGGAGAAATTAAGAAACAATAAAACAAAACCAAAAGGATGAAACAATAGAAGACAACATGAATTGAATATGAAGCCATAATATCTAAAAAATTAAATTAAGAGAGGAGAGACAAATGTACTGGGAGAAAGGGAAAAGGAGATGGAGAGTGGGGCAAATTATCTGACATAAAAGAGGTAAGAAAAAGCTTTTACAATAGAGGGGAAGAGGGGGAAGGGGGGAAGAGGTAATGAGTGAACCTTACTCTCATCAGAATTGGCTCAAAGGAGGAATAATATGCACACTCAATTGGGCATAGAAATCTATCTTTTCCTACAAGAAAGTAGGAGGGGAAGGGGATAAGAGAAATGTGGAGGGGTAATAGAAGAGAAGGCAGATTGGGGAAGGGGATGATTAGAATCAAAACAATTTTGAGAAGGGCCAGGATGAAAGCAGAAAGACAATAGAATAAATGGGGGTGTGAGTGTGTGAAATAGGATGGAGGGAAACACAGTTAACAATAATAACTGTAAAAAATTATTGAAGCAAGTTTCTCTTATAAAGGACACCTTTCTCAGACATACAGACAACTGAGTCAAATTTTTAAATATAATAGCCATTCCCTAGTTGATAAATGATCAAAAGATATGAATAGTTTTCAGATGAAGTAATCATTTGCTGTGTTTGTCCTTCATTCTCAAAGAACACCGTGACATCAAGATGATGACATGACTTGAAGTTGACTTTGATTTGAGTGAGGGAGGGCTGTGCAAGGTCACCAACCTCACTTTCTGCTCCTGAACCATCTGGGTCCAGTAGCCTGATATTCGTCAGGATGCAATATGAGACCTTGACCCTTTCTGACTAAGGTCTTATCACAATCATACTTTGAGTGAGATATATTCATTTAATGAATAGGCTTCTTTAAGTTACTCAAGGGATGGCCCCTTTAATAATAAAAACAAATCAAACTGGGAGGGGAAGACCCTCAGGGTTCCTGGGGAAAAGAGAAACAATTACTATTTAGTTATTACATTCACTCTGTGCTAGGTGGGTGGAGACTTGTTGTCCAGTCTATGAGCTCCAGAGTAAATTGGGTTTAAGGCTTGATCTTTCAGCAAGAGATGTCAAAATTATCTAAAGCCATACGAAAAAAATGTTCTAACTTACTATTGATTGGAGAAATGTAAATTAAAACAATTCTGAGGTACAACCTCATACTTATTAGATTAGTTAATAGGACAGAAACGGAAAGTGAAAAATGATGGAGGAGATGTGAGAAAAATGAGACAGTAATGCATTATTGGTGGAGATATGAACTGATTCAACCATTCTACAAAACAGTTTGGACCTATACCCAAAGGGCTATAAAATCATGCATACTCTTTGACATAGCAATATCACTACTAGATAAAAAGAGATTAAAAAAAAAGGAAAAGGTCATATGTGTACAAAATATTTATAGAAATTCTTTTTTGTGAGTAAAAAATTGGAAATTAAGGGAATATTCATCAATTGGGGAATGGCTAAACAAATTATGGAAAGTGATTAAGATGGAATACTATTGTACTATGAGAAATGATGAGCAAAATGTTCACAGAAAAACCTGGAAAAACTTATTGAGTTGATGCAAAGTGAAACGTACTATATACATAGTAACAGTAATATAGTAAGATGATCAGCTGTGAATGATAGCTTTTCTCAGCAATATAATGGTCCAAGACAACTCTGAAGAACTTATGATGAAAAATGTTATCCATCCCCAAAGAAAGAACTGATGGTGTCTGAATACAGATAGAAGCATACTTTTTAAAAACTTTGTTTTTCTTGAGGGCATTTTTTTTGTCTGTTTTCTTTCACAATATGACTATTATGGAAATGTTTTGCGTGACTACACAAGTGTAATCTATATCAAATTGCTTGCTTTCTCAATGAGAGAATTTGAAACTCGAAGTTTTAAAAGCAAATGTTACAAATTGTTTTTAGATGTAACTAGGGAAAAAATAAAATACTAAATAAGAAAATTAAAATAAAAAAGAAAGAAGAGAAAGTCCAGAGGTTAGAGTTACTCCCAAGTGAGTAGTTCTTTGTGCTTTAGAAAATAGTAGCCAATCCCCTTAGATGCAAACTCCTCTCCCTGATGTTATCATGGGGACAAGAGACTGCTAAATCATTCCAAAATTCTAAATCCCTCAATTTGTGTTCTGCAGCTTGGAGGACCTCAGGTGATTACACTAAATATATTCACCATCCAGCCACAGCAGTACCTTTTAAAGCACAATGAATATTTAATAAAAATAGTCAGGACCCAGAGTAGAAATTGATGGTTCAATGTTAGATTGTTAGAAAAAGTTTCCCAATAATTATAGCTGTCTCAAAGTGGAATGGGCTGCCTTGGAAAGTAATGGATTTATTCTTACTAGAGGATTTCAAGAAGAAGCAGTACGACCATTTGTCAATATTGTTGTTGCAAGTATCTTTGCGTTAGATTAGACCGTCTATCAGGTCTCTATCTATTCTGAGGTACTATGATTCTAGATCCTATATATTTTTTCAATATATAAGTATCTTAGTAGATTTACTTTCAAATGGCATATGAGAAGTTCTTTTAACATTGTAATATGTTGGACTGAATACTAGTTAAGGACTCAGAATCTCAGGTTTTATTTTTAACCCTGCCACTAATAAACTGTGTGATGTTCAACAAGTCACTGTCCTCAAGGTCTCAGATCCTCAACTATAAAATAAATGTAACTAGCTAGATAAGGGTGTATCATGGACCAGTTTGATAGTCTGATAAAGCCCAGAGACCCCATCTCAGAATAATGTTTTTATATGCGTAAGATAATATCGTATTTGAAACTGATAGGATTATAAGGGGAAATCAATTGGATTAAACTGTAGTTATCAAAATATTGGGAAAAAAGTCCACAGGCCTAAGGTTAAGAAATCTTGGACTATCTGATAATCTTCATGATGCTTTCCAGATATAAGATTTTATGAATCACTCATGTAGTTCATTTGGGGTTCAGGGGACTTCTATTCCATCAAACAACTTGATGCCAGAATTATGTGACCAGTAGGAGTGGGGAGCCCTCTGCTGTCAAAATTCTTTCTATAGTTTATCAAAGACCCTAGTGTTGCATCATGTAATATCCTGGAAAACAAAATTGGATTTAACCAGCACATTCAGTCTTTAGGAGGTCAAAGTAAAAGATTCAGCGTAAACAGAAAATGACAAGGACAATAAAAAATTGCTCAATAAAAGCATGTCCCAGAATTGTAAGCTTCACCCTGAAATTGATGATCTGAATAAAAAAAATAATGCTCACAATATATTTTTGATGTGTTTATATATATATAGGCCTTATTTCAGAGATTAACAATGCATGAAGGGCTTTTGTGAGATATTTCTCAGTGTTGGTTCACAAATCCCCCACTCAGGATCTGAGACCAAATATTATTTAAATTCCCCATTATTAAGTATGAGTATGAAGTATATCATCCCTCAAGCTGTTTTAACATCTTGCTCTCATTTGGAGTCACTTTGCATCCACAGGGAAGATGCACATCAGCATTCAAAGCCCAGACAGATTCTGAGCAGTGCTTCACTCATCACTGCTGCTAACACAGCCCCAAGGTTTCAAAGTGCCCACAAAATCATTCTGTTCTGTTCAAAAGCAGTTAGTGTTTGGGAAAAAATGAAGGCAGCAAATTTTCTGTGTCTTAGGAGAAACTTCACCAGGAACTTAAAAGGATGAGAGAAGGGAAAAGGGAAGGATGTTTCAGCATTCACTGCATTTATATATAAATTCTTTGGCCATAGATTATATTAGTTTATATACTGGAGTTCATTTATATTTTATCACTTCTGTTCAAAAGCATAATGTTTTCTCTTGACCAAGATTTTCCAGGAAATGCAAAGTGTCTTATTTAAGTGGAAAATAGAATTCACTGTAATAACCTTTTGTATTTCTTTCTATAATTCTTTCAGTCTCTCCATTAATTCTTTTGCTTACATTCCTATCCAGAAAGATTTCTAAGAACCTCATTATTCCATATTTATCTCAGCTACAACATATATTCACCCGAGGTTGAGTCACTGATCCCAAGTTATTCAATGAGTCAGTGGTATAGCTAGGAATAGAAGTAGAACACACTGATTCCTAATCTCATGCTCAGACCACATTCCTTCCCCCCCACTCCTTTCCCCAGTCATCCCTTTCCTCATCAGCTTTTTTGGGGGGTGAGGAGAGGTTACTTCCCAGTTATTATATAATATAGATCAATATTGGGAAGAGACAAAAAGATTTGAGTTCTGGTACATATTTGACTTTCTCAGCATCTCCAATGGAAAAAATGGTTTTTAGTAGGCACTTGTAGGAAAAGACCTCCACAAACATGAATAAAACTAGTGATAATAGCATATTTATATAGCACCTTCCTCTCAAGAAATCAGTATACAAGTATCTCCATTTGAATAGATGAGGGCAACTGAAATTTCTAGAGATGAAGTGATGATCACAGACTTAAAACTGAAAGGAAATTTAGATGAACAGATTTATTTCATTCTCCCCATTTATATTTGAACAGACCCAAAGAGGGGAAGGAATTTGCCCAAAGTTACAGTTAGCAGAAGAGTAAGGATTTAAACTTAGATCCTTTGACCTCAGTCTCAGCACTCCTTTCATTGTACCATGCTGTTACCCTCAAAGCTTTGTAGGCATCTTTGATACAACCATGTATCTTCCATGTCTAGATACCAAGTTCTGTGTATTGTTCTCTCAGTAGATGTGAATCTTTCCCCTTCACTTATATTGACACCACACTAGACTATTTCTTTCATTTTCTCAAGTCTGGATTGCAGTAATTATGTCTTAGTTGGTTTCACCAACTAAAGGCTCCCTTTATTCCAATTCACCCTGTACTCCTTTACCAGAAAAATGCTTCTTTAAAACTCCTTTTATCCCCTCTCTCCTATATCCTAAAACTTATAGTGGCTATCTCCTACGACACAAATTTAAGTTCCTCTTCCTAGTTTTCAAAGCCCCCACTCTATGTATTATGACTCCACTCTATTATCACAACTTATTTTTACCACTCTTTGACATGTACTCTTTTATCTAGTCAAACTTGCTTTTTTTTTTACTATCCTCTAAATACGTAATGTTCAGTTCCAATTTCACTTTTCACTCACATATTTTACCTTGCTTCCAACATCTTTTCTTCTTATTTTCAGCTATCTAAAACCTAAACATCATTCCATACCAAATATGTTACATTTTAAAGCCAAAGTCTTTCCTGACTCCTCAATCCAATATTGAGCTTTTTCAGCTTTAATTTCTTGAATTTTCATCTGAACACTTACTGAGGCTGAACTATATTATTTAGTATTTTATTATTTACTGACATCTATTTTCCTTTAATTGCAGTAAAGAGACTATGAAAACATTTTCTCTCCCTTAGAAAGTAACTGTGAATCTAGGGACACAATCCATATATTGCCAATATGAAAATATCAGTGCATGGTTTTTTAAAAAAAGATTTTTAATAGATCAGAGCAATAATTTTAGCATTCAAATTTGTGTTCTGGAATCTTTTATTTCCCAGCTGAGGTTTCATCACTGTTTTATTAAGTGCAATTCAATTTAATGCACATTAAGTACTTGCCCTGGGGAAGGCATTGTCTAGCACCTGAGGGATACAAAGATAACAATACAAATCACTACCCTCAAGGAGCTTACGTTCTATTTGGGGTTAAACAATACATACATACATGTATACATGTATATATGCACACATGCACACATCTTCCTTCCTCCCTCCTTTCCTTCCTTCCTTCCTTCCTTCCTTCCTTCCTTCCTTCCTTCCTTCCTTCCTTCCTTCCTTCCTTCCTCCCTCCCTTCCTTCCTCCCTTCCTTCCTCCCTTCCTTCCTTCCTCCTTCCACCTCTCTCCTTTATTCCTCTCTCACTCCCCTCTTCCTTCTCTTCCGGTCTCCCCTCGGTTTTATTCCTCCTTCCTCGTCAACATTCTGACAGTGTCTTGCTTTTCAGTTCCTCCCTTGGTCTCTTCCGTTTCTCTTCCCCTCGCCTTCCCCCAGTAGCCCAACGGGCCCATCCCAGCACTCTGGCCAGCTCCTTTCGACCCCGCCCCCGAGGTGTAGGCGTTAGGGGCGGGGCCGGAGAAAGGGCGTGGGGGGGGGAAATGGAGCTAGAGAGAAGGCTAGAGGGAGGAAGGGAGTCAGGAAGGGAGGAAGTCGGGAGCGCGCGCGCAGACGAAACCGGGAGTGCGGGCCGCCTGGCTATATCTGCGCCTGCGCACTGGGAATCGTGGGGCCCGACGGGACGGAGGAGACAAGATGGCGGTGCGAGCGGTTCGGGGGATCATGAACGGGTCCGCGCCCGATATGTTCAGAGCCGGCAAGGGGCCCAAGGCAGGGGCCCGGGAGCAGGCACTGGCCGTCACCCGAGACTACCTCTCTCAACCGCGCCTCAGTGAGTACGGGAAGGCAGGGAGCGCCGGCCCCTTCCCCTCCCACCCTTTCACCTGCCCGAGCTGTGGCAGAGGCGCTCCCCCGCTCTCTCTCTCCTGCACCCCCGAGCGGGCTCCAGATGTGCCCCGGTGGGAGCCGCGGTCCCCTTCCCTCCGTACGTCGGTGCTGCTGGCCCAGCAGGCCTCCGGGCGGGGCGGGACCCCTCTAGTCGTTCCTGGGGTCCGCCGCCAGGTCCCCGGCGGCCCGTGGCAGCGCCGGGCTGTCCGCCTGCCCCCGAGCCTGGCTCGGCGCGGCTTCCCCTCCCCCGGGGCTCTGCAGCTGCCGCTCCTGCCGCAGTGGTCGGCTCGTCCCCGGAGGAGAGCACCGGGGAGCCTGGGCTTGGCCTTGGGTGCGGGAGGGAAGCCGGCTCCCGGGAGGATGCTCAGGCTCGCAGGTGAGGACCGCGGGGAGCCTTCGAGGTCAGGGGAGCCCGGCGGGACTCCCCTTTCCCGGAGGGCGAGGACTTCTCCCGAAGTCATCCCTCCAGACCACGGGAGAGCTAGGACCCGGATCTGGCTGGCCCCGCGGTGCTTTTTTTTTCCCTACCAGTAAGGTTTGATGTTGATTGGCATTACCTGTAGTCCGGACCGAGCCGGATGGTGCGGGTTCTTCCCCCACTCTCCTTTCACGCAGGCTTCTTTCCCTTACCCTTTTTTGCTGTGCCGCGTTCAGTGCCGCAGTCCTTTCAGGAAGGCCTTACCCACCCGCTTCATGAAGCTGATTCCCAGCAGTGGCTGAGTCCAGTTTCACAATAACCCCCATGTTCTCCTTGGGCTGGAGATAAACTAACCCGAACCGTGTCGGGGCTGGTTTTGTCAGTGCTCTGTTTTCCATGGTGGTGTTTCTAAATTGGTGAGGTCGCATTTTTACAGTTTACCTTAATTATCAAGATAGTTCTTATCCCCTGGGAGGTTCTTTGCGTAGACTTTAAATACGATGAAAGGTTTTAGCCAGGGCTTTCCTCCCGTCTGACTAATCCGATCAAGATCTTGATCACTTGCCGTGTCATGTGACAGCACTGCAGAGTAACAGGGAATGAGAGCAAAACTGGCTTCCTCATTCCTGGTATGCCCCTTTCTTTGGAGGACTCATTAAATAGAAGTTAGCTTTTGAAGTCCAGTATTATCCAAAGTGAGGAATTCTTGACAAATGTTGCATTGCATTTTTTTTCATAGATTTGGGAAAAGAATGCTTAAAAATCTTGGCTGTTCAGTCTTTTCATTCACGTTGGACTCTCTGTGTCCCCATTTGAGATTTTCTTGGCAAAGATGCTGGAGTGTTTTGCTATTTCCCTCTTCAGTCCATTGTATAGATGAGGAAACTGAGGCAAACAGGGTTACACAGCTACCAAGTGTATGAGACTTAAGAATCTACCATCATTCAATTCAACAAACATTTATTGACCAGTTCCTATGTGCATGGCCATGAAGATAGACACAAAAATGAAAAAAAATGGGCCTTTTCCTTAAGGAACTTAACATTCAGCTGGAGGATTTGTGTGTCAGATAAAGGAAGGAACCTTTCCTTTTGAGTCAGGAAAGCTGGAATAGCTATGTGACCTTGGGCAAGTCACTTATACTTTCTGGTCCTTGTTTTCCAATTTTGTACAATGAGGGGTTTGGACTAGAATTTTTCCAAGGACTATTCCAGCTATATAAATCTTTAAATAAACTCCATTTTTGTGGATGATGTTCATCTGTTTTTTTTTTTCTCTTGATAATAAGTCTCAACTTATTTCCAAGAGTGTTTGCAAGAAAAAACAAATTGTAGCATTAGAAAGGTGAAGTAGTTCCAAAGACGGATTTGCAGTAGTTATTCAGTGTATACTTTGTTTTAAAGAGCTCTCTTTATGGTCTTGAGAGAGGTTGAAACTTTTAACTAAAAATTATATATTGTAAACCCAGTCAACTAAGGTACTTTCACAGTTCGAAATGTTGCATATACACTATATTAGGAACATTGTTTAAACTGCATGGTCATAGGTCATAAAACCACTTAAACCTACTAGTCCATAGAACACAGAAATTAGAGCTGGAAAGGATTGTAGAAACCTTCTTTCCCAGCTTTCTCATTTTATGGATATGGAAGTTGAGGAATATAGAAGTTGAGGTTGTGCTGAATGATATTTTAGTAGTTAGCCTCTTGTACTGGTTTTATATGTGACTATATGTATGTATGCATAGTTAAATATATGTGTATATATAGTTATATATAAATAATGAAAGTTGAATATGCTTTGTGGTCTTAGTATAAGCTTAGTTTTCCCCAGACTATTCAGGAAAGCTTGGATGATAAATCGTGTAGCTTAAAAACAATACTAAAATTGCATTAAAAAAAAAAACCAAACATTTGCCATGTTCTTAGTACTAGTCACCAGCATCCACTCTTGAAAAAGCTACTTAATTTTGAATTTTTCCATTTTAAAGTTGACTGGTGATATCACCATAGGTGATTTGTAACAAAATGTTTACTATGCACGTATTTTCAAGTCCTTTCTCTGGGAGCCTCAGTTTTCTCATGCAGAATAGGAACAGTAATAACTAACATTCTGGGTTGCTGTGAGAAAAATGATTTGTAAATCTTAAGGTGATATGGAACTGTTGATTTCTTCTGATTATCATTATTGGTGATTCTAGGTGGCTGAAGGAAAAGGGATGATGATGGTGACCAAGACAAGACTTCTACAACTTTTGAGACCTTTCTCTTGGAAGGTAGTCAGTGAAAAAATGATCAGCCAGAAATTAAGTGGAGTTGGCAAATAATAGCTAAGGATATGTACTCACCCGTATGAATAAGTAATAGCTAGCATTTGTGTAACACTTTCAGGTTCAGTAAGCACTTCACAGATATTATTTTATTCTCATTAATACCCTGGGAGATAGGTGCCATTATTATCCTCATTTTACCAGTGAGGACAGTAAGGTAGCCAAGAGTTAAGTTCACACCAGAAGGAAATGTTTGAGGTCAAATTTGAATTCAAGTCTTCTAATTCCAGGTCTGGGGCTTCATCACCCTGCAGTTTTTGTGCTTTTGTGAGATAATCAAAGTAATAGCTAACATTTACATACATATACATATGTGCCAGGAACTGTGCTAAGTCCTTTACAGTTATCTCTTTTGATCCCTTCAGCAACCCTAGCTGAAATTAATATGCCCATTTTACAGATAAGGAAACTGACACTGAGGTTGAGTAACTTACCCTGGGACATACAACTTGAATTTGCTTATGAGACTGGATTTGAGTTGGGGTCTGCCTGATTCTAGGCCATTCGCTTTCTCCACTGTGCCACCTAGCTGCTTACTAGGTTTCTTACGGCACAGGAGAATTAGAATTTCATTATTTTAAGACTTTGAGGGGTTCTGTAAGATACATAAAGTTTGTGGATCTTAAATATTTTAGAATATCAGTTTCTTTCAGTAATCATAACCTGGAGTCAACTTTGGTAAAATAGTGAAATAACCAAAACTGTACTTGGGCAGTCTTTTAGAACCTTCACCCACTCCTGCTTCCCCCATCCCAATTTTTCCAGGTTTCCAGTACTTTGGTGTTTGATTACCCTTTATTGTGGAAAGATTATGAGATACATAATTGCTTTAATTTTGTTTGAATAATGAGTCTGAGGTTAAAAGGGTGGGTCTTATGTTATGCAATTGCCACAGAAATTCCCCCTTGAAAATTTCACAATCATTAAGTAGCTGGGGTATTGTTGGGAAAAACTCTTGCCCTGCCTAGGGTGGGGAGGTGTTAGAATGTCATCTGACCAAACTTCAGTTTTTCTTGAGATTTTGAAGAAGAGATTTTGAAGAAGCCTGGTAAATTGTTCCTTGTTTAATGATTTAAATATGAAATGATATGCCTCTTTGAATTAGAGTACTGACACCTAAATATCCATTTGTAGAATTTCTTATCTTGAATTTCTTGGGATCCCAAGAGAGTATCTGTTCTAACCCCATCATTTTGCAAATGAGGAAACCTGGCCCAGAGAAGTAAAGGCAAATTAATACATATTATGGAGTTCCTATGTGCATTGAGCTAAGATCTTGGGATACAAAGAAAAAAAATGTGTCTTCCTGCCCTCAAGAATCTTACATTCTAATGGGGGAGGCAATATGAAAGCAATAAATGTTTATTGACTGACTGGATTATATACTGGGTAAATTAGAGATGAATTGTCCAAGGTCATATATGCAGAGACTGGAAGGTCCCATTCTAGATCCAATGTTCTTTCCACTCAAGTGGTCTAAAGGAAATTTTTAGGGGAAATCCAACATATTTTTTAAAGTAGTATTTTATTTTTCCAATTATATGTCAAGACAATTTTTAATATTCATTTTTACAAGATTTTGAGCTTGAAATTTTTCTTCCTCCTCCCCTTCACTAACCTCTTCTGAAAATGGTGGACAATTTGATATAGGTTATATATGTGCTGTCATGTAAAACATGTCTGTATTAGTCATAGTCGTGAAAGAAGAGACAGATTAAAAGAAAAAAACAAAAAAAGAATTAAGTGAAAAATATGCCTCAGTTTGTATTGTGTCCATCAGTTCCTTTATCTGAATGTGGATAGCATTTTTCTTTGTGAGTCCTTTGTACTTGTCTCGCATCATTGCGTTGCTGAGAAGAGCTGAGTCATTTCATAGCTGGTCATCACACAATGTTGCTGATGCTGTGTATAATGTTCTCCTGGTTCTTCTCACTTTATTTTGCTTCATATAAGTCTTTCCAGGTTTTTGTGGAATCTGCCTGTTTGTCATTTGTTATTGCACACTAGTATTCCATTACATTCATATACTACAGTCTGTTTAGCCATTCCCTAGATGAATGGTGTCCCCTCAATTTCCAGTATTTTGCCACCATGAAAAGGGCTGCTATAAATGGTTTTGCACTTGTTGGTCCTTTCCCCTTATTTATGATCTCTTTGGGATACAGATCTAGTAATGGTATTGCTGGATCAAAGGGTTGTGCACAATTTGGTTGGTTGCTCTTTGAGCAGAGTTCCAAATTGTTCTCTAGAATGGTCAATTCACAACTCTACCAGCAGTGCATTAATGTCCCAGTTTTCCTTCTAATCTTGCTTTCCTTCTAATCTTGGTTGCTTTGGTTTTGTTTGTATAAAAATTTTTTATTTTAATGAAAATTATCTGTTTTACATTTCACATAATGCTCTCATGTTTCATCAAGAATTTTTCCCTTCCCCATAGATCTGACAGGTTATTATTTCTTGTTCTAATTTGTTTTATGATGTCATCCTTTGTCTAAATCATGCACTCATTTTGACCTCATCTTGGTAAATGATCTAAGATAATTGTCTGTTTGTGTCCTATTGTTTTCCAACATTTTTTGTCAAATAGTGAGTTCTTATCCCAAAGGCTGGGTTTCTTGAGTTTGAGTTTATCAAACACTAGATTACTATAGTCATTGACTATTTACTACTATGTCTTGTATATGTAATCTATTCCACTGATTCCCCAGTACTTATTAGCCAGTACCAGATAGCTTTGATTATTGCTTTATAATATAGTTTGAGATGTGGTGTTGCTAGGTCACCTTCCTTTGTATTTTTTTTTCATTAATTCCCTTGATATTCTTGACCTTTTGTTCTTCCAGATGAATTTTGTTATTTTTTTTGCTAGCTCTATCAAATAATTTTTTTGATAGTTTGATTGGTATGGCACTGGATAAGTAAATTAGTTTAGGTAGAATTGTCATTTTTATTATTTTGGCTCATGTTACCCATGAGCAAATGATATTTTTCTGATTGTTTAGATCTGACTTTATTTGTGTGAAAAGTGTTTTGTAATTGTTCATATAGTTCCTGGGTTTGTCTTGGCCCCCAACACATTCTTGCTGGACCTTTCTGAAGAAAGGAAAGGTTTTTTTTTTTTTTTTTTAATGAAGAATGAATGGAAGTGCTTATAGTGTTTGTCTCACCTCTCTCCTTTTTGATGATGTTAACTTTAAGACAGCATTATAATCAACTGAAATCTTTTCCTTGAGAAGTAAGTTGTCATGTTGCAAAGAGGTGCTGGTTAAATATTGTTAAGGTTAAAATGTAATGTTAGATCTCTTTCTTCTCTGTGTTTGCATTTAAAATACACGACTATAGAAGTCTGTGTTTCTACCTATGGCTTTAGATCTAGAACAAATTGGGGGAGAATTTTACAGAAAAGGAAATTGAGACCCAGAGAGATTTAATTTCTTCCCCATAGGTAGGTAGTGTTGCTGTCCCAATAGCTAACCACATTCTGTGTGGAAGTGTGGGCCTACATGTTTCAAAATCAAACACAACAAATTTAAGAAGATGGTGGGAATGGAATTGTGTTTAAACATCTCAGACTTTTCAGTTTAGTTAATAGTGTTTGAAGTCTTTTTAATTCATCAGCTATTTCTTAAGTACAAAGCACTCTTAATCTTTTTAGCTTTAATATTTTTCTACATCTTTTTAAAATTATGTCAGTGAAAAAGCACTATTTTTCTAACTTGAGGCCATACTCAAATACTCAATTTTGAAGAAAGAAAATCTGAGAAGTATCACAGACTCCTGTGTTCTTGAAGCCAACCCCTAACATTGGAAGCCAGAAAACCTTTTTTCCAGTTATAAGCAAGGAAAAACAATTATCAAAAAAAAAAAAAGATAGCATGTTGCTATAGTACATTGATTTCTAACATAAAGTAGAGGTCTAGAGAAGCCTTTGAGAAGTCTTGGCTATAAACTCTAAGCATTGTTAATTATTCTGCTTTGAATATAGCCTTTTCATTTGTTTAACAAGTATTAGGAACCTAATTGAGTGGAGCAGGAATTCACTGGTTCATCCATTTTGGTGCTATAGACTTATTCTTTTCAAGTTATCGTGTAGTAAAACCAGGCATGAATAGGAAACATGTGTATGTATAGTTTCCGGCAAGATTGTATTTGTCAAAAATATTGGAGTCCCCTCCTTTCTCCTCACCCCCCAACTCAAAACAGTTGCCAAGGCCTACGCTCTAGGCATCTTAGCACCACTGAACCAACCTAGATGTTTGTCCAGTTGTTCTTTGAAGTACTGGGACTGGTTGCTGTATTTGGAAAACAAATCTTTTTGATATAATGACAAAATGGGCATTTCAGTAGAAAGTTCTGCAACTGAATTAAATACAGCGGAAGCTATATGCTGATATCAGAATATTTTTATTTGTTTATGGTTAAGTTTATTAATTTTTTTCTTTTGACTGGATCTGTGATTTCATCAGTTGATTCTCAGTATGGAATTTCTTCTACTGCACATCAGTTCTTATTCTGCAATCATATGAGTTTCCTGGAACATTGAGAAGTGAAGTGAATTGCCCAGGGTCACATAACCAGTATTTTTGAGAATTGGGGCTTGAACACAGTTCTTTCTAATTTCAAGGTCAGCTCTCTACTCATTCTATTCATGCAATCTCTCTTAAGTTCATAAGAAAATACAGTTTAGAAAAGCTGAAACATTGAAATAGTTTTATTTTAAAAAAAAGTATCAGGTTATCTCAGCAATTTCTTGCTCAAACCATTAAGAATAATCTGTTTTGGAGTTTTAGCACCAAAATTTATTTGGATATATCTGTAGAGTATGCTTATTAAGAATAAGCTTACTAAGCAACACGTTCAGACCATGAAAAGAAAATTCAATCTGACAGTGTCCAATGTGAAATGGAAGTCAGAGATTACAATTACAGTTTTTATAATTCATTAGCCATGAGTAGTTAACTTGGTGGGGAAAGTGGCTGATTGTACATAATCATTGCAGACTTAATGTTGTACAAAAGTACAAAGCGTAACTATAAAAAAAAAGATCAGAAGCCACTGGAAGTATGTTCTGTTTGTCCTCAACTAGTAATCCTTTCTTGTCTTCTGAAAACCTATTTATGTTCTCCATTTACAGGAAGTACTCATGACTCAATTTTTTTTTTCTCTTGGTCATGTTGTTTTTCTTGTGACTGGCAAAATCTTGTGGGCTTTTTTCTCAACTATTTCCTCTATGGACACAGATCAGATGAGATGCTGTTTTGAACTTGAGAAATGTGTCTAAGAGGTAGGTCATGAATAATAGACCTTTTGATCCTGAAAGTTCTGATGATTGGTGTCAGCTGAATTAAAAATATACTATTTGGAAAGCCTGATTTTGAATTTCAACTCTTCCAAATTGTACCTTGTGTGACATTGGACCTCTTTTTAAAGATTACTGAGAAAGAAACTGCTACCTCCTAAAGCAGCCCTTTCCACTTTGGGTTAGTTCCAGGGGTATGCAAATAAATAGATTTTCTGAAGGAAAAAAAATACTCCCTATACTCTTCAAGTTTAATTTGCATTATTAACATTTTCTCCACCACTTTTAACAAAACTATAAGCCTTGATTTGTAGTCTTAATTCTTGAAGGTATAAATGGTCATGCTAAAAATGTAATAAGCAAGCTGCTTTGAATTTTCCATAATCATCTTTATGTTCTAAGGGGAAAAGTTATGTCTTTTGTGATTTCCAGTCTTCATATCATTAATTCAACAAGCATTCATTAACAAATGGCGTTCTTTAATCTTGTGACTCAAAACTTAGTTCATATTTAATAACTATAAGTTAAAGAGGGACAAGTAACTTGTATTTTCGTTCTCATTTTCTTGGAAAATGAGAGTGACAGTGCCCTTGGTACCTCTTACTGGTTGCTCTGGGACTGGATATGTAAAAACACAAAACATTGTAAATCTCAAAACAGTCTCTAGTCTGCTAATGTTTTTGCTGTTTTTTTTCTTTTTAAAAGTTAGTAGGCCTTGGCCTCTTGACAGAAATGTGTATGTGTACCTAATGTTTGTATGTGTATATGTATGTAGATACACACTTTTTTCTCAAGCCAAATACTGTCTTAAAATACTGTATAGATATTAAATGTGTAGTGGTAGGAATGACCCAGGCAGATGATACATATATCTGCCACCAACTAAGAGTAGCTATGCCTGGAATACATTTTAAAAAATGGAAAATAGGCCTTGCCTTCAAGGAACTTACATTCTAATGGGAATGCAGCTTGTACATATATCTATATTTAAGGTGTTTATATATAGAAGTACATATATCTATATCTATCTTTCTATATATTTAAGGTATATAATAGAAGGGCAGACTCTGGGCTGACTGGGAAAGGCCTCCTACAGAAGGTTGGCTGTTAGCCAGGGAGTTTAAAAGGTGGAAATGAAGAGGGAAAGAATTCTAGGCAACAGCAAGTACAAAGACATGGAATTGGGAAATGATATGGAGGATGTGAGGAACAGCAAGGTGGCCAGTTTATAGCTGGACCACAATACTTAGAGGGGGAATAATATTAAGAAAACTGAAAGTAGGGTCCAGATTAAATGCCATTTCCTGGCTGTAAATCATCCTGAAGTCCTCAGAATTCAAAAGCTGATGTTAAATAATTCTTTGCTACTAGTACTAGGCACTTATTTTTGACCAGAGTCTTCTTCCAAATTTGTTCCTAGGCCTCAGAGAACTTTGAGTGAGAAATTCCTAAGATGTTTACAGCTTCTTGTAAACTATTCCATGCCTTCTAGAACTTTCTAAATGTGTTTGTTTCAACTTTTTTGATTGTGGAGCTTAATGCTGAAATGTGTTTGTCAGAGATCTTTAGTAGAAAACTTTATGAAATTTTTTTTTATACTTTTAATTCCCATTGTGCTTTTATAGTTTGAGTTGCTGAGATTAGAGTATACATGAATGGGTCACAACTAGAAAATTTCAGAATCATGTTATAGGCTGAACGAAGTAGTGAAAAGCCATGTTAAGTGCTTATAACATCCAAAGGCACTATACTAGATTATGGGAATGTAAAGTCTAAATGAGAAACACTCCTTTACCTCTAGGAGTTTACATTCTAAAAGAAAGAAACTACACATTGTGGGGTATAGGGATTGATTTGGTCTGGAAAGTTAAAAGAATAAATGGAATTACCGGACAATTGTCAATCCCTTCTAGGAATAATAGTAGGATGGATTTGATCTCTGTTCCCAGATCAAGAGATGGTAAGTAGAGTGGGGTAGCGGGCCAAGGGGACAGGTTACTGACTAACTTCATGGCAGAGTACCATGGTGAGTGTGGGGCAGCCTAGATATGGTGAATTGAGTTGGAAAGGGCCCTAGAGGTCATCAAGTCCAACTTTCTGAGCAGGAAATACCTCCTGGGGAAGTAGTCATATGACCTTTACCAACAGATCTCTAAGTGATAGAATTTGCTACCTCAGGAGATAGGCTTTGTTTTCACTTTTGACCAGTTGTAATTTTCCCTTATGAGCCAAAATCTGCCTCTGCAACTTGGATTCATTGTTCCTGGTTCCGTTTTCTGGGACCATGAAGTAGTTTGGTCACATGTCCATATTATAGCTGTTCATATACTTGATTTCCATGCCATCAGGTTAATTTAATGCAAGTGATCTATACCCTGGGATAAACTCCTCACTTTAAATTTCAGTATGTCATGGTTTAATAACTTTACCAATTAGTAATACTCACTTTCCCCTGATACCTCCTATCTTGTACCACCTTGCACAAGTTAATCCCTTCTGAAAATGTAACTAAGAACCTTCACTGCAGACTCTAGATGTGACCTGATCAGGGGCAGAGTATATAGTGGGATTGTTCTCTTCCTAGTTCTTCAGATGAAATCTTTATTAAGGCAGAAACAAACCCAATAAGAAAGAAATAGATATATTGTTTAAAGAGATTCCCCCCTAGTTCAGTCCTTCACTTCTCAGTTGCAGTAGCAAATGTCAGTGGGCTTAATTAAGACTTTCTGTTCTTCAATTCATGGTTCATGCAACTGACAACAAAAACTTCATAAATCACAAGTTTTAGGATGCTTCTGAAGCACCATGGTACAGTTGAAAATCATTGCCTCTGGAATCAAGAGAGCCTGAATTCAGATCCTGCCTCTGATAATTTCTTGGACAAATCACAATTCTTTTTTTGTGCTTTTAATTCCCAGTGTACATCTGTAATTTGAATTGCCAAGATTAGAAAATTTTTTTTAATCTCTTAAAATGAAGCTACTAATTTGAGCTATACTAAGGATGTATTAATGGGGCAAAGTTGGAAAATGTCAGAATCTTTGATCCTCAGTTACCTCATGTAAAATCAAAGAGTTTAACTAGATGGTTTCTGAGGGCCCTTGTAGTTATAAATCTATAATCCTGTAAATTAGTAAAAAGAAACTTTGCATTTTCTGTGGTGGAAGAGATGAACCAATGACCAATAATGATACCCGTTTTTGTACATTGATTACTTTTCTAGAAGGATCCCTGTCACTCACATTTTTGGGAAAATTCTAGATACGTATACTCAAGCATTGTTTTAGACATTTTTCCTAGAACTATATATAGTGGAGAACAGGCAGTGAACCAGAGCCACAGAGCAAAATGCAGCCTTATCCTGCCACATCCCTCATGGGATTAGGCCCTCCCTAAATTAACTCTTTGAGTCACTTAACCTCTGTTTGCCTTAATCTGCTGGAGAAGTAAATGGCAAACCACTACAGTACCTTTGCTAAGAATGCCATGGACAGTATGGTCCATGAGGTCACAAAGAGTTGGACTTGACTCAATGAATGAACAACTACAACAACAAAATTATCTCATAGACCGTATTTAGAGATAGACTATAGTTGGAGACCCTTTTAGGGGAGGAAGGGTCACAGTCTGATTCTTGCCTACCTCTTCAGGCTTATTGCATATTGATCACCCTCATGAATGCTGTATTTGAACCAATCTGGCCTATTTTTCTCATGGAAACCCTTCCCCTTACCTTTAGCTTTCTTCACAGCTTCTTCATAGATTTTCTTTTAGTTTTTCACAGAAGAGATACACATACATGAAAATTTCAGAGTGCTTTTTCCTTCCTCAAATTATTTTGGATGGCCAAAAGATGCCCAGTTGACTTGGGTTTTACTGGCCAGATCCCTTCCCCTTTCTTTTTCCCTTTCCCTTCCCCGTCCCCGTCCCCTTCCCTGTCCTTTCCCAAAACCTTAAACCTACTACACCCATGGCCCCTGCCTAAGGGCTCTTCTGGACCCTCCTGGTTTAAGAGTGATTATCAATAGTAATTTGTTGCTATTTCCCTTCCAGCCTGATGTCTTTTCCTTTCCTTTGCCTCATTAAAGGGGCCATGCCCTGGCTACTTCAAACAGGCTTATTCAAGGAATGGGTGTTACCTCACCCTAAGTGAGTACCTGCAAAGACCTTGGCCTAAAGGGCCCAAGGTCTCCCAGTGCATCCTGGGTCATCTCTAGTCATCCTGATGAATATCTGATTACCGGATTCAGATGGCTCTGGAGGAGAAGTGAGACTGGTGACCTTACACAGCCCTCCCTCACTCAGAACAAAGTCATGTACAAGTCTTGTCATCATTTCTCTGGCATGATCTTCTTCAGCAATGGAGGAAAACACAACAATTTTGTCTGTACTTAACTTTTTGTATATATATTCTCAACCCTTCCTCCCTAGTAGATTGTAAGCTACTTGAGAGTAGAGACTTTTTCTATTTAGTCTTAATACTTAAGACATAGGAGATACGTAATAAATGATTGTGGGATTGGATACCACCAACTGGGACATAGTTTTGTTGATGTTCAGTGGTTTTTAGTCTTATCCAACTCTTTGTGACCCTACTTGAGGTTTTCTTGGCAAAGATACTAGAATGCTTGATATTTTCTTCCCCAACTCTTTTTACAGATGAGAAGACTGACGCAAACAGGGGTAGGTGACATACCTAGGGTCATAGCTATTGAGGTCAAGATGTGAGCTCTGGAAGATGAGTTTTCCTGAATTTCAGCCTTATATTCTATCTGCTGTACCATCTAGCTAGCTACCTTTAAGACATAGTAAATAAATGATTGGGATTGAATTAGAATGTAGGATTTTTTTATACTCTGATTCGTATTAAAATCTTAAGGTTATTTTTACATTAATTGGTGGGATAGCAATGTTTTTGTCCCATAATTATCCAATTAATTTTTTTAAACCTAGGGGAGTAGTGTTTCCATTTAAAACTTCTTCCTTTTTATCTTATTAATTCCTGCCCACCATCCTGGCCTGCTTTAGTTAACTGTTACTGTTTTTCCTTTCAGCATACAAAACAGTATCAGGAGTCAACGGTCCTTTGGTAATCTTAGATCAAGTTAAGGTAAATATAGTTCTCTCTCTGGTGCTTTTTTAAATTTTGAAGAAGTTTAAAGGTACACATTTGAATCCTGATTTGGATATTAGAAAAAAGAAAGAATAGTTTTGAGTTAATCAGTGACTTAGAATGAGTATTTATATATGCATTGTGTATTAAAGAATAAGTCATAAGTTGATATTTCATCTAGACATACTTGTATGTATCTTTATTACCATTAAAATCTTCAGAAATGGAAAATAACACTATATAGAAAGCAGTCAAAAGACCTGAGTCAAACATCCTGTCTCTAATTGCAAGAATAAAATAGAGAAGTGAGTAAATTCTAATTTACATCTTTCTAGAAAGAGGAATGGAAATGGGAGATTATTATCTTTTCAACTTTTATTACTGAAGGTTATAAAGTTAAAGGATCATATTTAGAGTTGAAAGAAACCTCAGGTTCATTTGGCCTAACTTAATTTCATAAATGAGGAAACAGATGTTCAGAGTTGCCTAAATTGATGCCCAGTTCATATAGCTAGTAAATGATGCAACATGGTTTAATAGAATATTGAACCACAGAGTCAAAGAATTGTATTTTTTTGAACAGTCTGGTATACAAATGTATTCGTAATTAAATTTTTAAATTCATTCACTTACTGTCTACAACCCACACTTTGCAGACAAAATGGAGTATTTGTAGTTTAGTCATTTTTCAATAACGTCTGACTTTTTGTGGCCCCATTTGCAATATTCTTGGTGAAGGTAGTGGAATGATTTGTTATTTTCTTCTCCAGTTCATTTTACAGATGAGAAAATTGAGGCAAACAGGGTTAAGTAATTTGTCCAGGGTCACATAGCTTGTAAGTATCTAAGGTTGGATTTGGCTCCAGTCTTCTGACTCTGGGCCCTACCATCTCTGTCCCTCTGTGCCACCTAGCTGCCTATCATTTCATTGAGGAAAATATTATTTGCAAGCTTCGATTATTCTTTTGTTGAAATGAAGCTCTACACAGTGTTCATGTGTAATACTAAGTTCTTGCCTCTCTAGATAGCTTTTCCTCTCAACTTTGGAGCCAGAAATAAGGACTTTAAAAGAAATAGTTTTTATAATTGAATTTGTATAATGGATCTCTTCTGGCTTTCTAACATAGTTTTATTCCAAGTAGAGATAAATGTTTGGGTATGATGCAAAGGATCCTTAGCCTTTTGTGTGACTTGATCCTCTTTGGCATTGTAATGAAGCCTGTGAACCTCTTCTCAGAATATTATTTTTAAATGCACAAAATAAAATACATAGAAAGGAAAATAATTATATTGAAATAATTATCAATTTAAAAAAATTGGTGAAGAATCCATGGTAAATAGATTTCTTTTATACATCTGTAAATGTGGATTATTATGCCTTTATCATTGGTTTGAATTTAAGCTTTGCCCATCTCTTTGCCACACGTAATGACACATGAGAAGCCATAACTCTTGTTAAAGAAGAAAGGAAATTGCCACTGGCCAGATGTACAGGTGACATTTGACTCTTATTCATGTGAGTTTGTTTATAAATTTGCCTGTGACAGGCTTCTTAAGCATTTAAACTGCTTGAGAACATGTAGTATTAAGTACAATATATAAACCACCTTGAGGAGCTTTATAACTTGGATTTTTTCTTTTAATTTTTAAACTTATTTTCTCATTTTAGTTTCCCAAATATGCTGAGATCGTCCTCTTGACCTTACCTGATGGCACAAAGAGAAGTGGTCAGGTTTTAGAAGTTAGTGGCAGCAAAGCAGTAGTTCAGGTAAGCAGCATGTACTAAAATTGGCCAACTGTCTTTTCTTTATATATCTTTGTAGTTAGTCAACTTTACTTTTGTTTTTGCTTGTGACCATTTAAAAAAATCAGCTTGGAAAGAGGGGTATGTATGTCTATTAAAGTTCAGAAGTTGGCATTCTTTTGCTTTTGCCAAGAAACTATCACCTATAGTCTAGTGACTATAATGAACTGGATTATCACCAAGGGAGTTAAATTATGAGGACAGGGAGAAATTTGTGGTAGATAGAGAACCTTGACTTGAGGAAAAGGTATAAATAGACATGATAAACTCTCTGTGAGTCTTATTTGAGAATCTGTTTTGGGAAAGTGGGATTAAAACTGTACCAGAGAATGGAAATCATAAGCAGGCAAATTTCTGCTTAATATGTAGAAGAATTTTCAGATTGTTAGAACTGCCCAAAATTTATTGAACTGTTAAATGAGGTTGCAGTTGTAATAGCAAGTAATTATGCATAATTTTATAAAATACTTCTGTGAACCAGAACTCTATGAGGTAGGTAGTACACTTGGTATTATTCTCATTTTTGTAGATGAGGAAGCTGGCTCACAATAAATTACTTTACCTAATGTCATAGTTAATAATAGATACAGTAGGGCTCAAATCTGGGTTTTCTGACTCTGTACCATACTGCCTTTGTTACATCTCTTTTCTTTATATCTCTTTGGTAGGTTTTTGAAGGAACTTCAGGTATAGATGCCAAGAAGACAGCTTGTGAGTTTACAGGAGATATTCTTCGAACACCAGTGTCTGAAGATATGCTTGGTATGTAAGGAGTAGTATTGCTTATTTTGTGTAGAGGTATTTTTTTCCTTATCACAATCATACTTTTCAAATCTGATATCTTGTCCTTGCAGCTATTTTATTGCCTTTTTTTTTACAGGTCGAGTTTTCAATGGTTCTGGGAAACCTATTGACAGAGGCCCAGTTGTCCTAGCTGAAGACTTTCTTGATATTATGGGTAGGTATTAATTTTTAGGAAGTAGAATAAATTGACCTTTTGGAGCAGTTACTGTTATAACTATTTCCTGCCTGGGAATCTAAAGCAGTGGCTACTTAGGTGATATTAGGAAAATTCCACTCTCCACCCCCTCCATCATGTGAGATGCCCTTCGGGGTAGTGACAAGTGAATAAGGGCCCCTCATCATCATTGTTTCCCCTAACATCTCCCCTCACCCTTATTTTTTGGTTTTAAGTGGGACAGAATTTCTTGCACAGCTTTTTGCATCAGTGACTTCAACATTATCTTCCACCTTCAAATCCATAGCTATTCCATACTCCACTGTTACTGTTCTAGGACTTTACCATCCCTTTGGTCACACATGTTTGCTACTTTGGTGTCATCTTTAGCTCCTTATTCTCTCTTACCTTATATGTCTAATTAGTTGCCAAATCTTGTCATTTCTCTCTGACAACATCTCTCATATCTCTCCCTCTTTTTGCTACTCATATAGCCATCTCCTGCGTTCAAGTCTTTACTTCTTACCTTATTGCACTTATTGCAATTACCTTCTAATTTTGCTTTCTGTCTCGAGTCTTTCCCCCCTACAGTCTATCTTCCACACAGCTACCAGTGATATTCCTAAATCATAGGTCTGACAGTTTCATTTCCCTATTTATTGGTTCCCTGTTGACAGTAGTAGAGACAAATATTATTTCAGTTTTATCTCATCTTTTTAGATTTCTATTTTTGTTCTGTAGTGTATGTAATAAACATTATAGTTTATAACATATACAATATTGTGGGTGCATGCTTGAAAATTTGTTACTGATGGGGGAGCATAATCAGAATTCTTGGCCACTGTTCTAGATAGATGAGATCACATGTCCAAGTCCTTGTTGCCTTTTCCATAATAGTCATTAAATAAATGCTTCCCTAAATTTAAGTGACCATGTGGGAACAGAAGACCCTTACCTCTTGCCAAATCATTTTAGTAATATTTGTGAGATTGGCCTACAAAATTCTCAATGTTACATTCGTGATTGATATGGTTTTTAAATAAATGTCAGGGATATTACAAACATAGCCTTGAAATCAGGAATATGTTCCTGTTTTGGCCTTTATTTCTCTCATGGAAACATAACATGTTAGTGCAACCACATGTTTTGTTATTCTGTAGAGTACTGTAGACATGGTTGCTCTCAGAAAGAAGGCTGAGTTGTCAAATAATTTAATTCTAGGTAAAAATGAACCAAAGGGGAAAATGTTCTGTGCAACTAAGATCTTGTAGGATTTTTTAATCTCTTGACACTTGATTATCTACTTTTAAAAAAAAAAATTGTGTTTTCCCCCCAATTATATGTAAAAACATTTTTTTTAACTTTCCTTTTTTAAAAAATTTTTTAGTTCCAAATTCTCCCTACCTCTCTTCCATTTCCTCTCATTGAGAAGGCAAGCAATTTGATGATGGTTATAAATGTGTAGTCATGTAATACATATTTCCATGTTAGTCATGTTGTGAAAGAAAACACAAGACAAAAACTTCAGTCTGCATTTAGACTCCTGTTGGTTCTTTCTCTGAAGCTGGATAGCATTTTCCATCGTAAGTCCTTCAGAATTGTCTTAGATCGTCATATTGCTGAAAATAGGCAATATTACTGTTACTATATGCAATTTTCTGCTCATTTCACTTTGTATCAGTTCATGTAAAATGTACCGCGTTCTTCTGAGAGCATCCTGCTCATCCATTCTTACAGCATAATAAATAGTATACCATAGTCATTCCCCAATTTTCAATTCTTCTTTACCACTAAAAGAGTTGCTATAAATACTTTTGTGAATATAGGTCCTTTTCCTTTTTGCTTTTTATCTCTTTGGGATACAAATCTAGTTGGGATATTACTTGGTCAAAGGGTATATGCATGGTTTTTAGGCCTTTTGGCATTTTTCCAAATTGCTTTGCAGAATGGTTGAATAAGTATACCACTTCACCAACAGTGCATTAGTGTCTCAATTTTCCCACATGCCCTCCAACATTTGTCATTTTCCTTTTCCATCATATTAGCCAATCTGATAGGTGTGGTAGCTCAAAGTTGTTTTAATTTACATTACTTTGTCTGAAAACTGCCTATTCATATCCTTTGACCATTTTTCAATTAAGGACTGGCTCTCATTTCTGTATATTTGACTCACTTCTCTATATATTTGAGAAATGAGATCTTTATCAGAGAAATTGGCTGTAAATTTTTTCAGTTATGATTCCTATGTATTTCCCTCCATCCTGTTTTCCCCCTACTTATCCTACTCTCTTTTCTTCCACCTTGTCCATTCTCAAAAAGTATTTTGCTTTTGACTTTTACCTCCTCTAATCTACCCTCTCTTATCACTGTCAAGATTCAAGCTCCCTTTTGGCCATAAGTTCTGGTATGCTGCTGCTTCTCCTTGCCCTCGTACTGAGACCCAGGACTGCGACTCAGATCCAGATATGGCTAATGCAACCAAGTCCTGCTCCCAGTACAGTAGAGGAACCTCTGTAATCTCCTTCTGACCAGTTGTTTGACATCCTTAATGTCTATGTGCTGAGAGGTCCAGGAATCACCATTACTACATTACTACATTCAGTTGCTCCCAAGGTCTATTGCTGGTTTGCTGGGTGACAGCCTCTACTGGACTGTGCTGCACTCTCATTTTAGTGTCACAGACCTTTCCTGCCAACCTCCTAAGTTGTCTTGGGCTGGAAAATTGTTTCATCCCTTCCTTTTGTGGATTCTGCTGCTCTAGAATTTGTTTTGAGGCATTATTTAAAGTTTTATGGAGGTGTTTTGGGGAGAGTTCGGGAGAGTCCTTGCCTTTTCTCTGCCGTCTTGACTCTACATCTCTGATTATTTACCTTTTTTGAACATTAAGTTTATTCTTTTATGTACATTCAATAGGACAGCCAATCAACCCTCAGTGTCGAATCTACCCAGAGGAAATGATTCAGACGGGCATTTCAGCAATAGATGGCATGAACAGCATTGCTAGGGGGCAGAAAATTCCTATCTTTTCTGCTGCTGGCTTACCCCATAATGAGGTGGGTGCTAGAATAACTTCCTGGTGTCAGAGCTTTTATCAGGAAAGAATTTCTGTAAGCTTCTTTTAATTAAGAAAAAGAGAAGCATTATTTTTTTATCTGACTTTTATTTTTGTAATTGCTGTGCTATGATATTTGTCCAGACTTAGCTTTAATTATATTACCTTATACATAGACTATTTAGTAGGTTGGCCAGACTTAAGAGGAGTCCTATGATATCTTATTAGTTTTTAACCCCTCTAAAAGAAATTCTAATTGTCTGGTATAGAATCTCAGAGGTGATAAGTTATGGTTATTTTGTCTCAATATAGTGTGTTAGGACAATTTTCAGCTTTTTTTCTGTATAATATTCATCAGATTGCAGCTCAGATCTGTCGTCAGGCTGGTTTGGTGAAGAAATCCAAAGATGTAGTGGACTATAGTGAAGAAAACTTTGCGATTGTGTTTGCTGCTATGGGTGTAAGTATAGTTTCTGTTCTGTAGGAACATTCGAAACTCTTGACTTTGGTTACTGGAATGGCGGAGTAAACATCGAGGTGACTGGAGGAAGTTATAAAGTGATTGTTTAGTAAAACTTGTTTTGGAATATAGCCTATGACTATACCATCGATTTGGCAGGTGCTCTGTCTTGGCTTTTTACTTTATTTAAAATGTCAGGGAACAAAAATGTTAATTGACAGAATTGTACCTTGTTCTTCCTGTTGCCCAAGGCACTGTGAGGCAAAATAAAGGTTGACCTTTAGTATTCCAAAATTGGACTATGGCATAATGCCATTCTTCATAAAACCCATCCTTTGAAATAGGCCAGCTGTTCATTCCTTGTTGGCCTTAACAGAACAATGTGTTTCATATGTTTGAGTGAAATTGTAAAGAATCAATTCAGATCCAAAGTTGGAATTTTCTTGGATATATTTTTAAAACTTTTCATCTCCCAGTGCTGATGAAGATACTGTTATTTAGGTAAACATGGAAACTGCTCGATTCTTCAAATCAGACTTTGAAGAAAATGGCTCAATGGATAATGTCTGTCTCTTTTTGAACTTGGCCAATGACCCAACGTAAGTAAAGGCAACTGTTTCTATTTCTATTATTCTTATTCAGAGACCTAGGCTCAGTGCCAGAATGGCACTTTGCTTTCCAAACCTGCGGAGTCCAGCCTTAGTCACTTGGGAGAGATCATGGTAGCATTTAGCATGTAATTGATTTGATCCATATGCAGAAAATAATACATAGTGTTGAAAATTCACTAAGAGTTATTAATTAAGCAATTGAAAAATCACAGCTTATTTTGCCCTCAATAACTTTTACTACATTTCTAAAATCATGTCTTTTTAAAATTAGAGGCTCATAAAGTCTATTTAGTTTTTAACTTTTTAGCTGGAGTTTTATGTTTGAAGAAGTTATGTTTATTTTCAGCATTGAGCGTATTATCACTCCTCGTCTGGCTCTAACAACAGCAGAATTCCTGGCCTATCAGTGTGAAAAGCATGTATTGGTCATTCTAACAGATATGAGTTCTTATGCTGAAGCTCTTCGAGAGGTAATTTTTTGGTGTTGTTCATTTCTTAAGTATGATCATGCTAGCCAATGAGAATGAGCCAGTGGAGTCTTTTGTAAATGATTCAGAAACTGATTATTAACTTTGCAAATTATATTGGCCATTTATGCCTTGTGTTTCTTTGTCCAGCTTTATTTGCCATTTTTCTTCACATAGAACCTCCATCAGAGAGTGGGGTAGTAGAAAAGGAAAAAGAACAAAGCAGTTATTTGCTATTAACAACACTTGTTTGAGATGAGATTAAACATCTACACATTTAATGCATCATTTTGTATATCTTATTCCTGATAGGAATCCTTAATATAATTTTATGTGTTTATCAATTGTTGGTAGACAATTAAAGAGGAGCAATGTAGAACTATTCAGAAGTCTTAGGATATTTGCTTTACTGTCACAGTTTAATTTCCCACTGACCAACAAAGATCAGTTGTACTTTTTCAGAAGTAGATGTATAATTAAGATTGTTTTTACTGCTTCCCTTTATTTTGTGCTGTCAGTGATGGAAGGGAAAAAAATCATTGTTTATTCCTGCTTTCTAATATTAGATGACTTCCAAGGATATATCCATAAATATTCATATATCAATATGTGTTAGTTTAAGTATCCAGTCTGAAATATGAAGTCATTATTAAATGATGTAGCCTCTAAATGTTTGACTTCATGTTGATTAGATTTCACTCCTTAAATTAGGCTTTTGGTTTTCCATTCTAAACAACTTATGCTTGTATTGGCAGAGGGTGTTGAATCTTTTGGAGGAAAAAAAATTTAAACAGGCAGCATCCCCTTTTTTGAAATTCTGTGCTCTAAAATAGTCTCTTAATGAGCAGATTTTATTTTTTCAATGAAAGAATTTTTTTAAAACGTTTAAATTGTCTTGAATTTCTGGTAGGTTTCAGCAGCCCGAGAAGAAGTTCCTGGTCGTCGTGGTTTCCCAGGCTATATGTATACAGACTTAGCCACAATATATGAGCGAGCTGGTCGTGTGGAAGGCAGGAATGGCTCCATTACTCAGATCCCCATCCTCACCATGCCCAATGATGGTAAGTTTTTGTTCTTTGGGTTATAACCCATGTAATCTTTGTTAAACCTTGTATTTTGAAGAAGTTTCCATAATACTATTGGAACTGATTGTTTTTATTTGCCAAGTTCTCAGGTAACTGAAAAGGAGTCTTTGTTTTATTTGTAAGTTATATCCAATTATCAGTGTTTTTTGTGACAGGATGGTAGTGTATATTACATGCTGAATTTTTGTTATCAACCACAGTACACCACATGCACATACCCTCTCAGTTAGGAAGAACTGGGTTCAAATTCTGTTTCTGACACAGTACTGGATGTGTGACTCTGAGCAAATCATTTATTAGTGCATCTATCCCTAAACAACTCCATTAATACGAAAATTTGCAGAGAATATACTGATTTGCATTGAGAAAGGACATTCTAAACTGAACCTATTTTTTCCCTTATAAATATATGTTAATCACACACATAAAAATAAATAGAAAGAGCATTGAAATAAGAGTTGGGAAATCTTAACTAACCCTGACTCTCTTACTTAGTCATATGCCATTCAGTAAGTCATCTAACCTTTAAAGCCTATACTCTCATGTCCCTCCCATGGTCCCCCAAAAGGTGTGGGATGAGCTGAATAACCCTGAAGGTTCCGTCTGCCACTAAAGTTCTATGATATTCTGAATAACAAATTTTTATCAAATGCCTCTTATAAGATATTATGCTAGAATCAGGGAAAGTAGTGTAAGTTACTCTTTCCTACTAATTGATATATGTATGTGTATATATTATACGTGAGAGTTTTTTAATTTTTCTGTATATATTTGTGTATATTTTGAGCTTCACAATTACACTGAAGAAGTAGGTACTACAGCCACTTGCTTCATGGTTGCTTCATTGTCAGAAGCAGGATTTGAATACACGTATCCACTGTCCACCATGCTGCTTCTCAGAAAGGATTTACAATTTAGTTAGGGAGATAGTATGGGAAACATAAAGAGATACTTTGAAAAAACTACAAAATTATATGTGTTCAGTGGCAAGTAGATGATGTGGACAGTAAATATTAGGAAAGGCCTGATCATTAAGGGCTGACAGACCGTTAGGAAAAGCTTGTAAATAGCAGCCTTTGTGTTTTCTGTTGTTGTAAAAGAAGTACCTTGAATATACTCATTGGCTACTTGCTTCATTCACTAACTATTGGCATTTGAGAGGATTTAAATTTTATTTTTTGTAATTACATGTAAAGAATTTTTAACATTTGTTTTTTTAAAATTTTGAATTCCAGGTTTTCTCCTTCCTTTTCTCCCCTCCCCTCCTCATTGAGAAGACAAGCAGTTTGGTATAGATTATACATGCAGTCATGCAAAACATTTCCATATTGGTAATGTTGTAAAAGAAAACAGACTTTTACAATATAGGAAAAAGAAAATTTTTTTAAAAAAGCACATTTGAAGGCATTTTTCAGAAATCTTTATTTCCTTGGTCATTCATAAATAAGATACAAAATGCTTTTCAAGAAAGAAACTGTTCCTTTTTACACAGTAATAGTTTATTTCTTTACTGCCTTATCGGAATTCAAACACCTGTCATAATCTCATGCAAATTTTTTGATGCCTATTGAGTGTTTTGTATTTGCTCATTGTCTGTTTTCATGTAATGGGATGTTTTGTCTGCTTAATTTTTAATTAGCAGAAGCATAATGTTAATAGAAAGGTGGTACTTTCTTGTTTTGTCTCAATGCTACTGTGCTTTTCTGCCATAAGGCATTCTTTTCATAAACTTTTAAGAACTTCCATGTCAGAAATATTTTTTTAAACCAAATTATTGTGTGCTTCCTCCAAGAATCACTTATTTAGGTAGGCAACTATTTTTGAGTATACACGACGTCTCCATTTAGAACTGATCCATTTTACAATAATGTCATATGTAGCTCACAAAACATAAAGTGTCTGTAAAAAGTCTTATTGTATTTTTAAGCTCATAAAACTTCAGGTGCTTAAAATTCTGCTGAGACTTTTGGGACACCCTATATATAATGGAATGATCATATCCTACTATAGTAGTGATTAATCTTATAACCTTATTGAAGAGTTCTCATAAATAAATCACATTGTCTTCCTAGGAGTCTTATTCAAATGAAAACTATTCAGCAAAATAACCCTATATTAACATATTTCCTCTGGTAGACATCACTCATCCCATCCCTGACTTGACTGGATATATTACCGAAGGACAAATCTATGTGGACAGGCAGCTGCATAACAGACAGGTATGCAGGAGACCATTTAGTATGCTGAAAAGTGCTTTCTACAATGGTAGTAATTTTGTTGAGTGATTTTACCTTTGTCTTTGGGGAAAAATTGCATTGAGGTATTTTAGAGAGATATCTTGTCATAGGATTATAAATTTTTATACTTGTACATGAGTATTTGTTGTAGCCTAGAAAGAGCACTGATTTGGGGGTTATAATTCCAGTTCTGATCCTTGCATTGGCACCACTGGGAAAGACACTTCTTTTCATTTGTAAAATAATGATTATGCTTATACATTGAGTTCAAAAACTACGTGAATGTTGACTGTTATTATTCATTACTTTGGAAGAGAGATAGGCTCGTGGGTACAAATACTTTATCACAAGTGATCTGAGGCCAAAAATGTTATCATTTAATAGCCAGTTGATATACTGCCCATGATCATATTTAAAAAAAAAAAAACCTTTCCAACTTTTATATCTTTAGTGAAAATCCAGGGTCATTACTATACCATGATGAGGCATCAGACGGAATAAGACTGATTATTTGAGTTCTGGTGTGTAAAATGACCACATATTGAAGTATTAGAGAATATAGAGTGGTTAAAATTAGTTCGAATTGGCTTGCTAATTATACTATCATAATAATTCTTGTAAAAACTTGGCTTATTATGTCTTAAAATTAAATTATTTAGAACTTAACCATTATTTCAGACACTCAAGTACAAGCTTGCCATTCTCATTTTCTGGTGGAGCTATAAAAACTTACTGGGATTGGGTCTCTAATAGATAACTCTTCTCTAAAATCAACACCTGGCTGGAACCTTTTCCTGTTTGTTGAATGAAAGGTGTATGTAACTTTATGAGTTAAGAAAGTAATCTCTTTGAAGGTCCTTATCTTTAAAATGAGCAGGTTGGATTAGATAATTTATAAATTTCTCTTGCCATTCTATATCCTGGAGTTTTTAACCATCAAAATATAGTATCATTATTGTTTAGTCTTAAATACTCCACTCTTCTTAAAGTATATTTTTTTCTCTTTGCTTTCTCCTCTAATTCCATCCAAGATTTACCCACCTATTAACGTGTTGCCCTCCTTGTCCCGGTTGATGAAGTCTGCTATTGGAGAGGGTATGACCAGGAAAGATCATGCAGATGTATCTAACCAGCTGGTGTGTATGTCCTTATAAGTTTTTGTTTTTAAAAAAAATGTACACCATGTAAAATCTTAACCCACCCTTCACTAATTATTCTTCTACCTTTCTCACTTGTTCCTTTTGCTTCCCCCAAATTCCATTAATTACAGACTTTGAAATAAAAATTTTTAAGCTCCCTTAGATGGAATTCATTGGAGGCCTGTTTATGGACACTCAAAGCAATAACCTTTTTCAGGGTTTAAATATTATATTTAAAGTCATGTCTAATATGGCAGTAGTTTCTAAATCGTAAACCAAGCAACAAAACTGTTATAAATTTTATTGGTAGTTTTACTACCATCTTAAAAAGCATACAGTAAAACATTTCTTGGTACATTAAACAGTAAACATTAGAAGCACTGAAGAATATAGTTTCATGTGCTGTATATGCTATCTTATTTAGACAGCCACATTAGGAACTATTTCCTTTATTTGGGCTTGCAGTACAATTTTCTCATAAAAACAGTAAAATAACTGATAAAAGCATCATTGATGGAGCATGACAGCAATCCCTTGTGGCTTGCTCTTTGAGAAATCCTTTTTGAACCCAGGCTTGGAGCATGGGTTTTATATGTTGGTAAATTCTCTAGAAATAAACCCCACTGAAATTTAAATGGTTTAAACATCTTTCTGCAGCTCTAAGGACAACAAGAGGGTTTCTTTGCTTACAGAATTCTACAAATTCTTGAGACTGGTCTCACTAATATCCTTAGAGTTTGTACAAAGAAGTCACCTTTGAAGTGAGACTGCTTTATGGAGAATGTTCTTGGATGCTTGAGTACTTAAACTTTTGGATAATTCTAAGCAAGAACTCACCTTGTATTGATTTCCATTCTGTTATGTAGGATTAGATTGAGGTTTCTTTAGATGGTGATTCCATTAAACTTAACAGGACAACTACTGTGAAAGAACAAGTCCTCATTCAAACATGTTAATAGAACCTTTTTTGTATGTGTTCTGCCTAGTATGCGTGTTATGCTATTGGTAAGGATGTACAAGCCATGAAAGCAGTTGTTGGAGAAGAAGCCCTCACCTCTGATGATCTCCTTTATCTGGAATTTTTGCAAAAGTTTGAAAGGAACTTTATTGCTCAGGGTAAGATACAAATGTTATACTTAAAAACTTCATAGTAGTCAACTTTATTAATGATTCTGAAGATGCAGTTTGAATTGTGTATGTTGGTTTGACTATATGTCCCCCCTTTCTCACATTTTTCCAGTCTCAGATATATTCTCTTCCTCTTTAAGGCTCCTAGACTTAAGGCTAGGTCTTGGTGCCTGTGAAATCTTTGTCTTACATTAATCTTTTCTCTTCTTTCCCTTTCCTTTCATAAATGGTCTCTCTTATTTTGAAGAGATCTTAGCTATATTCTCTCCCTCTAGCTGATAAACTATTTGTCTCCTTTTGCTACCAGTTTATTAAATGAGTGACCTTTATTTCATATCCATCCCTTTTCTTTTAACATTCCTTTAAAAAATTTTATTTATTTTTAGTTTTCAACATTTGCTTTATTATAAGCTTTTGAGTTATAAATTTTTCTCCCTTCCCCAAGACTGCATGCAATCTCATATAGGCTATACAGGTATGATCATATTAAACATATTTCCACATTAACTCATGTTGGGAAAGAAGAGTAAAAACAAAAGGGAATAATCATGAGAAAGAAAAACCAAAAAAAGGAGAAAATAGTATGGTTTGATCTGCATTCAGACTTCATAGTTACTTCTATGCGTATGGATAGCATTTTTCCATCATGAGTTTTTTGGAATTGTCTTAGATCATTGCATTGCTGAGAAGAGTTAAGTCTAACAAAGATGGTCTTCATATAGTGTTGCTATTCCTGTGTGCAGTGTTCTCACTTCACTCAACAACACTCATTGCATTTCCAGTAAACATCCCTTTTTATATCATGACTTCCACCTCCACTGTTCTACTAAACTATACCCTTGAAGGTCTCTAGTCTCTTGACAAAACTAATGGCCTTTTCTCTGTCCTTTAACATGTTAAAGTTTATCATCCAAATTTTTTCCTGGTTGCCATGATACTGAATTCTTATTTCTCTGATTTTTTTCTATCTCTGTTAGCTCTTCCTCATCCTACAATAAAAACTATGGGCTTCAGTTCCTTTGTTTCTCTCTGCTTCTCACTCTGTACTCAGTTCCTTTGTGAACTGATTTTATGCCATAGCTTCAACAATTACCACTATGTTCAGATCTGCATGTGAATCTTTAGTACTGTGATTTCTCAGTATCACCTCGATCTGTGTTCAGAATTGAATTTACTATCATACTTCCACATCCCATCCCTTTCCCACAACTGTCTCCTTCTACATCCAGTTTTATCTGTCCATTTGTTTCCATTCCCACATACAGTATTTTAATCCAGGCTCTTGCCCTGTCTCTTTCCTTTTCTCTTTTCCTCTTCTCTTTTCCTCCTTTTCTCATCTTCCCACCCCACTCCTCTTTACTGGAGCACATTCTAATTCCTTTCCTAGACATTCAAGATCCTCCTTAGTTTGTAGTCCCTTTTTGTTATGTGCTGTCTTTCAGAATGAATGCATCTTTTATTCTAACCACGTTGGTCTGCCTGCCCCTGGACATAATACATTCAGAATTTCAGACTTTTGTTCATTCTGTTCCTTTTTCTTCTACCTTTCTTCCAAGTCTTAGTGAAAAACCAGCTTGTTGAGGATTTTCAAAATGGTTCTGTGCCATAATGATCTTCCTGATCTTCCCCTTCTCTAAATTTCTTTGACCCTTCTGTGTACTGTTTTGTCACAGTCATATACTGCCTTGCTTTGTTACTCAGCTTCTTAGCATAGATGTATATTAATATTAATATATTTGTGTGTACACACACACACACACACACACACACACACACACCTACACATCAGTAGATGGATAGATAATCTTTGTCATTGTGTGTCCTCAGATTATTGGTTCCTTGGGGAAAAGAGACTGATACATTTTATTTATGTGCCTTAGTACTATGCATATAATAGATAATCGGTGATTGTTTGTTGAATGAATGGGGCAGGCTTTTTTGTAATGAAATTAATCAACTCCCTTTACTCTGCCGTTTTTTAGGTCCTTATGAAAACCGCACTGTCTTTGAAACTTTGGACATTGGTTGGCAGCTCCTTCGAATCTTCCCCAAAGAAATGTTGAAGAGAATCCCTCAAAGCACCCTGAGCGAATTTTACCCTCGAGATTCTTCAATAAAGCACTAGCTTCTGCTTCATCTCTGTGAAATACTGGTTTTATTCTTCTCTTCTCCCTCTGCCTCTTCCTCTGTGTTGAAGTTTACGTGTTACCCTGTAATTAAAACGAAGAGTAGGTAACATTGTGCCAGTGTTCCTGATGTTTTAAACCAATAATAGACTTTAAAATATCCTCCATTCAAAAAACCTGTATCTTCAATGCTTTTTTAAAGTGTCTGCGGGGATTGAAATGAAAGTGTCTTTTATTGATGTGTGCGTTTGTACTTAATGGTGTAGTTAATCGTCTAATTACACCCTAATTATTTGAGTCTCCTGGACCTTATTTCTTTAACCCTCTTCAGGAGTGTGACTGGATGAAGTTCTGATGTCTTGGCTTCCACGTAAAGGCCAAATCTAAGTTTGTGCAAGTCCTTTAGGAAGAGCCAAAGGCATGTATTTCATTGCCCCTTGAGAATATCTTCTTTAGTCCTCCTGCATACCACTGTTCCCATGCTGTTGCCCAGAACAGATGGTACTTGCTTTTATCTGTTTGATGGATAGACTAGGAAGGGAAGCCTTTTCTCTCTAACTTTTGCTATGTCTAATGATGAGGATGATGATCTATAACATTTGATCCCAGAGCATAGGCAACCACTGACCTTGGTGTTGACTCTGGAGGGAGGAGGAACTCTTAGTTTTTGCTGCTACTCCTTCTAAGTTAGGTATAAAACTTGCAACTTTTGCACAATTGGTATTTATCTGGTGACAGTGAATTTCCTACTTTGTCATGGTGATCCTTATTGAGCCTCTAATGTAGAGGACACGTGAGGTCTAGTTATTCTTGTCTGTGCTGCAAAAATCAATTAGCTTGTTGGAAAGAGCATCGGAGCAGGCAAACACACTATCCATTCCACCCTGATAAATTAAGGCACCTTTGTGCTCTGACATGCTGTCAGTGTTTACATCTCAGAAATGTTTACCAAAAACTGAAAGCTTAACAGAAAGGGGAAAGAGAACAACATACTAGCACATGAAAATGGATATTTTGAATTCTATTACATGTAGAGTGTTCTGTTGAAATTCTCCATTTGGTCCTGCTTTCTGACCACTTTGACCTCTCTAGGGTTAACCCCGTGGCACAAATATTAACACTGAGATTCTTCAGGATTCTGATTTGCTCCTTTCTGATGTTATCCCTGCAGCTGTCTTCTATGCAGCTTTTCCGTTGTTTGGTCTCTTTGTGTTCTTTGTAACTTGGGTGCAATTGCAATTTCATTTCTAGTGCATTCCATCCTAAAGTTGTGTAAAATCCTTTATTTTTCTTGGGGTGGGAGGGGGTTGTTGTTAGCATGAAAATGTCAATGTAGAAAATGTGACATCTGAATATTACCATATGAAAAATAAATGTTAAATGAAATGGAAATTGACTAAAAGTTATTTTATATCCCTTTTCTAAACTTGAGATTCAGTAGGTCACAGTAACTGCAATATAAGAAGCTATAAAGATTTGAAGTTTTATGAGTATTAATTTTGAATAGTTAAAATTCATTATACTCACCCACATAACCAATGCTATAAATACAGAAGCCATGTTTCTTTTCACAAAACTATTCTCCCCATGCTCCCCTTTTCAATTTCCTGATCATATGAAAGAGCCTCTAGTAGGCTCTAAACTTTCATATTCTGTGGTCTACTTTGGATTTTGGTCCTTGGTTGATGTTTGCCCTTAGTTCTCCTGCCATAGGCCTAGCACGGTATTTGTAGATTGCTTTATTTTCAGGGTGGCCAGGGGATTGGGAAGAAGGGTGAGGTCTGCAATCTATTAGCCAAGAATGGTGAGGGGGTGCCCTTCAGCAGGCTTAGAGTACTGTCAGTTGAACATTGTCACATAAACACCAGACTATAAGCATAGGATTGTTAGCCTTACTGAGGGGTAGTTATATTTAGTAATATCTTCACATAGACCATGCTGTGTGTTAACAGTTTCATTTGGATTGCCTGTATATAATGTGAGATGATTTAAGACTGTCTTAGAATTTGGGTAGTGAAAATATCAGATGAAATTGTTCTCAGCTAATCTTCACCATTGGATTGAAATTTGCTTTTTAGGCTAATTTGCACCCTTTATCAATTTGTTTTGTAACAGTTCCTTATTTTACTGGAAAAAAATTTTGATTATTTTAATTTCAAGAGAAGGTTTTCTATCTTAAACTAAGTTTAAGTGATTTTTTTTCTCTTCATTGTTTTATCAAAAAGTCTGTTAAAGGGACTTGTTAACAGTGTTTGTTTTCAAGTGACTGTCAATCCAGTCTGGGAACTTCAAGTGAAGGAAAGATATTTTTCAGGCAGTTTCATTTTTGGCATATGAAGGCAGTTCAGTGCAAATGAAACATTGCTAGTTTATGGAAATTCCAAACCCTATTGCACTAGTGAGTAGAAGCTGAACTATCACTGTGTGCAAGGAGAAAACATTCCCCTTTTGTCTTCTGAAGCTAAATTACTGTCATTTAAAGAAAACGAAATCTTTAAGTCAGTTGTAGCAAGGATGGAAAAATGTGGATGAAGAACTTAGGGGGAAAATTTACAGTCTCACTAGTACTGTGACTTTGATTTGGGTTCTGTTTCTCAGGAGAAGAGTAACAGTGCTGATAGATACAAGATAGTAGCTGCCTCGCCCAGTGTAAGCAACCCTGGAGTTTGGGGGTTGATTGGCACACTAGAGGTTTCAGAACTGATCATGTGCTGCCTGATGACAGGGCCTGGGGGCTTTTCCCCTGTGTAATCTTTGAAAGAAAAACAGTCCTTCACTAAGGTAAGAGACTCCAAAGAGCTTTGAAGCAGGACTCCCTCAGATCTCACATTTCAATGTAATATGTTTGTTAAGATCTTAATATTGGTCAAAGGGTACCAACAGATGTATAAATTACTAATCACACTAAAACACTTTCAAGGTCATTTTGCACTCATCAGATCGGCAAAAATGACATGAAAGGAAAAAGACATCTCAAGACATCTTGGAAGGACTATGGGAAAAATTACATGTTAATAATGCACTTATGATGAAGCTGTGATAAAGCCATTTTGGAAAACAATTTAGGGAACTGCTCCCAAAGTCATAAACCGCCATCTTTTTTTAAAAAAAATACATTTTTAGCTTTTTTTTCATCATTATAGTTATTCCCAGCGTCCTTCTTTCTCCTCCTAGAGAAACCATTCTGTATAACAAATAGTATTTAAAAGAGGGAGCTGTTAATCAGCACAACTGAATAATACATTAAAAAAGTGATGCATAACATCTGTGGCCCTTCCACCTCCATATAGAGATAGGCTAGGCGTGTCATCTCTTCATTTGAGTCATGTTTGATCTTTCTAATTGTGTTATATTCACTTTAAAAATTTTTATTTATCTTATCTGTTTCTCAAAATTATTTTTATTTTATTAAACATTAGACAATTACATGTGAAAAAATTCACTCATCTTTTAAACTTCTGAGTTCAAAATTCACTCCCTCTCTCCCACCCCTTTCCCTTTTTAAGAAGGCAAGTACTTTGGTTTCAGTTGTACATTTGAGGCCATGCAAAACATATCCATATTAGCCACATTAAAAAAGAAAACAAAATAAAAATTAGGAAAATTAAGAAAAATAAGCTTCAATCTGCACTCATAGTTCATCAGTTCTGTCTCTGGAGGTGGATACTGTTTATCATCATGGGTCCTTGGAATTGTCTTAGATTATTGTCTTGATCAGAATAGCTAAGTCTTTCACAATTGATCATACTTACAGTACAGCTGTTACTGTGTACAATGCCCTGGTTCTGCTCACTTCATTTTGCATGAGATTATGTAAATCTTCTGGTTCTTCAGAAACCATCCTGCTTATTATTTCTTCTATCACAATAGTACTTCATCGCAATCGTATGCTACAACTTGTTCAGCCATTTCCAAATTGATGGACATCTCATTTTCCAATTCTTTGCCACCACAAAAATAGCTGCTATCAATAATTTTGTACAAGTAGTTTCCCATTTTCTTTGATCTCCTTGGGATATAGTAGTGGTATTACTGGGTCAAATGGTATTTGTATGCAGTTTTTTAGTTCTTTGGGCATAGTTCCAAATTATTCTCCAGAATGGTTGGATTACTTTACAAATTCACCAATAGTGCATTTTCCTTTTATCTAATAACAGCCAATCTGATAAGTATGAGGGGGTATTTCAGGGTTGTTTTAATTTGCATTTCTCTCATGACTTTTTAATCATATGACTTGGTAAATTTGGTTTCTTTTGAAAACTACTTATCTCCTTTGAACATTTATCATTTTTAAAAATTTGGCTCAGTTTGCTTATATATTATTTGAGAAATGAGATCTTTATTAGAGAAACTTGTTCTAAAAATTTCCACCCGGTTTCCTGTTTTGCTTGTAATTTTACTATATTATTTTATTTGTGTAAAACTTTTTTTAAGTTCATTTAATCAAAATCATCTTTTTTATTTCCAGTAATCTTTTCTATCTTTTGTTTGGTCATAAATTCTTTTATTCATTGATCTGACAGGTACATATTTCTATGCTCCCCAAATTTACTTGTGATAATCACCCTTTACGTCCTAGTCATTTGTCCATTTTGACCTTATTTTGTTGTACATTGTGAGATTTTGGTCTATGCCTAGTTTCTGCCAAATTGCTTTCCAGTTTTCCTAGCAATTTTTTTTCAAATATTGAGTTCTTACCCCCAGAGTTAAAATTTTTGTATTTGTCAAACACTAGATTACTGTGGTCATTTACTACTATGTATTGTGTGCCTAACGAATTCCATTGATCCACAACTCAATTTCTTAGCCAGTACCAACCAGATTGTTTTAATGAGTACTACTTTGTAATATAGTTTGAAATCTGGAACTGTTAGGCTGCCTTCCTTAACATTTTTTTCCCATTGATTCCCTTGATATTCTTGACCAAATATGACCAAAATATTCTCTTAGATGGATTTTGTTATTGTTTTTTCTAACTTTATAAAATAATTTTTTGGTAGTTTGATATGGCACTAAATAAGTATTTAGGTAGGATATTCATTTTTATTATTTTGGCTAGAGGCCTACCTATGAGCAGTGAATATTTCTTCAGTTGTTTAGATCTGCCTTTATTTGTGTGAAAAATATTATTTAAATTGTGTTCATATGATCCCTGCTTTGGTCTTGTCAGGTAGACTCCCAAGTATTTTATATTGTCTGCAGTTATTTTAAATGGAATTTCTCCATTTCTTCCTGCTGAGTTTTGTTGATAGCATATAGAAATGCTGGTGATTTGTGTGTTTATTTTATATTCTGGAATTTTGCTGAAATGTATTGTTTCAACTAATTTTTAAGCTGATCCTCCAGGGTTCTCTAAGTATACCATTATATCATCTACAAAGAGTGATAGTTTTGCTTCCTTATTGCCTGCTTTTATTTCTTCAATTTCTTTTTCTTGTCTCATTGCTATAGCTAGTATAATAATAAACATCCTTGCTTCACTCCTCATCTTATTGGGAAGGCTTCAAGTTTATCCCTATTATAGATAATGTTTGCTCTTGGTTTTAGAGAGATACTACTGTATCAGTAAGAACCCCGATATATACAGAGGGGCCTGCTATCACAGGTTCTTTGATCTGCTTTTCTAAAAGGAAAGGCAACTTTGGAGGGGTTAACAATCACTTTAATCAAGCATATATATCTTTCACCTAGTTCAGGGGAGTTAGCAACCTGAACTTTAGAGAAAATACGGAGAAATCAAAGATTAACAGACATGGCTTCCTCTGTCTGACCATAATCAATGCATATATCACAAATCAACAGACAGGTCCAACTGTCTTGACCATAGTTACTAGAGAGGGAAGCACCAACATCTAGTTTTTTTTAAAGCCAAGGGGCTTCCCAGAATCTCATCTGGCATACAAACCTTCTTCCAAAAACTAAGCCCCAAAGTTAAAACCACACCTCAGAGTCTTTAAACACTTTTTAGAATCGGGGCATCACAAATCTTGAGAACCAGTGCCTTGTTAACAAAAAGGTGTGGGCCTTCCCAGGCTCAACAATGGGTGGGAAAGATCCCCCTTAATCACATTATCCAGAGGCTTTATACTTAGTATAAACAAAAACAACAAAAGATCCTACTTGACTTGCCCTTAATATTACTTACTATTTTTTAAAAGGTTCCATTAGTTCGTATGCTTTCTAAAAATTCTAGGAATGGGTATTGCTTTTTACCAAAGGCTTTTTTTTCTGCATCTGTTGATATAATGATGTTTTTTGTTGATTTTGTTTTCAACATGATCAGTTATGTTGATAGTTTTCCTAATACTGAACCAGCTCTGTATTCTTTGTATAAATCCCACCTGGTCAGAGTGTTTGATCTTTGAGGTATATTGCTGTAATCTCCTTGCTAGTATTTTTTTTTTTTTTGCATTGATATTCATTAAGGAAATTGGTTTATAGTTTTCTTCCTCTGTTTTGGCTCATCCTGGTTTTTTGATAGGACCACCTATTTTTTCAAATACTTTATATAGTATTGGGATTAATTGTTCCTTAAATGTTTGGTAGAATTCACTTGTGAATACATCTGATTTTGGTAATTTTTTCTTAGGGAGCTCACTGGTGGTTCAATTTATTTTTCTAAGATAGGGTATTTAAATATTCTATTTCCTCTTCTGTTAATATGGATACTTTATTTTTTGTAAATATCCATTTCACTTAGATTGCCTATTTTACTGGCAAATAATTGAGCAAAATAGTTTGTAATAATTGAATTTCATCTTCATTGGTGGTACATTCACTATTTCATTTTTGATACTAGCAATTTATTTTTCTTTCTTTTTTAAGCCAAATTAATCATTGTTTTACTTATTTTTTCATAAAACAGCTACTAGTTTTATTTAATGATTTTTAAATTTTTATTTTTATTCATCTTTACTTTGATTTTCAGGATTTCCATTTTAGTGTTTAATTGGGATTTATTTTTTTTTGATTTGTTCTTCTTCTAGTTTTTTTTTTTTTTGGTTAGTTATATGCTTAATTCATTGGTTTGTTCCTTCTCTCCTTCATTTATGTACACATTTAGAGATATAAATTTTCCTCTATGTACTACTTTGCCTGTATCCCACAAATTTTGAAATGTTGTCTCACTGTTGTCATTCTCTTGAATGAAATTATTGTTTGTTTCCATTTGTTCTTTGGCCCATTCTTCAAGATCAGATTATTTCATTTCCACTTAACTTTTAATCTATGCTTCCATGGGCCTTTATTAAATGTAATTTTTATTTATTATGTTCTGAAAAGGATGCATTCAATATTTCTGCTTTTCTGCATTTGGTTATGAGGTTTTTATGCCCTAATATATATATGGTCAGTTTTTGTGAAGGTGCCATGTACAGAATGTACTTAGCAAAAGCGTACTTCTTTCTATTCCCATTCAGTTTTCTACAGAGATTTATCATGTCTAACTTTTCTAAGATTCTATTCCTCATGACTCTTTTCTTGTTTATTTTATTGTTAGATTTATCTAGCTCCGAGAGGGGAAAGCTGAGCTCCCTCACTAGTATAGTTTTACTGTCTATTTTCTTTTCATGTATTTAACTTTTCCTTTAAGAACTGGGATGCCATGGCATTTGACAGAGATGTTCGGTATTTATTACTTCATTATCTATGATTCCTTTTAGCAAGATATAGTTTCCCTGCTTATCCCTTTTAATTAGGCTTATTTTTTTGTTTTTGCTTTGTCTGAGATCAGGGTTGCTACCACTCTTTTTTTGTTGTTTTTAAATTTCAGCTGAGGTATAACCGATTTTGTACCAGCCTCTTATTTTAATTCTGTGTGTCTCTGTTTCAAATGTGTTTCTTGTAAACAACATATTGTTGGATTCCAGTTTCTCATCCATTCGTCTACCTGCTTCGATTTTATAAGTGAGTTTATTCCTTCCACATTCACATTTATGGTTAGTTACTGTGCATTTCTCTTCATCCTATTTCCTTCTGTTTCTTCTCTCTCTTTTTATCCTGTCCCTCCTCTAAAGTCTATTTTGCTTCTGACCACTGCCTTCTTTTACTTGCCCTTCCTTTTATCATTTTGCTTCCTCTTATCCCCTTCCCCTCCTACTTCCCTGTCGGGTTACCAATTGAGTGTATATGTTTCATTTTATGAAGCAATTTAGATGTGAGTGAAGTCCAAGCATTGCCTGGTTTTCACTGCCATTTCTCCCTTTACTGAGAAATTTCTTCCTTGTGTGCCTCTTTTATGTGAGATAATTTTCCCCATTTTTCCCTCTCCCTTCTCCCATCTTCCAGGGCATCATCCTTTCTCACCTATTCATTTTTTTTTTATATCACCCCCACATAATTGACTTACTCCTGTATATTCTTTTTATGTAGAATTCTTCTAACTGCTCTAATAATGATAAATACACATATCATCTTCCCATATATAAAGATACATAGTTTAATCTTATTGAGTACCTTGTGATTTCTCCTTCATGCTTATCTTTTTGTGCTTTTCTTGAGCTATATTTAAAAGTCAGATTTTCTATTAAGTTCTGGTCTTTTCATCAGGAATCCTCAAGTCCTCTATTACATGTAATCCATTTTTTTTCCCTTGAAGAACTATATTGAGTTTTGCTGAGTAGGTTATTCTTGGTTGTATTCCTAACTCTTTTGCCTTCTGGAATATCATATTCCAAGCCCTCAATTCCTTTGACATAAATCTTGTGTCATCCTGACACAGCTCAATCATATATGAATAATTTCTTTCTGACTGCTTAAAATGTTTCCTCTTTGACCTAGGAAATCTTGACTTTGGCTATAATATTCCTAGGAGAGCTCTCATTTTGGGATTTCTTTTAGGGGGGTCATTGGTGGATTCTTTAAATTTCTATTTTGCACTCTGGTTCAAGGATACCTGGGCAGTTTTTCATGATGATTTCTTCTAATATAATATCTAGGCTCTTTTCTTTGATTATGACTTTCAGGTAATCCAATAATTCTTAAATTATTTCTCTCTATTTTTCAGGTCTGTTGTTTATCCAATGAGATATTTCACATTTTCTTCCTTTTTTCCCCCAGTCTTTTGATTTTCCTTCATTGTTTCTTGATGGCTTATGGATACATGGTGTCCTCTTGCCCAACTTTTGCCCTAATTTTTAAGGAATTATTTTCCTCAGTGAGGTTTTGTACATCTTTTTCCATTTGGTCAATTCTGTTTTTAAGATGTCATTTTCTTCAACATTTCTTTTGTGTGCCTCTTTTAACCAAACCATTAATTGTCTTTTCATAATTTTCTTCCTCTAATTTTTTCCTATTTGATTTTGAAAGTCATTTTGTAGCTTTCTCAGGAGTTCTTGTTGGGTTTGTGTTCAGTTCACACTTTTTTCTTGGAAGCCTTGCTTGTAGCTACTTTGACTTCATGTTCTTAAGAATTTGTCATGATCTTCCCTGTCACCATAGTAGCTTTTATGGTCTCATTTTTTTTCTTTCTCAATTTCCCACTCTGTTTATTGATTTGGAACATTTTGTTAATGTTGGATTCTATTGCTGGTGTGTATGGGGGTGGCAGGAGGGGGAACATAGAGATTCTGTCTCAGGCTTCAGCCTTTTTTCACTGCTGTTTTCAGGGCTAGTTCCAGGGGATTGGAAGTTTTCAATGCTTCTAAGTTGGTGTGATCTAGGGAGTGGTATGGTCCTTACTCTCTTGGTCTTCATTCTGGTCCCTAACCAGGAAGAGCCTTTGGGATTTACAACTGATTCTGCTCCTCTAGACTTCTCCTCCTTTGGGACTGAAAGTGATACTGTTCCTCAGAGTTCCTGATCCCTTGAGGGCAGAAGTGACACTACTCCTCAGGGCTTTGCTCCCTCTTGACTGAAAGTGCTCATCTCCACCCTTGACCTGTGACCCAGAAGTGGGTGTAGGCAGTGGAGTTGCCAAACAGTATCAGGTCCTGTGTCCAGCGTTAGCACAGGGGTACCCTGTAATCTCTCACCACTTGCCAGATCTCTTTACCATTTCTTAGTTGGGAGCTCCCAAAGTTATTGCTGCTTCTGTCCCTGTAGTCCCACCACTGGTTTTTCATCCACATGGACTCTGGACCAGCCTTCTACCCCATGTCACAGATTTCTCCTTCCAACTTTCTATGGGCTAGAATAATGTCTCACTCTGATCTTTTGTTTGCTTGGCCACTCTAGAATTTGTTTGGAGGGGCATATTGGAAGAGCTCAAGTGAATGTCTCCACTCTGTTATCATGGATCGTCATGTTTTATTTACTTTTTAAAAATAAGTTCTTATTGAGGTTTTCTGTTTTTACATCATTATCTCCAATATCCTTCCTCATTCTCCTGAAGAGTCATTGTAAGAATAGTTTTTTAAAGAAAAAAAACAGCACACCTAAAACATCAAAAAAGTCTGAAAGCATGTCCAATGTGTAATATCTATTTCCACCTCCATTAAGGGGTGAATTTGAGGCGTCCTCATATCTCTTTATCCAAGTTATACTTGATCTTTATAATTTTGTTACATTCACTTTTGATTTTTTTTGTTGTGTTAGTAATTCTTTTCATTTACATTGCTGTAGAGTGTGTGTGTGTGTGTGTGTAACTGCTTCACTTTGCATCAGTTTATGTAAATCTTTCCATGTTTTTCTGTATTCATCACATACATCATTTCTTATAGCACAGTGATATTCTGTTTATGTACCACAATTTGTTTAGCCAATCCTCAATCTATGGATATCTATTTTGTTGTCAATTCTTTGCTATCACAAAAAGTGCTGCTATAAATATTTTGGTGTATGTAAGAGGTTCTTTGGATTATAAGACCAGTAATGGAGTCTTTGATTCAAAGAGCATATACATTTTAGTAGTTTTATTTTCCCAATTTCAAATTGCTTTTCAAAATGTTGTATCATTTCACAGCTCCACCAACAATCTATTAGTGATCTCATTCCACACCCCTTCCAACATTGACTATTGCCATTTTTGGGTCATCTTTGCCAATTTTCAGGGAGTGAAATGAAACCTCAGGGTTGCTTTGATTTGTATTTCCCTTATTATTAATGATTTTGATCATTCTTTCATGTGTTCGTGACTACTTTGTAATTCTTCTTTTGAAAATTATTTGTTAATATCCTTTGACCATTTACCTATTGAGGAATGAGTGCCATATTTTTTGACCAGCAGAACTAGACCTATGCCTTAAAGAGAGCAAAGAAAGAAGAAAAGAATTCGTATACAAAAATATGGCAACTCTTTTTGTAGTGAAAAAACTGGAAACTAAAGGCTGCACAGCAATTGGGGAATTTTTCAATTAATTATGATATATGAATGCATTTCATTGCTATGATGCTATAAGAAATGACAAATGGGATAGGTTCAGAGAAATCTGATTCAGAGCAAAATAAGCAGAACCAAGGGATTAACAGGACCATTGTAAAGGCAAACAACTTTGAAAGACTTAAGAAGTCTGATTGGTGCGATAACCAGCCATGATTCCAAAAGACTAAGAATAAAGCATACTGTCCACTTCCTAATAAGTGATGAACTCAGGATGCAGAATGAGACATTTGGGGGCATATCTACTGTGGGAATTGGTTTTGCTTGATTGTGTATTTTCATTGTAAGATTTTGTTTTGTTTTTCAATGTGGGGTGGGGGTATTGTGGGAAGGACAGAAAATGAATGCTTATCAATCAATCAATCATTTAAGTACCTACAGTATGATAAATGTTGGGTATACATGAGACAAAGAAAGAAACAAGATTAACAGGAAACAGTCCCTGCAGACACACTCTCTCTGTCTCTGTCTTTCTATCTCTCTCTGTCTCTCTTTCTCTCTCTCTCTCTCTCTGTCACACACACACACACAGTTAATGCCAGCTACTAAACTAAAATGTCTCCAAGTATTTAGATCAGAGATTCACACTAAGAACTTAGATCAGGCAAGGTTATATATTTTTTCCCAAGTGCATGTTTTTTGGGGGGGCTTGTTTTGGTGACTTCCAACAAAATTGTCAGGTTCTGGAAGGACAAGCATTGTCTGAGGTCTTGCCTTTCCATTTTTTAAAAAATACCCTGGAACTAAATTTCCATGTAGTTCAACTTTCTGTCAAGAAGCAGGTATTAAGTACCTACTATGCACAAGATACAGTGCTAGGTATCTGCAGGACAAAGACAGAAAAGAGGAAAACTGCCCACAAAAAGCATACATTCTAACGGGACAAACAACATGTAATAAAAAAAAATAGGTAGTTCATCACCACTAGAGGGCAGCAGGTTTTTTAAAAATCACATAGTCTCAGCATTTTCTAGGTCAAAAGTCCTCTACAGCAACTGCAAGGGTACTAGTTTATCCATAGGAAAAAGAAAAAAAAGAAAAATGAAACAAAAAAAATCCCAAAAACTTCCTTGAGTTAGCTAGGGTCTAAATAAATACACAACAATAATGGTAATCATCGTCATCATCATTATTAGTGTGGTAGAAAGGACCAAAGAAGTAAGACTGCTGCTAGTCAGGAAACCTGGGTTCTAGTTCAGGCTTTCCCCACTACTTAATAGCATTTTATTTTTTCCAATTACATTTACAGATACTTTTCCACATTCATTTTGATAAGGTTTTGAGTTCCAATTTTTTTCTCCCTCCCTCTTCTGTCCCCTCCCCAAAACAGCAAGCAATCTGATGTAGGATATACATGTACAGTCGTGTTAAACATATTTTCCCACATAGTCATGTTGTAAAAGAAGAATCAGAACAAAAGGGAAAAACCACAAGAAAGAAAAAACAACCAAAAAAAGTGTCCTTCGATCTGCATTCATCTAGTCCAGGCTTGCTACTGACTCATCATGTGACTTTTGGTAGCATACTTCACCTCAATTTTATCAGTCCTAAAATGAAGAATTGGTCTTATATCTCTAAGGCAGGAGTTCTTAACCTTTTTTTGGGGGGCGGGGCAGAGGGGAAACATTGACCCTTTTGACAGTCTGTTAAAGCCTGTGGACCTTTTCTCAGGATAACATTTTCAAATATATAAATGCATGGGATTATAAGGAAAATTGACTATGTTGAAATAAAGCTATAATTTTTTCCCATCCAAGTTCATGAATCTCAAAAAAATCTAGCAAAAAATATCTAATCTATCACTATTAGTGTAGTGGATAGAGTGCTGGACTTGGACTCAGGAAGACCTGAACTCAACACTTCCTAGTTACGTGATCCTGGCAAGTTGGTTAACCTCCCTCAGCTTCAGTTTCCTTATCTATAAAATGGGGATGGTAATAATTCCAACTTTTCAGGATTACTGTGAGGATTAAATGAGATAATATCTTTATAGTGCTTTGCAAACATTAAAGTACATGATGATGATGGTGGTAGTGGTGGTGATGGTGGTAATGACAATGTATGGGCCCTATCCATTGACTCCCAGGTTTAGGACCTTTACTCTAAGGTCTTTTCTAACTCAGAAATCATATTATTGTTTGAAAGAAAGAGTCTTTGTTTCAGATTCTATTGAATCAGTTTAACATTTATTATGCATGTTATATATATACAAGCCACTTCCTGACCTACACTCAGAGATGGTCATACCATTCATTGATTTTGCTATCACCCACAAATGTTCCACTTTCCATGTTCATGAACTCCAAAATTCCTTTATCTGATCATAATCTGTCTGCCTTGTAGTCCCCAAACCTGTTCTTCATCCTTACTGTAACCTCCAATTTCTCCACTTCTCTGTTCTTTCACAGGTTTTTATTCTTGCATTGGCTATACTCTCCTCCCATCCCCACTTTGAATAAATGAATAAAGGGCAGCAAGGTGGCAGAGTGGATTCAGTGCAGGATTCAAAGTCAGGGAGAACTAAGATTGATTCTTGTCTCAAAAACTTACTGTGTGACTTCAGGTAAAACACTTAAACTCTCTGTCCCTCAGTTTCTTTAACTGTAAAATAGAGGGAGTGGATTCTATGGCTTTTAAAGTCCAGCAGTCTCTTATAACAGTTCATTGTAAGCTTAGGAGTCAGGAAATGGTCTTCATGGTCCATTTGGTTCCCTCTTGTGTAGCTGTGGTGATTCTATTTCAGATGAAAGTTCTGAGCTCAGTTGCAATTGCTCTGAGCTCTCAGTTCGAAAAATTCCTAATACATGGCCAGAGGTATATGTATTAAATCTGGCCTCTTTGTGTTTGAGAAGAAATTCAGTTTGCCAGAAACATTTGGATCATGAAAGAGATTATATTATAGTGTTTGTGGATAGACAAGTATGGAGAACCGCAAAAAAAAGATACAGACCCAGATGGAGAGAGACTTCACAATGAAATTTACATAATAAGTGGGTCAAAGCACAAATCTTAGAAACAATTAATAGCCATGTAAAGGAAAATTATAATGATGGAACACCATACCAAAATTTCTAGGATGTAACTAAAACAGTCTGCACAGGGGAAATCATCTTTACAATCATACATTAACAAAATAGAAAAAGAACAGATTAATGACCTGAATATGCATTTTTAAAAATTAGAAAATCAATAAATGCAAAATAAGCTCAAAGAATCAAAATTAGATGGGAAATAGATACATTGGGAGCAACAACAACAAAAAAACCTCCACAGAAATAACAAAACTAAACGCTGGTTCTTTTAAAAGACTAATAAAATTGACAAACTCCTAAGTAATCTGATTAAAATGATAAGAGCAGAAAATCAGATCAATAAAATAGCAAATAAGCAAGGGGAAAGGACAGAAAAACCAGAAAAATAAAAAGAATAATCAGAACATAATACATATAGTTATATGCTAACAAAACTGAAAATACAAAATAGAGGAATGTCTACAAAAATTTGAAATACTCAAACTATCAGAAGACAAGATAGAGATTTTACCTGATCTCAGAAAAGGATACAGATCTAACTGCAAAGGAATTACTAAAGAAAAAAAATCTCTTTGTTCTGATGAATTTGCAAGAGAATTTTGCAGACTTAAAGAAGAGTTAGTACCCATATGTCACAAAAAAAATTCTCGGAAATTCGGAAAGAAATCAGCTCACAAGGATCCTTTTATGAGACAAATGTAATTCCAATAACTAAATTAGGAAAAGATGTCACAGAAAGAAAACTAGAGACTGTACCATTAATAAACATTGACTCAAAAATTTTAGACAAAATCCTATCAAACATACTATAGTGTTTTTTCTAAGAAATTAGTCATGATTAAGTGAAATTTGTATCAGGAATGCAAGATTGGTTTAACATTTGGAAAACATTAATTATATTAAAAACTAAAACAAAAGCACATGATCATTTCAATCAATGCATAAAAAAGTCTGACAAAGTAAAGCCCTATTTTATGCTAAAAATCATGAAGTATGGGTATTGAGAGACTTTTTTAATATCACAAAAAGCATCCATCTAAAACTAAAAGCAAGTATTATATACAATTGGGATACACTAAAATCTTTCCCAGTAAACAGAGTGAAGAAAGGATGCCTAGTCTCCCTACTATTATTTTATATAGGTCTGGAAATGTCATTAATAGCCACAAAACAAGAGAAAAGGATTCAAGGAGCAAAAATAGGTAAAGAGGAGACCAAACTATTCCTATTTGCTAGTGATGTAATGGTTTACTTGGAAAACCCTAGGAAAGCAGCAAAGATACTGATTGAGACAATAGCTTCAGCAAACTTGCAGGCCACAAAACAAATCTTCAAAAAATCAACAGCATTTCTATGTAATAATAACAAAACACAAGAAGCAATAATAGAAAGGGGATTCCCTTTCTAAATGACTACAAAATACATAAAATGGAAATCAATCTCCCAAAGCACACAAAAATCTTGCGTAGATTAAATTACAAATTTCTCCTTAAAAAAGTAAGAAACAACTTAAATAGATGGAGGAATATTTAGTGCTTATGGCTAGGATATGGCAATATAGCAAAAATGACAATACTATTAATTTGTATTTTAATGCTATCCCAATCAAACTACCAAGGGGATACTTTATGGAATTTGATAAAATAATAACAAAATTAATTTGAGAAAACAATAGATCTGCATCAAAGGAAATGATGAAAAGAGGCAAAGATGAAGGGAGGATAATACTTCAGTATCTCAAACTATATTATAAAATACCAGACATCAAAACCATTGGGTAATGGTTAATGAATAGAAAGGTAGATGGATGGAACCGACTAGACAAGGGAAATTTTCTTTTTCTTTTTTTTTTTTTTTATTATTAAATTTATTTATTTAACTTTTAACATTCATTTTCACAAAATTTTGGGTTACAAATTTTCTCCCCTTTTATCCCCTCCCCCCCCAAACACCAAGCATTCTAATTGCCCCTATGACCAATCTGCTCTCTCTTCTATCATCCCTCTCTGCCCTTGTCTCCATCTTCTCTTTTGTCCTGTAGGGCCAGATAGCTTTCTATACCCCTTTACCTGTTTTTCTTATTTCCTAGTGGCAAGAACATTACTCGACAGTTGATCCTAACACTTTGAGTTCCAACTTCTCTTCCTCCCTCCCTCCCCACCCCTTCCCTTTGGAAGGCAAGCAATTCAATATAGGCCATATCTGTGTAGTTTTGCAAATGACTTCCATAATAGTTGTGTTGTATAGGACTAACTATATTTCCCTCCATCCTATCCTGTCCCCCATTACTTCTATTCTCTTTTGATCCTATCCCTCCCCATGAGTGTCGACCTCGAATTGCACTCTCCTCCTCATGCCTGCCTTCTATCATCCCCCCCACCCTGCTTGTCCCCTTATCCCCCACTTTCCTGTATTGTGAGATAGGTTTTCCTACCAAAATGAGTGTGCACTTTATTCTTTTCTTTAGTGGAATGTGATGAGAGTAGACTTCATGTTTTTCTCTCACCTCCCCTCTTTATCCCTCCACTAATGAGTCTTTTGATTGCCTCTTTTATGAGAGATAATTTGCCCCATTCAATTTCTCCCTTTCTCTTCCCAATATATTTCTCTCTCACTGCTTGATTTCATTTTGTTTTAAAGATATGATCCCATCCTATTCAATTCACTCTGTGCACTCTGTCTCTATGTATGTGAGCGTGTGTGCATGTGTAATCCCACCCAGTACCCAGATACTGAAATGTTTCAAGAGTTACAAATATTGTCTTTCCATGTAGGAATGTAAACAGTTCAGCTTTAGTAAGTCCCTTATGACTTCTCTTTGCTGTTCACCTTTTCATGGTTCTCTTCATTCTTGTGTTTGAAAGTCAAATTTTCTTTTCAGCTCTGGTCTTTTCATCAAGAATACTTGAAAATCCTCTATTTCATTGAAAGACCATTTTTTCCCCTGAAGTATTATAGTCAGTTTTGCTGGGTAGGTGATTCTTGGTTTTAGTCCTAGTTCCTTTGACTTCTGGAATATACTGTTCCATGCCCTTCGATCCCTTAATGTAGAGGCTGCTAGATCTTGTGTTATCCTGATTGTATTTCCACAATACTTGAATTGTTTCTTTCTAGCTGCCTGCAGTATTTTCTCCTTGACCTGGGAACTCTGGAATTTGGCCACAATGTTCCTAGGAGTTTCTCTTTTTGGATCTCTTTCAGGCGGTGTTCTGTGGATTCCTTGAATATTTATTTTGCCCTCTGGTTCTAGAATCTCAGGGCAGTTTTCCTTGATAATTTCATGAAGGATGATGTCTAGGCTCTTCTTTTGATCATGGCTTTCAGGTAGTCCCATAATTTTTAAATTGTCTCTCCTGGATCTATTTTCCAGGTCTGTTGTTTTTCCAATGAGATATTTCACATTATCTTCCATTTTTCCATTCTTCTCTCTTTGTTCTGTGATTTCTTGGTTTTGCATAAAGTCATTAGCCTCCATCTGTGCCATTCTAATTTTGAAAGAACTATTTTCTTCAGTGAGCTTTTGAATCTCCTTTTCCATTTGGCTAATTCTGCTTTTGAAAGCATTCTTCTCCTCATTGGCTTTTTGAACCTCTTTTGCCAATTGAGTTAGGCTAGTTTTTAAGGTGTTAATTTCTTCAACATTTTTTTGGGTCTCCCTTAGCAGGGAGCTGATCTGCTGTTCATGCTTTGACTTCATGTCTCTCATTTCTCTTCCCAGCTTTTCCTCCACCTCTCTAACTTGATTTTCAAAATTCTTTTTGAGCTCTTCCATGGCCTGAGCCCATTGGGTGGGCTGGGACACAGAAGCCTTGATTTCTGTGTCTTTGCCTGATGGTAAGCATTGTTCTTCCTCATCAGAAAGGAAGGGAGGAAATGCCTGTTCGCCAAGAAAGTAACCTTCTATAGTCTTATTTCTTTTCCCTTTTCTGGGCATTTTCCCAGCCAGTGACTTGACCTCTGAGTATTTTCCTCACACCCACCTCACCTCCTGATCCTCCCAGCCCGTGTTTGTGGTCTGAGATTCAAATGCTGCTTCCAGCCTCAGGGCTTTTGGCGGGGGCAGGGCTGCTATTCAGTATGAGATTATGATCTGGTGCTGAGATCGGGGCAGGGCCACCTCTCAGGCTCAGTTCCCTCAGGGGGTTTATGCGCAGACCTTCCGCAATGGATTCAGGCTCCCGCCCGCTTGGGCAGCCCCTGTCTGCAGTCGCCTCTCAGCTTCTACCTCCCGGGGGGGGCCTGAATTATGGGGGCACCCCACTCCCCTCTCGACCCGCCAAAGAGACTCTCTCACCCACCCCTGTCACCTGTGGGTGGAGGGACTTGTGCGGCCGCTGGAGATCCCGTCCCTGAAGCCTGCTCGGATCTGTTTCTCTCGGTGCCGCAGCCGTGGCCGCAGCAGGTCTGGGCTGGGCTTTGTGTCTGCAGCGCGACGGACCTTTTGCGAGAGGTTTGCAGATCCCTCTGTGGGTGGAGGGACCCGCGTGGCCGCTGGAGATCCTGTCTGTGAAGCCTGCTTGGATCTTTTCCTCTCGGTGCCGCGGCCGCGGCAGGGCTGCACTCAGCTCCCAGTCCCGGCGCCCAGTCCGCAGCGCGAAGGACCCCCCCGCGAGAGGTTTGCAGGTCTCTCTGGAACAGAAATCTCCCTCGCTCCAATGTTCCGGGGCCTCTGGGTGCGGAATTCGCCGTGAGTTACTTCCCTGTAGCCATTCTATGGGTTGTGGGTTCAGAGCTATGTGTATGTGCGTCTTTCTACTCCGCCATCTTGGCTCCGCCCCCGCAAGGGAAATTTTCTAATAGAACTCTATAACCCAGCATTTGATAAAATGGAAAACATCAATTATTTAAGTAAAAACTCCCTATTTGATCAAAATAAGAACCTGCTTGGAAAACTGGAAAGCAGTTGGTAGAAATTAAGTCAAGTCTAAAACCTTATACCATTCTCCATGATACAGTCTAAATAAATATGGGACCTTAATATTAAAGATCATATTATTTTTAAAATGTAGAATAGAAACAGATCACGTACATCTCACAGCTTTGAATAATAGATGTATTCATGTGTGTGTTCAAATATTTTTATTTTTAGTTACAAATTCTCTCCCTGCCTGTAGCCCCTTCCTCAGCCATTGAGAAGGCAAGAAATGAAACCCATTACACACATAAAGTCAGGCAAAATATATTTCCATATTAGCCATGTTCTGAAAAAAAAGCAAAAAAAGTAAAGAAAAAATATACTTCAATCTGTACTGAATTTATCAGTTCTCTATCTGGAAGTGCATAGCATTTTTACATCATGAATCCATTGGAGTTATGAAAATTGTATTCATCAGACTTACTAAGTCTTTCACAATTAATTATCTTTAAATATTTCTATTTCTGTGTAGATTGCTTTCCTGTTCATGTTCACTTCACTGCATAAATTCATATGAATTTTCCTAGGTTTTTCTGAAACCAGTCCCTTCATCATTTCTTACACAAGAGTGTAAGAGATATTTATATATCATAACTTCTTTGGAGATTTCCCAGTTGATCCCCTCAGTTTACTTTTTTTTTTTTGCCACCAAAAAAAAGAGCTGTCTAAATATTTTTATATGCATGGGTCCTTTTCCTTTTCCTTTGATCAAGGCAGTATATTCTTAACCAAAAAAGAGATAGAGGCAATTACAAAAGATAAAATAGATAATTTTGGTTACTTGACACTAACTTCTCCAGAAACAACATCAATGCATGAGGAGGGATGATGCATGATGAGGAGGGAAATGGTTTAATAGGAAAAAAATCTTTGCATCACATTTCTCAGATAAGGCTTTGGTATCCAAAATATGTAAACAATGTGTACCTATAGAGCTATGTGTGACCAGCTACAATGTACTCACAACATGGAAAAATGTCCAAACTCATTAATAATAAGAAAAATGAGATCCAAACAACCTGAGGCTTTACCTCACACCCTGCAAATTGGCAAAAATGACAAAAAAGTGGCAACAGTTAATGTTGGAGGGGTTTTTAAAAAATAGTCACACTAGTACTTGTTGGAGTTTTAAAATGGCACAATCATTTTGGAAAGCAATTTGGAATTATGCAAATAAAATCTTTGATCAGAGACTCCAAGTTTGGACTTAAAACCCAAGAGAGCCATCAATGTGAAAAAAAGTCCCCATATACTCCAAAATATTTATATGGTAGCACTTTTTGTGATAGTTAAGAAGTGGAAGCAAAGTAAATAGCCATTAATTGGGGAATGGCTAAACAAATTGTGGTACGTGAATATAATGGAATATTACCCTGCTATAAGAAATGATGTGTGATGAATACAGAAAAACATGGAAAGATCTATATAAACTGATGCAAAGAAAAGTAAGCAGTTACACACAGTAACTACAACAATAAATAGAACTACAAAGCAAAAATAAAAGTAAATGTAATGGAAGCATAAGGGTCAAACAGGACTTGAACGAAGAGATATGCGAGGACATCCTCATCGTACCCTTTTGTGGTGGTGAGAAGTCCACAAATGTTACATATCATACATATTACCTATTTTTGAACTTTTTCAGTATATCAATCATTGTGATGACCTTTTTTCCTCTCAAAAAATATTTCTTTTATAGAATGGCTCTCTGAGAGAGAAAAGAGGGAGCATATATGGCATACCAGGGAGATATAAGAAACAAAATATCAATAAAAGCTTATTTTAAAAAGGAAAGCATGGGCAAGGGAAGTTGGGGAAAGAGCTGACCTTTTGATGGAACTTTTCTCTGTCTGGGTCCTTCTCTCTGAGGTACCTGTAGAACCAAGGACTCTTCTCTGTTCTACCACTGCCCATTCTTTTCTTTGTTCCATACTTGTTCCAAACTCTAGAATCCAGAAACTTACATTGTTCTAAGACAGCTTTTTCCTTTTATGCAAATTGCGTAGGTCCTAACTCAGTTTCTTACATAATGACTTTGATTGATTCAAGGAGATATATAGGCCTTATTGACACTCAGTTCTAATTGTTTGATTCATTCAAAAAGTTTTCTCCCTAGGTAAGGCTCCAGAACCAAATAGGGTGGCTTTCCTTTTAAAATTCTTTTTATTTCATTAACTATTTCCCAATTACATGTAAAACATTTTTAACAATTCATTTAAAAATTTTGAGTCCAAATTTTCTCCTTCCTTTTACTTCTCCCTCTTCCTTGAGAAGGCAAGCAATTTGGTTTTGATTATACATGTGAGGTCATGCAAAACATATATCCATATTAGCCATGTTGCAAAAGAAAACACAAACAAAATTTAAAAATATATGTATATAAAGAATTTCTTTAAAAGTTTGCCTCAATCTTCATTCAGAGTTCAGTTCTCTCTCTGGAGGTGGATAGTATTTTTCCTTATGGATCCTTTGGAATTGTCCTGGATCAAGACAATGGTCTTGATCAGAGTTAGCTAAGTCTTTCACAGTTGATCTTCTTACAACATTACTGTTATTGTGTATAATGTTCTCCTGGTTCTGCTCATTTCACTTTTCATGAATTCCTATAAATCTTCTCAGATTTTTCTGAAACTATCCTGCTTATTATTTCTTACAGCACAATAACATTCCAGTTACAATCATATACTACAACTTGCTCAGCCTTTCTTCAATTGATGGGAGTCCCCTCATTTTCCAATTCTTTGCCACCACAAAATGAATTGCTATACATATTTTTTGAACATATAATTAATTTTTCCTTTTCTTTAATCTCTTTGGGATATAGACGTAGTAGTGATATTTCTGGGTCTTTGTATTGATCAACATTTATTAAGTACTAGTTGTGTGCCAAACACTGGGGATATAAATACAAAAAATAACATAGTCCCTGTCCTCAAAGAGGTTTTATTCCATGAGATAAAAGGGATATAACATATAAGGATACACACAAACACATACACGTGTGTATGTATATATGTGTATGTGTGTATATATATGTATGTATGTCTATAGAGATACAGAGAGAGAGAGAGAGAGAGAGAAAGAGGGAGGGAGGGAGAGAGAGAGAGAGAGAGAGAGAGAGAGAGAGAGATTTTTAGGGGGCATTACTAGTATACTCAAGGATCCAGAAAGGCTTTCTGTAGAAAGTATCACTTGAGCTGAGTTTTAGAGGAAGACAGGGATAGAAAGCAGTGGAGGCTAGGATAAAGAATATTTCAGTTACTGGGGACAGCTGATTTAGGAGAACCCAGAAGATGCTCAGTACAGGGGGACAACAGAGTGTGAGCCAAGTATTAGCGGGGGTCTGTTGAAGTCACCTAAATTCTAAAGAGCTGGTTGTTAAATTTTCAATCTAAGCGTTTATGTCTCAGAAATCAATATAAATCAGCTTGCTTTATTGTTTTGCCTATTATCTCTAAACCTAAGAAAGTGACAGAGAAAATCTTGATAATACAAATTAAACTTAAAATTGTGTCCTGCTATTTTTTTCCTCCTGGAGTGCTGGTTATTAAACACTTGCCAGCACACTACTAGATATGGAGAAAGAATGGAAAAGTAAGTTGGAGCCAGGCTATGCTGTACTATTAAAGTCAAACACATGAATTTATGTCTGCTCCTAAAGACAGCTGGGAACTATAGGAATTTTATTGAGTAGGAAAATGAAATGGTCAGGCACTGGCTTCAGGGAAATCACCTAGCAATTGATTGGACCCTATGGAGATTCAAAGTGTTCACTGAATAATCCCCAGTACCTTCATTTCAGTGATTTCATCAGTCGTTTCCGAACTGAAGGTCTCCTGAGATCCAGGGAAGCTGAGAACCAGGGAAGGATTTCATGACGCTGGAATCACTGTGACATAAGGCATAATAAAAATAAAGAAAAAAAGATCCCCCTTTCACTTTTAGAACGGAAGATTTTCACAAAGTCTATTGCACTAGTAAGAGTATACAAGAGACAAATCTTCTGTCTGAAATCTATTCCTGCTCATTTCCCCAGTTTGCTTCTACTTACTAAAACATTAGTGACACTTCTGCCATGGGAAGTTATTGATCATACCTCCCTTATCACTGAGTTATCAATGTTCTCCCTCTTCTGAAATTATTCTGTCTAATAATCTATGTCCTCCTCTTCCTCCTCCTTCTCTTGCTGCCATTCATCCTTCCTCATGATGAGGAAGTGATTTGGATTTAAGTGAGGCAGGGCTGCACAGTCATCAGCCTCACTCTCTCCTCCCGTCATCAGAGTCCAGCGGCAAGACAAGAGTCAAGACGACTATGTTCCTCTATAGAACTCTAAAAAGCCGGCTATTTCTCAGTGCTAATCTCAGTGCCTGGCACATAGCAGGGTCTTACTAAATGCTTGTTGTGTTATGTTGTAATCTAGTATCTTATTGGTAAACACCAATAGGTCTCTTTCCTTGATGCAAATCGATCCCCAAATAGGTCATTGAATAATTGCTATGTACTTGGACCTATGGTAGGCACAACAGACCACATCTAAGAAGAAAAAGACATGGCCCCTTCCCTCAGGGTGCTTACAGTCTTCCTGAAGGATCAACCCACAATTAAGCATTTTCTGAGATTTTTTTTCCCGTATCTTGGATTCTGCATAAGGTTTCCTTCGCTTTTATTATGCCTTATACCAAACTGATTCCAGTGTAATGAGATCCTCCCTAGCTCTTAGTTTCACTTGATTTCAATGACTGTGATAATTGCTAAGATTATCACCTCCAGTTTTGATCCTTTCTCTCCTTTCCCAGCTATAACCCCTTGTTAATAGAAGCTAAGTTCCTTGAAGGCAGAGACTTTCATTTTTGTCTTTATTTTCTTTTTTCAAAATCTAGCACAATGCCTAGAACATGGTTGATCAATTAGTAAATGCTTGTTAATTGGTTGAATGGTATTCTCTAGAGAAGAATGCTGGGCAGCTAGGTGGCATAGAGTCAGGAAGACCTAAGTTCAAATTTGACCTTAGACACTTACTGTGTGACTTTGGATAAGTCACTTAATGCTGTTTGCCTCAGTTTCCTCATCTGTAAAATGAGCTTAAGAAAGAAATGGTAAGTCACTCCAGTATCTTTGCTAAGAAAACCCCAAAAGGGGTCATGAAGACTCTAACAAGACTGGAAAACAACTAAATAACAGATAAGTATGTGGCCCTGGGGAAGGAGTATAGTATGTGGCTCAGGGACAGTTCCTAGTCCTCATTACTTATCTTAGGACATCTAAACTTTTTCCCAAGATACCAAGGTTTCCACAGGCAAGGCAAAGTAGTAATCATCTGATTCATCCATTCAACAAACAATTACTAAGTGTCTATTGTTTTAAAGAACTGCTAAGTACAGAGTGAGGGGTAGAAGGGGAGATGGGACAGTGAAGGTAGACAGAGGTCATTTTTGACCTTAAGATCTAGAAAATGCAAGCTGTAGCTTTTAGGTTTTTGTTAATTGCCTTAGTTTTCTAGCCTTTGGCCTTCTTTCACCTGGTTTCCCTAACTATCCTTTTCTGAAACAGAGACAGGACTAGTCATCCCTGGCCTGCCCCATGGTTTTGTCTTTTCATTATATTTCTTATGGTTGCTCACATCCTGATATCCATAGTGGACATCACAACTTTCACACCATTTATACAGGGTGTCCCAAAAATCTTAGTGAAGTTTTAAGCTATTAAAATTATTAAAGTTATTAAGACATTATAGCTTAAAACTTCACTAAGACTTTTGGGATATTCTGTACCCTTTGAAAATCAATTCAGTCATACCACAGGTGTCCTTGGGAGCTGAATCACTCAGGTGAGGAGATTCAGGTGAACTTAATTGGCAAACACTGACTTGTCAGAATATTTGATTGAATTTCCCATCACCCACCCCACACACCTATCTTCTACCCCTATTTAAGGCTGCTGCTGACAAAGGTTCCCATGGGAGGTTCGTTCTTTTTTGTACCCCTTCCCCATCACCCTCTTACCCCCCCACCTTTCCCCACCCTGTGTGTTTTTCCATCTGCTTTTGGTGGGGAGGCAAAGAGGGTTGACCCTCAAAAGATTTAGTAATCTTCTCTTGCAGGTGGTTTTGTTATCCACATCCAACTAAGTCCTTCCAGTTGTTCCTTAGAAATAAGGGAAGTTAGGAGACTTGAGGTAGTCCAGAAACAGTCGTCAGTGAATCAATTGGATTTGGAAGACAAAATGCCATTCTTCAGGCGGTCTGTGTTGAAAACATTCTGGTGCTGCCGATTAACTTCCCAAGGTTGTGTATCTCTGACGTTTATTCTGGCTTGTTGGATAGGTTGAGTAGATGGGGATATTCTTTCAGGTTGATCCCTAAATGGGGTGTGACTTCTCAGATGAGGGACGTGAAGAGAGAGTCAGACTTCTCTTGTTAAGTCTCCTGAGGGCCTCCTCAGGGAGGAAGGGTGCTGCATCACTTTCCCTTTTCCCTTCCCCATCCCTCCCTTCTAGCTGGGCTATGATGGGTTCTATGCTCCTCTCCTCCCCTAGCTTTGAGGCAATGTGATATCATGGAAAGACATATGGGTTATGACACAGTCAAACATGAGGTCAAATTTGTGGTGATAGAATTTAATAATAGCACATCTGTGGGCAAGTTATGTAACTTCTCTGACCTCAAGAGGATGACTTGTAAAATCTATAAGATGAAGGAGTCAGGCTAGATAATATATAAAGTCCCTTCCAGCTCTATGGTGTTTTTGTCTCTATAACCACTTTGACCAAAATTGGTATTTCCACTTCTTACTGTCAGTTTTGGGCTAAAGGATCAGAAATTCTCACTAAAATATTAATCCATATATAGTTGTGGGTTGAATTTTAGGTCTTGTCTAAAAGAGAACTTCTTTAAGAAAGAATTTAGTCTATCCATTTTGTTGGGTTTCTTTCTGTGGACCTCTTATCCCCTCTGTGAAATGAAGATATAGAGTGCTGAGTTTGTTCCGAGACCAGAAAACTTAAATGGTAGAGTAGGGAATTTTTTCAAGCTACCTGCCCGCCCCCCTAGTATGGGGGTATTTCCCCTGTACATTTGACAGAAGCATGTGTGTGTGCAAGTGTTCCCTTCTCCAACTTTCCCTTGTCTTTCCTAGTGGAAAACATTTTCCCTAGTCAGTCTGTGGAGCTGCAATGTCTCCCTGATGAGGTGAAACCTGACTTTGAAACCACCAGTCTCAGTGAGGTACAAAAAAACTGCTCGAGTGGGGCTTCGTGGGAAGTGTGTGTGGGGGGGGGCGAGTGGGTGTGGGAGTGGGAGTGAGTTCACACGCACGCACACACATACCTCAGAAGGGGCTGCAGACGCAAATAGAGGTTCTCTTCCCAAGTGTGTTGGGAGGTGGAAATTCAGAGCTTCTTTGATTCAATAGAGCTGCAAGGCTCCAGCATGACCACCAGGTGGAAGCATTGCCTTGCATCTGGTCAGCCCAAAGACTAGAAGTGGGAGGGAGCAGGTTGATGGCAGATCTTAGGGGAATGATCTGGTTCAGGAGGGTGCTGATCTGGTTTTCCAGCCCCTCTCTGGAAAAGCTGAATCTTATTTCTTCCCGTCCCTCACCCTCAAAGGAAAATGATCTCTCGGTCTCTGAAGGGCCCATTTGCTTCACTGGAGACTAGACAACTGGGAGGAAATTGGAATCACTTCCCTGATATATTATGAAACCTTGGTGTTGCTTGACAAGCAAGGATATAAGCCCTTTTAGAAGGATATGGGGAGCAAAGAAAAAGACATTCCTATTCTGCAGGTGAAATAGATGAAGAGAGACCTCTGGGTCAGCTATTGGACTGACCAATGGTGAAATAGCATTAGATGACTGCTTCCCTTTGCCTCGATGCTTTGGGGATGGAGAAAAGGAGGCAGTATATACAAACTTATTCTATTATTTTTGGGGGTGGGTCACTCTGCATTTTGGGAGGGGAGAGGCAAAATTGTAAGAGTATGTCTTTGGTACTTTATTGGGCTCCTCTTTCCTAAATCTAACAGTTCTTACAGGAGAAAAGACTCAGTTGTTTCAATCCATTGGATTCTAGTTAGAGTTTTGAGAGGGTCTGACCCCTAGCTAGCGAAGGAGGGGAAGAAACGGGGGTGTTATGATTTGGTTTTTGACAGGGGGTAAGAGTGAGGAAGAGGAGGCATCTAAGTGTGGTTCTGAAAAGGAGGTATTATAACTTTTGGTGATAACTTTCTCTTCCCCCAACACCATTTCTCTTGCCATAGGGCTCTTCAGAATCTAAAAGCGCATCAGAATCAAGCAGCTCTTGTCGATCAGGATGCCTGGGCTCTAGTGCCTCCACTCCCAGTAAGTAATGACACATGACCTTCATGGCCGTGCTGCCTTGAATCCTGGCCCTGGGTAGTGTAAGTGAGAGAATGCTAATCTTAGAGTCAGGAAGGTCTGAGTCCACATTGTAACCAAGCCACTTCCTAGCTGTGATTTAATTTCCCTCAGTCTCATTTTCTCCATCTATCAGATAGTGAAAATAATAGCGTCTCCTCACAGGCCTCATGGGAGGAGGCGGTGATGAGGAGGGGGCACATCTCAGGCATGGAGAGGCAGCCAAAAAAAATTCCAAGCTTTAGGAAATAGTGTCTGACTTGAATAACAACAAGGGAAGGGGGAACAAATTAGACACTTAGCACTTCATAAATACTCACAGCAACCCTAGGAAGTAGGTGCCATAATTATCCTCATTTAACGATTGAGAAAAACTGAGGTAGAAATTAAATGACTTGCCCAGGGTCACGCAGGAAGTGTCTGAGTTTGGACTTGAAAGTGGGTTTTCCTGACTCTAGACCCAGTGTGTTAATAACACCACCTACTGATTCCAAAGTACTCATAATGTAAGGCCATGATTCTAGGTATGTTGGGAAGTGATCTTGGTGGTTCTGGAAGAGTGTGAATGAGAAATGGGATTTTGCATCTGATCCTGGAGGGGACAAGGAGGAAAGGGGGAGAGGGGGATGGAAGACCAGACCTGCATGCACTTTATGAAAATCACAGAGACTTATGACAGAGGGCTATTGTAATAACAGGGACAGATAGTTATAGGGACTGAGAGTGGTAACAGTATTAGGAGAAAATAATATGTATTTGAGAGATGTTGCAAAGATGAAATCAATAAGTCTGGGCAACCAATTAGATATAGGTGTGTGTGTGTGTGGTAAAAAATTGAAAATGAAACCTACGTTGTGAATTTGGGTGACAAGGAAGATGGTGATGTCCTTAATGTTAATGGAGAATTTTAGAAGGTGGAGATTTGGGGAGAAACATAAATTCAGTTTTGGACATATTGAGTTTGAGTTGTCAATTGGACAGCACTTTGAGATGTCTGATTAGCATTTGGAGATGTGTGACTGTCAGGAAGTAGAGGGGATGGGGCTGCATAAAGATTGAAATTCATTAGCATAAATGTGATCATTGAGTCCATGGGAGTTGATCAGAGCACCAAGTGAAATAGTAGATGGAAAAGAGAAAAGGGCCCAGGATAGGGCCCTATGGGATACTCACAGTACCTGGGTAAAGAACCAGCAAAGGAGACTAAGGAGCAACCCAACAGGTAGGAGAACCAGGACAGCAGTGTTAATAGAATCTAGAGAGTATCAAGGAGAAGAGGGTGATCAACCATGCAAAGTCTGCAGACAGCTCAAGAAGGATGAGCACTGAGAAAAGGCCAATGGATTTGGTGGCTCAGATCTCAGGTAACTTTGGAGAGAGCAGTTTTGGTGGAATGAAGTAGGATGTCTGATTATGGAGCATTAAGAAGAGAATGTGAGAAGTGGTAGAAGCATCCTTGTAGATGACATTCTCAAGGAATTTAGGGCAGCGTCAGAAATGGAATTTCCTTTCCTAGGCTACAGTTGTTGACCTTATGGCCATCCATCAGGTTGATTCTGGGATGACCAAGTTTTTGTTTTCCCTGACACAGTCATCATGGTCTTTCACCATTCTGGCTGCCTTCCTCTAGATGCTCTTTAGTGTATCAATGCTTTCCCAAAAATGTACCCAGAATTGAACACAATACTTCAGATGTGGTCTGAGTATAGGTAGAGCTCATAGTTATTCTTATTTATGAAAGCTGTAGTCCAACATAAAAGGTTCACCACATCATACTAACTTGCTATGGCTTACTCTCTTGGTAGGACATACTGGCTTGCTCTCTACCACACCTGGATTTTTTTCCCTAGATAATTTCTGTCTGTCTTGGCCATCTTATACTTGAGAAACTGATTTATTTTTTCCCCTTTAAAACCTATGTAGGTCTTTACATGTATCTGTGTTTCATCTTATTGGATTCCCAGTGCTCTAGCCTGTCAAGATGTCTAGATCTCAAACTGATCGTCCTGAGGTTAGTTCTGCCCCTGAAGTTTTTGTATTCTCTGAAAATTTGATAGGCATGTTATCTGGACCTATAGATAAACTCAATTAACATCCATCCCTCTGACATGTTAGACAAGGTGAGACTGTCCAAAAAAGGAAAATAAAGTCTGATGTGACCTGTTATGGAATTAATCATCCCACTGGCTTATAAAGAGAGAATTTGGAGGGGAAGAGGAGGGGAGAGAAAAAAATCCATCCAGCATTTGCCTTTCTCTAGTACCGTAGTATCTCTGATATCACCTAATATCTTAGAATTTGTAATTAAATTTTATTTTTCTAAATAAAGAATTTTCTCCCATATTTTTCCAGAAGAAAAGAAAAAACAAAATCCTTGTAACAAATAATAATAGTTAAACAACAATCTCTTCATTTGCCATGTCCAAAACATAATATCTCATTCTGCATATTTAATTCATTGCCCCTCAGACATGAGGTGGGTAGCATGCTTCCTCACTAGTTCTCTGGAATCGCTTCCAGGATTTTTCAACACAACATTTGTTCCTAAAACTTTGAGTTCCAACTTCTCTTCCTTCCTCCCTCCCTCTCCACCCATCCCCACTGAGAAGGCAAGTAATTCAATATAGACTATAATATGTGTAGTTTTGCAAATGACTTCCATAACAGTCATGTTGTGTAAAACTAACTAACCATCCTATTCTGCCCCCCATTTCTTCTGTTCTCTCATTTGACCTTGTCCCTCCCCAAGAGTGTTTACTTCCAATTGCTCCCTCTTCCTATTTGCCCTCTCTTCCATAATCCTTCCCTACTCTGCTTATCCCCTTCTCCCCTACTTTCCTGTAGTGTAAGATAGATTTTTCATACCAAATTGAGAGTGCATGTTATTCCTTCTTTGAGCCAAATGTGATGAGAGTAAGCTTCACTTTTTCCCCTCTCACCTCCCTCCTTTTCCTTTCCATTGGAAAAGTTTTTTCTTGCCTCTTCTATGAGAGATAATTTGCCCCATTCCATTTCTCTCTTTCTTCTCCCAATATATTCCTCTCTTGCTCCTTAATTTTATTTTTTTAGATATGCTCCCTTCCTATTCAACTCAGTGTGTGTGTGTGTGTGTGTGTGTGTGTGTGTGTGTGTAATTCCTCCAACTACCCAAATACTGAGAAAAGTTTCAAGAGTTACAAATATTATCTTTCCATGTAGGAATGTGAACAGTTCAACTTTAGTAAATCCCTTGTGATTTCTCTTTCCTGTTTACTTTTCATGCTTCTCTTGATTCTTGTGTTTGAAAGTCAGATTTTCTTTTCAGCTCTGGTCTTTTCATCAAGAATGCTTGAAAGTCCTCTATTTCATTGAATGACCATTTTCCTCCTGAAGTATTATACTCAGTTTTGCTGGGTAGGTGATTCTTGGTTTTAATCCTAATTCTTTTGACTCCTGGAATATCATATTCCAAGCCCTTCAAGCCCTTAATGTAGAAGCTGCTAGATCTTGTGCTATCTTGATTGTATTTCCACAATATGCATTGTTTCTTTCTAGCTGCTTGAAATATTTTCTCCTTGACCAGGGAACTCTGGAATTTGGCTACAAAATTCCTAGGAGTTTCTCTTTTTGGATCTCTTTCAGGAGGGGATCAGTGAATTCTTTCAATATTTATTTTGCCCTCTGCTTCTAGAATATCAGGGCAGTTATCCTTGATAATTTCATGAAAGATGATGTCTAGGTTCTTTTTTTTTTTTTTTATCATGGCTTTCAGGGTAATCCCATAATTTTTAATAGATCTCTCCTGGATCTATTTTCCAGGTCAGTCATTTTTCCAATGAGATATTTCACATTATCTTCCATTTTTTTTCGTTCTTTTGGTTTTGTTTTATAATTTCTTGGTTTCTCATAAAGTCATTAGCTTCCATCTGTTTCATTCTAATTTTTAAAGAACTGTTTTCTTCAGTGAGTTTTGAACCCCCTTTTCCATTTGACCAATTCTGCTTTTTAAAGCATTCTTCTCCTCATTGGCTTTTCAGGCCTTTTTTGCCAATTGAATTAGCCTGTTTTTAAAGGTGTTATTTTCTCCAGCATTTTTTTTTTGGTCTCCTTTAGCAAACTGTTGACTCACTTTTCATGATTTTCTTGCATCTGTCTCATTTCTCTTCCCAATTTTTCCTCCACCTCTCTTACTTGATTTTCAAAATCCTTTTTGAGCTCTTCTGTGGCCTGGGACTATTGCATATTTATTTTGGAGGTCTTGGATGCAGAAACTTTGACTTTTATGTCTTCCCCTGATGGTAAACATTGTTCTTCTTTATCCAAAAGGATGAGAGAAAATACCTGTTCACCAAGAAAGTAACCTTCCATAGTCTTATTTTTTTTCCTTTTTTGGGCATTTTCCCAACCAGTTATTTGACTTTTGAGTCCTTTGTCAAGAGTAGGGTATACTCTGGGGACCTGTAAGTTCTCAGTTCCTCCAAGGTGGCACAATCAAGGGAGAGGAGTTTACTCCCTTGTCTGGCTCTTGACTGAGATTCATATCAGCTGCTCAATTTCCCCAGGGGCTTTAAGCTGAGGTTCCAAAAATGGAGGCTGGCTGTTGCCTGCCGTGGCCATTGCCATGCAGTGCTGCTCCCCACCACTGCTGCTGCCTCTGCTGCTGCCTGGGGCCAGGGTTAGGGGAGGACCCTGCTCCCTTGTCATGGAGGTGAAAAAGCCCTCTCACTGACCTTTGAAGCTGCCTTTGGGTTGAGGGATCTTTGAACCTCCACTGCTGCTGGGGAGTCTGCCCTCAAGGCCTGCTCTGATTTTGCTCCTCCCAGCTCCACACAGCCAAGGCTGGGCTGGGCTCAGCTCTGTTCCATGTCCCGTGTGACAGACCTTTCCCGTCAGCCTTCCAGGTCATCCTGGACTATAAATCTCCTCCACTCCATCGTTTTGTGACTTCTGCTCTAGAATTTGTTGAGAGTCATTCTTTACAGATATTTTATGGGCTGTGGGGGAAGAGCTAGAGTATGTGCATCTTTCTACTCTGCCATCTTGACTCTGCCTTTCCCCTAGTTTTCTGAAAGATCCATTGCAGCAAGGTGGTACAGTGGATAGAACTCTGGGCCTGGAGTCAGAAAGACCTGAGTTCAAATCTTACCTCAAATGTTTGCTAGCTGTGCAATCATGGGCAAGTCATTTCAACTCTGTTTACTTCCCAGAGTTGTAAAGATCAAATGAAATCATCATGAAAAGCACTTAGTACCATGCCTATTACAGGGTAGCGGGACAGCTAAATGCTTATTCCTTTTCCTTCCTTCTTAATAATAAATGCAACCTTTTTTTGCTCTAGCCCTTGACTTGACAAAAGAACCAGAGGAAGAAGAAAGAAAGAGTACAGTTGCAGACAACCCAGAGCCTCTTCCAGATGATTCAAATGTCTCCACCCCTTCTGATATAGGGGAACCACATCCTCCTTTTCCTGTGATCAGGTAGGTAGGCTATCCTTCAACTCTGACCTCACCTTGTGGCCTTTGGGGTTTCTCCTACTCCCATAACATAATCACTTCCTTAGACCTGTTGTGGGGTGTTGGGCAAGAAGGTGAAGTATACCTCAAATGCAGATTCAGGGTTTGAAAGTCAACAGGTCAAGGCAGCATTTGAGTAGAGGTGAGTGCAAAGAATGTCTAGAGCTAAGGTGTAAAAAGACTGATGCCTTGTCTTACATTGTCTTTCTCATGCTCCACACAGGAGTTCTCTAAATGCACCAGTTCTGCAGCTATTAGAGACAAATGGTCCCTCTCAACTGGTGTTAAGGCAAGATTCACTCCAGGGTAGGTGCTCTTTCCCTGTCCTTTCCTTAGTTCCATCTCCATCAGGTACAGTTATGTTTATCAGAGCTGTATGATGTAGCCCCTTCAATGACCTTGTAAAGCGGAGTCTTGCTTAGAAATGTAAGAGGCAACTAGGTGGTTCAGTGGATACACCACTCTATCTAGAGAGAATTTATCTCAGATCCTTGCTAGCTGTGTGACCCTGGGCAAGTCACTTAGCTTCTTTCTGCATTGGTTTCACTGTCTGTAAAATAGGAATAATAGCATCTACCTCCCAAGGCTGTTGTGAAGATCACCTGAGAATAGATATAATGATCTTTGAAAACATAAGGGGTTATAGAAAAGCTTGCCACTATGCCAGTCTAAAGAAGGTGAGGTCTAAGGACCAGGTGGTTTTAGCTTTACCTCCCATTCTTTCCGTCTTCAGTCTTCCCTCTTTTTCAATTAACATGCATTCATTAAGTCCCTGTTAAGGACCAGTCACTGGGGATGCAAATACAAAAGGGAAAGAGTGCATGCCTGACAGTAAATACCCTAATAAAGAGGTAGATGGGGAAAGGAAGTTTGGTCATGGCAGTGATAGTTTTTAAGTAGAGCAATAGGCAACAGGTTGTCCTACAACCCTATGAATGGATCTTACAGGGGATGTAAGGGAAACTCTCCATTGGATGAGGGACAGACCATACCGTTTTTATGTTGTTCTTTATGTAAAATAATTCTCCCTAATGGTAGCTGAGTCTGACTTCACTGATTTCATATGCTGCTTTTGGAGAAGAACTCTACGTAGGGAACAAGAATATGATTCTACTTCCCTGCTGAAATCTCATTTTTTTTTCCCCAACCTTGTCAATATTCAGTCTCTGATCACCTTGTGTACATGTTTTTCTGTCTCCCTGTCTCCTCCTCCCCTTCCTCCACCAAGTGATTTACATCTTAGGAAAAAAGTATTTCCACAAACCTGTGACTTCTCATTGTGCCAGATGAGAGAATCTTAATTCAGTGAGCATGTAAAGAAGGCTAAATCCTAGTCATACACAGACAGAAACAGTCCCTGACCTTGAGGAACTTTTATTCAGCAAGTAAAGTAACAAGCATTTGTGAAGCACCTACTATGTGCTGGGCATTCATGGTAGTAAGCATTGGCATAATAGCTGGAATTCACATAATTCCTTATGGTTTTCAAAGAGCTTGATCATTATTCTTGTGATCTTTATAACAACTCTGGAAGGTACATGCTATTATTGCTATTTTACAGATGATGAAACTGAGGCCAACATGTTACCAAGAAAACCTTAAAAACCAGTTCCTGGCTGCAAGAAATCTGCATCCTACAGGGAAGGACAAAATACGTTCATAAGGAATCAAAATAATTTCAAGAGGGACAATACAGGTGGTTGGGGAGACACAAACTAGATCTTACCTTAGATTGTTTTCCCATTTAGACCTTTGTTTCCCTCTTCGTGTGGCAATAAAAGGATATAGATCTAGGTTTTGAACTCCTCCCTGCTCTAAAATCTCCTTAATCTCCCTTGTTTCTCCCACCAAAGCAGCTAGCAATCCTACCTCCTGGCTTTCCAAGTGCACTAGAACTCTTGCCAAGAAGATGGCAGCATGTTTTCATGTTCAAGTTGCAAAGGTAAAGATGTTTCTCCTTGTTGGCGGATATTTTTTCAACTTGATATGTGTGGAGGAGTGGGAGGTAATATGAAGATTTCGCAAAAGGTTGAGAGAATCATTTCCACAAAATTGCATATATATATCTCAAAAATGAAATGAGATGAATTATTCATTCATATAGGAATCTATGGAAGTGACATGACTCTTCCTGTGAGGGGACTCTAAAAGGTTTTTTTTCCCCCCTCTTCCCAAAACCCCTCACTTTCAACTCATTATTATTCCTTCCCTGCATCCCCTCATCCACTAGTTGGAAGGAGAAATTCCTATGAGACCACTAGAAGAAATGGAAGAAGATGAAGAAAACACCATGCTGCCTGAAGAACAAAGTCATTCTACTGAGGGTAACTAGTAGCTCATCTAAGTACATAAAGCACATGCTTCATTTCAGTATAGGATATGGACAATAGCTACAACAAGGATTAGGTCAAAGGAGGGTCTTCAGGAGACTCTAGTACAATCTCATCTGATCATGAGATTCTCTCACTTATCTTCCCCTTAGATTCTGCCACTCAATAGCTACCTGTTCCCTGCTTTAATATCCTTTAGGTAAGACAGTTGTCAAGTCATTTCAATCGTGTCTGACTCTTCATCACCCAATTTGGAGTTTTCTTGGCAAAGCTAGAGTGGTTTGCCATTTCCTTCTCCAGCTCATCCTACAGATGAGGAAACTGAGGCCAACAGGGTGAAGTGACTTGCCCAGGGTCACACAGGTAGTTAAGTGTCTGAAGTGGGATTTAATTACAGGAAGATGAGTCTTCGTGACTCCAGGACTAGCAAACTAAGAGTTTCTGCCCAGGTGAATTTCAAGTTCAGGAGCTAAATATGGTTCTACTTTTAGTTTGGGGGGCACTGAAATCTTTCTTCTGTCATCTAATAGTTATGTAACCAGGAGTAAGTTGCCTTGCTTTCTAAGCTACTCTTCCCATAGTTAAAATGCAGCTTGTATTACTTGTAGCCTCAACCTGATGGATGTATAGCTTTTGAAAACTTTAAAGTACTGTGTCAATTATTCTGATGCAGCTAAACTGCTAAATATCAGTTATTCTGGGTTTACCCATAAGACAAATTAATCATAACTCTCTTCACAGCCTAATCTATCTTCTGGGGCTTTTTAAATTTGTCCAGATGTTCCTGGAGTCCCAAATATTGTTGCACTAGAAGAGCCGCCTTCGCAAACTCAAGAGGTTTCTGAGATTGCCCCAGACCACCTGCAAAAGCAGATCCCTGAGCAGAGTGACAAAGACAATTTAAGAAAGAGCTTTGGCATGTTTCATAATCGTGAATCCCAAGATCTTCTGGTCACTAGAAGCAGGTAAAACGTTTTTACCATCAGTTTCTCTACAACTTCTGAAGGGTAATGATGGGAACAACTTTCTACTATAGAATCCTGAGGAGCATTATGTCAATAGGTACCACAAGTTTAGTGGCTAGGGCCTTCTTGGAAAGGCAGTTTAACTTGATTTTTGCTGGAGTAGTTGAGGCTGAAATGAGACAGTCTCTTCATATGGAATATAAGCAAACAGTTATATTCAGCTCACCCTATGCCATTTCTTACCTACTTAGTCAAGAAGCATAAAAATCCTCAAGACATGATAATGAATCCACATAGTAATGCTTTTGGGACCTTGAGTGTTAGAAATAGAGGTCCTTTTTATTTTTTTTTTAACATTTTCATTTGAAGTTTTGAGCTCCAAATTCTATCCCTTCTACTCCCTGAGACAGTAAGCAATCAGATATAGGTTTTACATATGCAATTATGTAAAACATTTCCATATTAGTCATTTTATAGAAGACTCAAAAGAAAAAAGTGACCAATATCATGGTTCGATTTGTATTCCATCAATATCAATTCTTTCTCTGAAGGTGGACAGTAACCTTCATTAATCCTTTGGGAATGTTTGCATTGCTGAGAGTAGGAAAATCATTCACAGCTCTCCATTGAACAATATTGCTGCTACTGGGCACAACATTCGCCTGGTTCTGTTCACTTCACTATGCTTCAGTTCCTGTAAGTCTTTCCAGGTTTTTCTGAAACTATCCTGCTTGTTGTTTCTTATAACACAATAATATTCCATTACAATCATATACCATAGCTTGTTTAACTATTCCCCAATTGATGGCTATTCCTTTGATTTCCAATTCTTAGCCACCACAAAAAGAGCTGCTATAAATATTTTTGTACAAATAGGTTCTTCCCCCCCCCCCTTTTTTTTTTTGATATCTTTGGGATATAGACCTACCAGTTGGTTATTGCTGGATTAAAGGGTATCCACAGTTTTGTAGATTTTGGGCATAGCTCCAAATTGCTTTCTAGAATGGTTGGATCAGTTCACAACTCCTCCAACAATGCATTAGTGTCCTAGTTTCCCTATATCCCCTCCAATTTCCAGTATATTTTCCTTTTTTGTCACATTAGCAAATCTGATAGGTGTGAGGTGATACCTCAGTTGTTTTAATTTGCACTTTTCCAATAGTGATTTAGAGTATTTTTTTCATATGACTATAGATAACTTCCATTTTTGTCTGAATATTCTTTGTTCCTATCTGTTGAGCATTTATCAACTGGGGAATGACTTGTATTTTTATAAATTTGACTCAGTTTTCTATATATCTGAGAAATGAGGACTTTATCAGAGGGACTTGTTGCAAATTACTGTTCCCCTCCAATTTTCTGCTTTCCTTACACATTTGATTGCATTGGTTTTATTTGTACAAAAACTTTTAAATTTTATGTAATCAAAATTGTTTATTTTACATTTTATAATGCTCTGTCTTTTTTTGGACCCAAATTCTTCCCTCATCTATAAATCTGATGGATAATTTATTCCATGCTTTCTTAATTTGCTTATGGTATCACCCTTTATGTGTAAACCATGTACCCATTTTGACCTTATCTTGGTATATATGGTGTGAGATGTTGGTCTATACCTAGTTTCTGTCATACCATTTTTGTCAAATAATGAGTTTTTGTTCCAAAAGCTTGGATCTTTGGATTTATCATATACTAGATTATGATGGTCATTTACTATAATGTAATTTGTACCTCATCTATTCCACTGATCCACCACTCTATTTCTTAGCCAGTACTAGGTTGTTTTGATAATTACCACTTTATAATACACTTAGAGAATTGGTATGGTTAGACCATCTTCTTTGCATTTTTTTCCATTGATTCCATTGATACCCTTGAGCTTCTGTGCTTCCAGATGAATTTTGCTGTTTTTTCTAGCTTTTCAAAATAACGTTTTGACAGTTTGGTATGGCACCGAATAAATAGACTAATTTTTGTAGAATTGTCATTTTTATTATGTTGGTTTGGCCTACCCATCAGCAATTAATATTTTTCCAGTTGTTTAGATCTGACTTGTGTGAAAAGTGTTTTTTATATTTGTATTTGTACAGTTTCTGGGTTTGTCTTGACAAATAGACTCCCAAGTATTTTATATTGTCTACAGTTATTTTAAATGGAATTTCTCTTTCTAGCTCTTGCTGTTGGACTTTGTTGGTAATATATAGCAGTGCTGTTGCAATAAAAACGTAGTACAATATATAATATATAGTAGTATAATATTAAGCAGTAGAGGTGATAATGGGCATCTTTGCTTCAGCACTGATTGTATTGGGAAGGTTTCTAGCTTTATCCCCATTACAGATAATGCTTGCTGATGGTTTTAGATAAATATTACTTACCACTTTAAGGTAAGCTCCATTTATTCCTATGCTTTCTAGTATTTTTAATAGGAATTGTGCTGTGTTTTGTCAAAGGCTTTTTCTGCATCTATTGAGATAATCATGTGATTACTATTGGTTTTGTTATTGATAATTATCAGTTATGTTGATAGTTTTCCTAATATTAAACCAGCCCTGCATTCCTGGTATAAATGTCACCTGTTCATAGTGTATGATCCTTGTGATCTATTGTTGCCATCTCTTTGCTAGTATTGCATTTAAAATTTTTGCATCAATATTCATTAGGGAACTTGGTCTATAATTTTCTTTGTTTTGACTTTCTGGTTTGGGCACCATATTTATGATGTAAAAGGAATTTCTAACTAGGTTTCTCAAAGTGCTTTCACTTCTCTTAAATCATACTTAGGAGCAAAGATTTAGAACTGAGAGGAACCTTTGAGGTAATCTAGCTTTTCATTTCTCAGATGAAGAAAACTGAGATCTAGAAGAAAGGAAATTATTTGCCTAAGGTCATTCAGGTAGTAAGTAGCAAAGATTGGATATGAATGCAGATTCTATGTTCAGAATTCTTGCCACCATGTCATTTAGCCACTTTGAGTAGGTGAAATAATAGTTGGTGGGTTTGGGGGCCAGGTTGTGAAGGGCTTTAAAGGCCAAACAGGAATTTGCATTTGATCCTAGGGGCTGGGAGAATGGGGTAACTAGTGACCATTGAAGTGTCAATAGTAGAGTGACATGGCCAGATCTATATTTGAGGACTATTACTTTGGAGCTGTTTGGAACATGACTTGGAAAGTATAGAAGATAGTCGAGGATGTCAGTTGGGAGGTTATTCTAGTGGTTTGGCAGGAAGTGATGAGCCTTATTTAAGACAGAGACAGTGCTGTGTAGCAGATTGAATATTGGACAAGGAAGGGGGAATAATTTTCTAAATATCTTGCTTCTAATATGAACTGTGACCTTGGGTGAATTAACTTCTTAGAGCCTCCGTTTCCTGAAACAAGAATAATTATGTTACTTACCCGTAGAGTTGTTGTAAGACTTGGTGAGTGAACTTAGAGGCAGCTATGTGGAGCAGTGAATAAAGTATTAGACATGGAGAAAGGGAGACCTGAAGTCAGATACAGCCTTTGACACTTAATTAGTTGTGTGACCCTGGGCAAATCACTTCATCTCTGCCTTACTTTTCTCATCTGTAAAATAGGAATAACAACAGCACCTACCTCCCAGGGTGGTTATGAGAATAAAATGAGATATTTTTGTAACAAGCTTATAAACTTTAAAGCAATATATCTATGCTAAGTTGTTATTATTAAAATACTCTACAAACCTTAAGCACTAGAAATGTCAGATTGGGATCACACTTTCATGCTTCCTCTCTTTTATAACATATCAAAGCGACTGAGTTAGAGGTAAAACTGCTCATACACAGTTACATAGGTTCAGGCTAAGTTAAGCTGAGATAGAGCTTCAATCTTAATTGCAGTTTTTCCTCTCATGGACAATAGGAAAGAAATGTCTTTCTTGAGAGATGGAGGTCATTAAGTAGATACTTTTCAAAATGTTTAACATTCATGCTCTTTCCTCCTTTCTACTGCAACAACAATAATGATAACCTAAGTAATAAAGTCCCAACCATACTCTTGATTACTTGAGCCAGCCTCTATGCCAATACCATGCTTCTAGATTTTCCTAGCACTGTCCAAAGTATCAAATTCCTTCTGTTTACTCAGTTTCACAACCTTGGTCATCTTCAACTTCTTATCTCCATCCTACCCCCTTTGTTATAATCCAATGAGATGTTCATATCTCATAATTTCTGTTATACGATATCTCTCACATCCATTCCCTTCTCTATTTATTGCTTCCTGCCAGACTACCAGAATACCTCCTAATTGGTGTACCTGATTACTCTTTCCAAGTCATCTTCCACACAAATGCTCAAGTGATATTCCTCAAACACAGATCTGGCCATGTCACTCTTCTACTGAAACTCCAATGGTGCTTTGTTGCCCCACTCTCCCAGAATCTTAGGATCAAATACAAATTCCTATTTGACCATTAAAGCCCTTCACAATCCAGACCCAATCTACCTTGTTACACATTATTACTTGCCATTCCTCACACAATACTCCAGCTTCTGTCTCCTCACCTTGTCATTGGTTATCTCTTGTGCTTGGAATGTATTCCTCCCTCACCTTCATCTCTTGGAATCCCTAGTTTTGTTCAAGACTTGGATCAAGCTTTCTACATAATGTTTTTGCTGATCTCTTTCAAGTGCTAATATCTTCCCTCTAAAATTACCACATATTTTGCAAATTAGTTATATGTAAGTGTCATGCCCTCTCAATAGAATATGATCTTCTTGATGGCAGGGACTGTTAACTTTTATCTTTACATCTCCAAGGCCTGGTGTTCAGTAGACACTTTAATAACTACTAGTTGGTTGATGGTAGGGAAAAAATTGAATACAACAACCCTTTAGTCTGGTAAATTATAGGGATGATAAGAAAGTAGAGATGACTGGACCCATGAGAACTGATATTTCTTAGAAGGCTCAAGATAGGCATAGGAAGATATTTTTCTTAGGCTATTTTTTAAGGCATTTCATTAGGCTGCTTTACTAATTTACAGTTTTAAAGTTATACTTCTTGTAACATATTTATTCATAAATAACATCTTCTGGTTTCATTGTTTTTTTTACTAGCATTTATTTCCTTCCCTCTCCATATCTCTTCTCCTCCACTGATAATAAAAAGAAAACCTTCATAACATGAATAGTCGACCAAAGCAAATTCCCATCCTGGACATATCCAAAAATTCATTGAGGATATCATTTTTAAAAAGTTTTATATTTTATTTCAATTACACATAAAAGCAATTTTTAATGTTCATTAAAAATTTGAGTTCCAAATTCTCTCCCTTCCCCTCCCCACTTATTGAGAAAGCAAATCATTTGTTACAGATTTTGTGTGCAGTCATGCAACACATTTTCATAATAGCCATGTTGCAAAAGAAATCAAACAAAAAAATAAGAAAACAAAATTGTTTTGTTTTTAAAGTATGCTTCAATCTGCATTCAGCATCATCAATTATTTCTCTGGAGGTAGATAGCATTTTTATCTTAAGCCCTTCAGAATTTTCTGATTGTTGTATTGCTGAGAATTGCTAAGTCACTCACAGCGGATCATCCTATGATGTTGCTGTTACTGTATACAGTGTTCTGGTTTTGTTCACCTCACTTTGCATCAGTTCATATAAGTTTGTCCAGGTTTTTCTTAAAAGTATCCTGCTTATCATTTCTTATAGCATATTAGTATTCCATCACAAACTTATACAACAATTTGTCCAAGTATTCCTCAATTGATGGGCATTCCCTCATTTTCCAATTCTTTGCCACCACAAAAAGGGCTTCTATACATATTTCTCTGCATATAGATCCTTTTCCTATTGTTCATTTTTATCTCTTTGGGACATAGACCTAGTGGTGGTATTGATGAGTCAAATGATATGCAGTTTTATAGCCCTGTGGGCATAGTTCCAAATTTCTCTCCAGAAGAGTTAAATTGGTTCCTAATTCCACCATAGTGAATGTGTCCCAATTTTTCCACATTCCCTCCAGCATTTGTCATTTTTCTTTTCTGTCATATTATTAGCTAATCTGATAGGTGCGAGGTGGCAACTTAGAGTTGTTTTACTTTGCATTTCTCTAACCAATTGTAATTTACAGCATTTTTCCACATGACTATAGGTAGCTTTGATTCTTATTCTGAAAACTACCTGTTCATATCCTTTTGTCAATTTATCAGTTGGGGAATGATTTGTGTTTTTGAGTCAGTTCTCTATGTATTTGAGCAACAAGGCCTTTATCAGAGAAATTTACTGTTAAAAAAAAGTTCCCCTTAGCTTTCTGCTTTCCTTCTAATTTTGGCTGCACTGTGTTTGTGCAAAAACTTTCTACTGTAATCAAAAGTATTCATTTTTATTTCCTGTAATGCTTTCTGTCTCTTGTTCTATCAAAAGTTCTTCCCCTATCCACACATCTGACAGGTAAGCTATTCCATGCTCTCCTAATTTGCTTGTAATATTGCCCTTTGTGTCTAAATCATGTTCCCATTTTGACCCTATCTTGATATATGGTGTGAGATGTTCATCTGTACCTAGTTTCTGCCAAACTGCTTTCCAGTTTTTGTCAAATAGTGAATTCTTGGAGGACATCCTTCTTAATGGGAAGGAAATGACAGATCTGGCAAAGGAGACTAAAAAGAAAAGATGGAAACCAAGAAAACAGCATCATTGAAACCCAGGGAGGAGAAAGTAGCTAGCAGGAAGGGAAGATTCAAAGGAGTTCTGAAGAAAAGACTTCCTCCTTTCTCAGAGAAAAACAACCAAATGCTAATTTTGGGATTTTTTTTCTAGGTCAATGAGTTTTCCTTAGAGCAACCTTGAAAAAGTTCTTACATATATGCTGTTGGTGAGTAGAATGTAATTGGCCCATATGACGTAGGTCCTGGCATGTTTAAGCTACAGCCCCTTTATGAGAAATGGCAATGGTTTCATGGGCAGATGGGGGAGCAGAAAGCTCTGTATGTGCAACCTAGGGGTGCCCACCCAAAGTTGGGCAACTCAAAGCCAAAGTAATCAAACAGAAATGGTCTCCACATATGGCCTGGGTTCTTGAATGTAGCTACAAACACATACTTGAATGTCTATTTTTCTGACCCACAAGTAGAACTACCTAGAAAGTCTGTCCTGAGCCATGGCAAAGGTTGGTTTTTGTCAGCAATAGCTTCCCCTAGAATGTTCTAATAAAGGGACCCTTGACACCCCAGCTTGGACCAGGCAGGCAGTTGGACCCAGTTATTGTCTTCGGTTTGCTTTTCTCTAGGACCAATGGGCCACCAACGAGAACAAACTTAAACCTGATGTAAGAAAAATTTCCTCACAAAGCTGTCCAAAAGTATGATGGCTTTTCTCAAGATGTTTTCTCTTCCTTAGAAGTCTTAAACAGAGGTTGAATGACAACTTGTTAGACGTGTTAGAGTAAGACTTTCGTTTCAGGTGTAGGCTACAATTAGTGGCTCTTGAGGTCTCTTCTAACTTTCACATTCTGTGATTCATTCTCCAGGGTGTCACTGGCACTTTCATGCAGAAAATCTTGCTGGTCATGTTGATGTCTCTTGTCCTTGACTTAATTCAGAAGGCAGAAGGAAAGTCATCCAAGAGGGGCCTTGCTCAGCTTTAAAAAGAACACCTTGGAATAAGACCAGGGCTTAGCCTTGAAGGGGTCCTATGAGGAAAGCTACTTCTGATCTAGATATGATAGAAATCACAACATTCACAGACCAAAATGACTATAATTACAGTGAAGAATTTAGTTATCAAAGAATTTAGTTGTCCTTTATCTTTAATTCACAGGTCAGTCAAATAACTTCTTTCCTAATATTTTGGGTCCCCCAGAGGTCTTATATAAATGACAAAATCTGTTTAACCACTTCGGGGGGAGGGGGATACTAAGTTGGTAGAGTGGGTGGGTAATTTTAATAGTGTGTGTGTGTGTGTGTGCGCGCACATGCACGCTTGCGTGTGCATGTGTGCGGGCGCACGCTCTCAGAAAAAAGCTAGAGAACTGGCTTCCTATCCTACAAGGGAGGAAGGGGTAAACCCAGCATAACCTAGAGTTGCAAGGAATCTTAGACTTAGATTGCTAACTCAAGCACATAAGAGTGATCTTACCATATTCAAAAGCCTGCCTCCATGCAGTTTTCTTTCTTGCCTGGTAGAGCAGGATAGTAGTTGGTGTGAGTTGAAATATTCATATGGTCTTTGTTTTTAGAACAAGTTAAAGTGCGTTGCACTTTTTTTAGACTATGAAGCTAATTATCTTGATTTTAAGGAGTTTTTTTTACTTGGACATGTTGTAATTCCTTGGATATTAATCCACTTGCTGAATGGGAGTAGGGAAGCAAAGGACTCTGGACCTTTGTCTATCTTCATAAATTCTCTTTACAACTATGTACCTCTTGAATAAATGAATTTCAACATGATGTCCTTACCTTGTCTATCCATCACTGCCATCATTTTCTTTCTTTCATTCTTTCCTCGAAGACCAAACCTTAAACCCATTTCACTCTGAAGCTCATGATTAAACCACAATAGGTCCCTTCCAAGCACCACTTAATGGCTGTATTTTAGGCCCTTCTGGTTCAGAGCAAATATCAATAGCAACTGTTTCTCTTTTGACCAGCAACCCTGAAGGTCTTTCCCTCATGTGGGTGTGTGTGGGTCATTCCTTAACTCACTTCTTAAAGAGAGCTGTTCACTGAATGGCCGTTACCTCACTCAAAGTGAGAACGTGAAAGGGCCAGGGTCTCTCATTGCAACCTGAGTCATCTTCAGTCATCCTGTAGAATATCAGGAACCCAGATGGTTCTGGAGGAGAAAGTGAGGCCCTCCTTCACTCAAATCACAGTCAACTGCAAGTCATGTCATGATCTCCATGATGTCATGGTCCTCTTCAAGAATAAAGGACAAACACAGCAACAACCTATGGACTTCCTTTGTCTACTAATTCTTTTACCCTTCTCCATGGTAGACCAGGGTAGTAAGCCTATTTAAGGTTGTTAGTACCTGATCATAAAGTGCTTATTGACTTTTTTTTTTTTAAAGATGACCCAAATGCCTTATTAGGGCTCTTCTAGACCAGTGGTTTTCAAAGGGTATGCCACAAATCCTCCTATCTTCAGTTTGCTGCCTCCTCTGAGCAACTTGATGTTGAGGTAACAACAGCAGCTCTGAATGGAGATGAAAAGGGACCTTCTCCACTGGAACATAAGGGGAAGTTAGAGGATGAATGAAAGGAAAGAGACTTAATTGGTCTTTTTTGCAACTTCTATCCATTACTCCTACCTTCTGATCTCCCAATGAATAAGGATTTATTAGGCACCTATTATGTGCCAGACACTGTGCTAAGGTCTAGAGATAGAAAGGCAAAACTAAGAAAAAAAATCAATCTTCTCTGTCCCCAAGGAGATTATATTTTAATGGGGGAAATGTTGTGCAAATAGTTAAGTACAAACAAGATATATTCAGGATAAATTTGGGATACTCTCAAAGGAAAGGTGCTAAAACTGGAAGGAGTCTCAGAGGCCATCTATTCGTACCCTTTTGTTTTACAAATGGAGAATTGGGCCTAGGGAAGTTAAATGACATGCAACAGTGGAGAAATCCACACCACAACTCCTCCCATAATTACCAACAATTACTTATAAGCCTATCCTGTCTCCCTTTTATGCCCTCACTTCAGTCAAGGAAATGCAGAGATTTTTTAAAAAGTGAAATGATCATGATTATTGACTAGCTTTATAAGTAACTGTGTAAGTGTGTGTGTTCATCCTTCATTGACAAAGAAGACCATACCATCAGAGAAATAATGACATGACTTGCACTTGACTTTGTTTTGAGTGAGGGAGGGCTGTGCTGGTTACCAGCCTCTCTTCTCCTCCACAGCCATGTGAATCCAGTGACCAGATATTCATCAGGATGACTGGAGATGACCCAGCATGAGGCAATTGGGGTTAAGTGACTTGCCCAAAGTCACATAGCTAGTGAGTGTCAAGTGTCTGAGGTGAGACTTTGAACTCAGGTCCTCCTGACTCCTGCACTGGTGCTCTCTGCACTGCACCACCTAGATGTTCAACTGTGTAAGTAGTAGTTTTTCAAAACACTAATAGTATTAAAAGTCTGCTTTTAAATTTGCCTTAAAATAGGAAAGAAATTAAACTTCACCATTTTGATATAGGAATTAACACTGATGCCCTAATTTGAGCCATGTCAGTCGTATGGAATATATAACAATATATAATGTGACATGGAATATATGAAAATAATAAAAATTTTAGTGGAAAAAATTTCTTTATTTAACAAATAAAATAAAATATTAAAATGTTCGTTTTTCAACTAAGCCCTTTTAATTTTCCAAGAATATCTATACATTTTAAAATGTACAATAGTACCTATATGTGAATAATAAATCATCGTGTTTGTCCTTTGTTGCTGAAGAAGACTATGCGATCAGAGAAATGATGACATGCCTTGCACTTGATTTTGTTTTGAGTGAAGGAGGGCTGTGCCCTAACCCTAAATAATAAATATTCAAATAGTGTAAAATACTGAAACTTTTAAATGATAGTATGATTGGGGTGATCAAAAAGAGTTTGGAGGTCACTACTTTTTATGGCCTCAGAACAATGGCAAAAATTAATTTACCAAAACTAATTAGGGATAGACATAGGTCTCTCTTGATAATCCTCCAAACCTTATTTTCATAATTATATCAAACTACTTTTATCAGGTGTACTAGTAACCGGGCAAAATAATTCAGCCTCTTCCCACAATGTCAGTTGATGAGTAATTTTTTTTAGGTTTAAACATATTTATTGCATGAAATTGGAATTGTGGAACTGCAGAATTAAAAATTTCAGCCACTATATCACTCTAGGAACCATCTGAAAATATACTTCAATTTGCACTCTGAGTCCATCATCTATCTGGAGGTGGCCAGCATGTTTCGTCATGAGTCCTTTGGAATTATGGATGGTCAGTGTGTTGAACAGCTACTACATCCTTCAAAGCTGATTATCTCTGCAATATTGCTTTTATTGTATGAATTTTTCACCTGGCTCTGCTTACTTAACTTTGTATCAGTTCATGTAAGTCTTCCCAGGCTTTTCTGAAACCATCCCCTTCATCATTTCTTTCTGAAAATGTATTTCATCACATTCATCTACCATATACCAATACTAGGTATACAACCACTAGTAGTATTATTGAAACAAAGGATATGCATAATTTAAAAAGTTTTGAGGAGTAGTTCCAAATTGTTGGTTGGACTAGTTTACAATTCCAGTAGCACATCAATTTACCTGTTCTCCTACATTGTGCCCAGCATTTGTCATTTTCCTTTTTTGTCATTTTGCCCTACCTGATGGTGGTGAAGTGGAACCTCAGAGTTGTTTTAATATTCATTTCTCTTATTATTAGCTATTTAGAGCATTTTTTAAATGTGGCTACTGACAGTTTTGATTTCTTCTTCTGATAACTGTCTATTCATGAGCTTTTCTATCAATTGGGAATGGTTCTTTTGTCTTGTAAATTTGACTTAATTCACTATATATCTTATGAGATCTTTTTACTTGCTACAAAGATTTTTTTCTGCACTCTCCTGCTTTTATTTCAATTTTAGCTACACTGGTATTATTTGTGCCAAAACATTTTAACTTAATGTAATCAAAATCATACATTTTACCTCATGTGACCTATTTCTTTTTTGGTCATGATCTCTTTTATCCACAGATCTGACAGATAATTTCTTTCATGTTTCACTCATTTGTTTTGTTATCCTTAATTGTTAAAAACTCATTCCTTTTATTTATGATATTACCAGAATATAAGAAATCCAAATACATAGTAATTATTTTTTCAAACAATTTATATATTATGGGAATTCATCGTTATTTAAATGTTTGATAGAAGTTGCTGGTAAATCTATTTGTATTTCTATAAATCTTCCTTGATTTCATTTAGATTCAGATTTATTTGTATATACTTAGGCAAAATAGCTCCTAATAATTATATTTATTTCCTCTTCAAAGTTTGTGAATTCACCCTTTTCATTTTTTATATTGGTAATTTGGTTTTCTTTCCTTTTCTTAGTTAAATTAACTAATGGCTTATCTGTCTTATTGCTTTTTAAAACCAGCTCTTAGTTTTACTTATTAATTGAATTTTCTTAAACTTCTGATTGTGTTAATCTCTTCAAGTTTCAAAATTTCTATTTTGATGTTTAGTTGGGAATTTTAAATTTGTTTATTTTCTAGATTTTTTTCCCCCTATGGCCAATTTATTTGTTTGATTTTTTGTAGCTTTTAGTGATGGAAAAGTTTAAGAAAATAAAATTTCACCTAATTACCACTTTAGCAGCATCCCACAAATTTTGGTATGTTTTATCATTTCCATTATTTTTGAAGAAGTTATTGATTGTTTCTACAATTGTCCTTTATCTCATCCATTCTTTACGGTTGATATTTAATTTCAAATTAATTTTTAATCTTTGCTTCAACTATTTTATTTGAATATTTTATTGCCTTATGGTTGGTAAAAGATGTATTTAAGGTGGTATGATCTAAGGAGAGCTATGTTTACTATTCTCCTGGGCCGTGCTCTGGTCTGTGAACAATCACAAGCACTCTTTTCTGCCCTGGAGTTATGATCAGGGTCCAATGCTCTCTTGAAGCCAAAAGCTCTGGTGTGTTAGTGATCCTCCTCACTCTGGGATTGCAATCTGGAATTATATATGGGCAATGCAACAGAATTCTTCACCCAGTACCAGCAAAGAGACCCCTGTAATTACTTTGTGACCAGTTATCTATCCCCTGGCCTTTTGTGGGTTGAGAATTCAAGAAGTTGCCCCCAAAGCCTGCTGCTGGCTTCCTGGGGTATGGTCTGTAGTGGACTATGCTCCACTTTCACCCCTGTGTGATAGACCTTTCCTCTTCACCTAAGTTATCTTGATCTAGAAAATTGTTTCACCCCATCTTTTCTCCCACTGGATTCTGTTGCTACAGAATTCATTTTGAAGGGACATTTTAAAGTTGTTTGGAGGGGAGTTTGGGAGAGTTCAGATGAATTCCTGCCTTTTTACCTACATCTTGGTTCCATCCATATTTTTTCTAGTTCTATAAAGTAATCCTTTGGTAGCTTAAAAGGTGTGATGCTTGAATAAGTAAGTTAACTTTAGTAATATTGTCATTTTTATTATGTTTGTTTAGCCTACACAAGAGGAATTTATATTTAGTTATTTAGGGCTGTATTTATGTGAAGAGTTCTTTAATTGTATTCATATAATTCCTGTTTGTGTCTTGGCAGGTAGACACCCATGCATTTAATATTATCTTCAATTATTTTAAATGGAGTTTCTCTCTTTCTGTTGCCTTTTGTTAGTAATATACAAGAAAGCTGATGATTCATGAGGTTTATTTTATATCATGCAATGTTTTGAAGTTACTAATTGTTTCAATTAGATTTTTTTAGTTGGTTCTCTAGGTAAATCATTATATCATCTTCAAAAATCAACTGTTTTATTTCCTCTTTGCTAATGCTTATTCCTTTAATTTGTAATGGTGGTCATGGAAATCCTGGTTGCATCCTGGATCCTAAAAAACTTATACCATATCCTCATTGCACACCTTATCATTTAAAAGAATTCTCCATATCTTCCTTTTCACGTCTGTGTGTGTGTGTGTGTGTATGTGTGTGTGTAAAACAGGAATGGCTCTTATATTTTGTCAAAAGTTTTTTCTGCATCTATTGAAGTAATTATATGATTTTTTGTTATACTTGTTACTGATATAGTTAAACATGCCTATAGTTTTCCTAATGTTAAACTACTTCTACATTTCTGTTATAAATATAGTGTGGCTGCGTATGATCTTTGTGTCATGTTGCTATAGTCTTCTTGCTAATATTTTATTTAAATTTTTTCCATCAATATTCATAAGGAAATTGGTCTATGGTTTTCTGTTTTGTCTCTTGCCAGTTTCAATCAACACCATATTTGTGTTCCAGAAGGAATTTTTCTAAAATGAGGTTAAGTGGTTTTTATTCCTACTCTGTTAATCTGGGCAATCTATATTTTTATAAATATTCCTTGATTTTATTTAGAACATTACTTTTATTTATATATGCTTAGGTAAAATAGTTCCTAATAATTTATTTTCTTCTCAATGTTTCTGAATTCACCTTTTTCATTTTTTATATTAGTAATTTGGTTTACTTTCTTTTTTCTTAATCAAATTAACTAACAGTTTATCTGTTTTATTGTTTCTTCAAACCAGCTCTTAGTTTTACTAATTAATTCATTTTTTAAACTTTTGAGTGTGCTAATCTCTCCTTTAATTTTCAAGATTTCCATTTTGGTGCTTAATTGGAAGTTTTAAATTTGTTTATTTTCTAGGTTGTTGTTGTTTTTTATTTTCTATGAACAATTTATTGGTTTGCTCTTTCTGACTGTTAGTGACTGAAGAGTTTAAAGATAAAAAATTTCTCCTAATTACCACTTTGGCTACATCCCACAAATTTTTGGTATATTTTATCATTGTTGTTATTATCTTTAACAAAGTTATTGTTTGTTTCTATAATTTATTCATTCTCTTGCTCATTCTTTAGGGCTCTTATTTAATTTCTAATTAATTTTTAATATTTGCTTCAAAGGCCCTTTATTGAATATATTTTATTGCATTATGGTTGGTAAAACATGAAATTAAAATATCTGTTTTTCTTCAATTGTTTGTCAGGGTTTTTGTGAATGCGCAGCTGATTATAGACATATTCCTTTCTGTCCTTTTCAGTATTCTCCAGAAGTCTAGTATATCTAACTTTTCTAAAATTTATTCAGGGTTTTATTTTGCCTTCTTTTTTTCTTTTTTCCCTCCCTCCCTCCCTCATCCTGTCCGTTCCTTCCTTTCTTCCTTCTTTCCTTCCTAGTTCAATGTATCTAGATCTAAGAGGGGTCAGTTGAGGTCCACCACTATTGTAGCTTTACTGTGTATTTCTTCCTAAAACTCATTTAACTTTTCCTGTAAGAATATATATGTTATACCATCTGGTGCATATATATTCGGTACTGATATTAATTTATAATCTATGGTAACCTTAAGCAAAATGTAGTTTCCCTATTTATCTTTTTAAATTAAGTTTATTTTTGCTTTTGCTTTGTCTGAGATCATGATTGCTATTCCTGACTTTTTTTAACTTCAGCTGAAGTCCAAGAGATTCTGTTCCATCCCTTTATTTTAACTCTATGTGTATCTTTGTGTTTCAAGTGTGTTTCTTTTAAATACTATCTTGTTGGATTCTAGTTTCTAATCTATTCTGCTATAATCTCCCATTTTATGGGTGAGCCCATCCCACTCACATTCACAATTATGATTGCTATTTTCCTCTATTCTATTTTCTTATACAAATCCCTACTCACCTAGCACAGAGTGAATGTAATAACTAAACAGTAGTTGTTTCTTTTTTACCCAGGAACCCTGAGGGTCTTCCCCTCCCAGTTTGATTTTTTTTTTATTAAAGGGGCCATCCCTTGAATAACTTAAAGAAGCCTATTCATTGAATGGGTATATTTCACTTAAAATGAGAATGTGATAAGACCTGAGCCTGAAAGGGCCAGGATCTCACATTGCATCCTGGGCCATCTCTAGTCATCCTGATGAATATCAGGCCACTGGACCCAAATGGCTCAGGAGAAGAAAGTGAGGCTGGTGACCTTGCATAGCCCTCCCTCACTCAAATCACAGTCAACTGCAAGTCATGTCATTATCTTAATGTCATGGTCCCCTTCAAGAATGAAGGACAAACACAACAACAACAACAACAACAACAATTTTCTTATACTTATCCTTCTCTCCCTCACCCTTCTTTAAGAGTCTGTTTTGCTGCTGAATAAAGCCTCCCTTAATCTATTCTCCCTCTTCCTCCCTTTTTCCTTAACTCCTTTCCTATTTGTCTTTTGGAAAAGTGGATTTCTGTTCCCACCTCTGTGTGTATGTATGTTCTTTCTTCCTTTAACCAGCTGAGATAAGAGTGAGGTTCAGATGTCATCTACTCCTCTTCTCACTGCTTCCTTCTTATTGTATAAACTCCTTTGTGTATACCTCACTTATTTGCAATAATTTTTCCTATTCTTCTTTCCCTCATCTACCAGTGCACTCCTGTTCCTCACTCTTTCCATTCTTGTTTTGAGATCATTCAAATACAACAGAATCAGAGGCCTGTTGTCTAATGAGACTTCCTCTGTGCCCATTAGTGATGATAAAGTTCTGAGGGGTTATATGTTTCATCTCCACATGTAAGAACATAAGCAGTTTAATTTTGTTTGGCATCTTATGATTTCTTACTCATGTTGACCTTTTTATGCTGCTCTCAAATCCTGTGTTTGTATATCAAATTTTCTATTGAGCTTTGATTTTTTTTTTTAAATCACAAACACTTGAAAATCCTTAATTTCATCAAAGGTACATTTTCTCACTATAGGATTATGTTCAATTTTACTGTGTTATATATTCTTTCTTTTAAGCCTAGATCCTTTGCTTTCTGGAATAACATATTCCAAACTCTCTATTCTTTTAGTGGTGGCTGCTAAATTTTGTATAATCCTGACTTTGGCTACCTGCATTCACATTCTTTTGGGCTCCTTGCAGTATTTTTCCCCCTTGTTCTATGAGCTCCAAATTTTGGCTATAATATCCTGACAGTTTTCATTTGAGGGTTTCTTTCAGGAGGTGATTAGTGGATTCTTCCAGTTTCTACTTTAACTACTGGTTCTAAGATACCCAGTCAAGTTTTCTTTTATGATTTCTTGAAATGTGATAGTTATTTTTTGGTTCTGGGTTTTCAGGTAGTCCAAAGATTCTTATATTATCTTTTCTTAATCTGCTTTTCAGATCAATTTTTTATATGAGATATTTCACACATTCTTCTATTTAATCTTTTTACTTTGTTTTATTATTTATTTTATTATATTTATTATTATATTTAATTATATTTATTATAGAGTAATTAACTGCCATTTGGTCAATTCCAAATTTAAAGGAGTTATTTTCTTCAGTATAATTTTGTAACTCTTTTTCCAAGCTATTAATTTTTCTTTGAAATCTTTCTCCCCTAGCTTTTGCCTCCTTGCCCATACTTTCTTCTAATTTCATTTTAAAAATCATTTTTAGCTCTTTCTTTAGCTCTTACTTTAATTCTTCCAGTAATTCTTGTTGGATGTGTGTCCATGCTGCATTTATCTTTCAGATTGTACTTGAAGATTTAAAAAAAATTAGTTGTCTTTTTCTGTGTTTATGTCTTGAATTTCCCTGTCACCACAGTAACTCTTTATGGTCAATTACTTTTGTTTGTTTATTTGTTATTCCAGTCTACTTTTTGACTTTAGATTTTCTATTAGTGCTGGGTTCTGTGCACCTCTGGGTTGGGGTGGTGGTGGGAGTGGGTGTCTGGCCTAAGTTTCTGTCATCATATCCTTTCAGTGCTTTCACATCTCTGACTGGGTGCCTAGAGGCTATCAGTGCTCCCAAAATGATGCTGTCCCAGAGGAGTTAGGAAGAGGGAAAGGTTTGGGAGGAAACATAATGATGTAAGTTTTAGACATGTTCGGTTTAAAATGTCTGTGGAGTATTCAGTTTGAGATAGGCATTTGCAAGTCTGGAGATTTAGAGAGAGGTTAGGGCTGGATAAGTAGATCTGAGAATCATCAGCACAGAGGGTATAATTAAATCTATGAGAACTCATGAAAGCAAAATAATATAGAAGGAGAACAGAAGATAACTGAAGAGCTCAGGCACCAGCCACCATTCGAAGACATAACCTTGATAAAGATTTAGCGAAGAAAACTGAGAAGTGGTAGTCAGATATGCAGGTGGAAAACCAGAGTAGAGAAGTGTCATGGAAGCCCAGAGAGAATACAGTATCAAGGAGAAGAAGGTATTTAACAGTATCAAAGCCTAAAGAGAGGTGAAGAAAGATGAGGATTGAAAAAAGTCCAGTAGATTTGGCAATTAAGAGATAATGGGTAACTTTGGAAAGTGCAATCTCATTTGAAGGATGAGGTTAGAAGTCATACTGTAGAAAATTAAAAAGAGTCAAAGCAAAGGAATTAGAGGGATTGGTGGTAGATGGCCTCCCCCAATTTAGCCACAAAAGGGAGGGGAGATATGAGATGTTAGCTAGTGATGATGTATTTATTAAACAGGAGTTTTTTGTGGATGGGGAGACATGGAAGTGTTTGTAAGCAATAGGCAAACAACTAGTAGACAGGAAGAGAGTGAAGTTAAGAGAATAGGGATGACAGAGGGGACAATCTGTTGGAGAAGATTGGTTGTAATGGAATAATTTGTGGATGTAAAGGGGTTAGCCTTGGCAAGAAGAAAGTCTGCCTCATTATGTGAGACAGGTGAAACAGGATAAAGGTATTTGAATGATGTGAGATGAATATGAGGTGAGAAGAGGGAGCTCTTGGCTAATGGCCTCAATTTTTTCTTCAGCAAAATATGAAGCAAGGCTCTCAACTGAGAGGGCAGGGTATGGGGGAGCCATGGCAGGTTTGAGGAAAGATGAAAAACAATTGATTGGAAAAATTACTATGGTGGATGAGGTCGTGAATTAATTAGGGAAGTGTAAAAACATTGTCTTGCCAAAATAAAAGCCCAACTGAAATTATGTAGTAAAAATTTATAATGGACTCAGTCAGCATGGTTTCTTGATTTTCTCCAGCTTCTTTGAACAGCATAGGAGGAGGAAAGGCAGATGATGATAGGCATAATCCACACCTCCCTCCATCCCATTTCCCCTCTTTCAGAAGGAATGATGCCCCGGATGAGGACTGGGTAGAAATAAACCTCCCCAGACAGTCCTTACCCAAACCAAGTTTCAAATCATACCATTTTGGTACAGGTCCAGAGGAAAGGACTTCTGGCTCTGTCCAGGATGCATTGTGATGTAATAATAGAAATGTCACTGAGCTGGGAGTTAGGGGACAGGAGCTTTTGTTTTTGTCCAACTTTGCTCTACCATTCACTAAACTCTTTGACCTTAGGTAAATCATTTGGCCTCCTTTCCTTATGGAGTTTGGAGCTAGGACGTGTCTGAGTCTTCCTGACTTCAGGTCTGGCACTCTATCCGCTGCACCACTTGCCATTGGCACATAGTAGGTGCTATAAAAATACTTGCTCCTTTTCTCTTCCTTCTCCTATTTTCTTAATCTGATGGGAATTTTGTATGTTAACCTTTAGGGGTTACTGAAGGTAGCTGGAACTGTGTCTTATTTTTTCTGGATCTCCCTGGCCCTGAGTACCCACCTTAGGTACTCAATAACTTACTGCCATTGGAGACTGACTTTGGGAGAAGGGTCTTGTCTGGATCAACTATTTCTTTAGCCCTCCTAGTCTACTACTTCTCTACATGTCTTTCTTTTCCCCTTTGGATACCCTACTCCCTTTCCAGTTGTACACCAGTGCCTGGGCTCTGGGACAAAACTATTTAATAATTTGTGAGTTCCTGCCTGGAACTTCATATTGTGAGAAGGCCCAGCCTCACTGATTACTCTTCTCTCCATTCTAGCTTGTCCCACCTTCACTAGCTGCCTGGCATTCTGGAGATGGGGATGATAAGCTGCTTGAATTCATTCCTCAATGATTAACTAACATACTCCCACCCCATGAATGCCCTCTGCATCCCAACTTTTCTTGCATAAACCTAGTTTCTTGTGCCCCCACTACACATTCCCTTATTTCTGTTTCTCTCAAGCTGATCCCACTGACTTCAAAATAAAATGAGATCTCCTACCCCTTCTACTGAGCTCCCTGAAATTCCCACTCCATAAATAACAAACTTACATCCCACCAGATGACACAGCTTCCTTGACCACTCTTTAGAACTGGTTGCACTATCACTTATACCCTTGGGTTCAATGGTGAAAGTGGAGCAGTTAAAATGCTCTTTACTCCCCATTGTTATCTCTAGACTTTTTCTCTACCACCACTGTTAATTTCTCCTCATCAATTCATGTTTATCAATCAACATTCTGGTAGCTGTTATGGATATCTAGTATACTCATGCTCTTTCCTTCCTAAAACCTCCCCTCTTCATTTTCTGCCCTCACACTAGTGGATTTGGACATACATATCGATGTTTCTTTAAACAACCAGTTCCTTACCTAGCACTACTGCCTTCTCCACCAGCTAAACACGGAAATCAAACCTCTGACCTTTCTATTGCCATTTCCGTGCTATTATTATCCTTTTATATTTGAGGAAACTGAGGGAAACTTTATCTAGGCAGATGATAATTTCTTAAAATTCACAGTTCACATGTACTCCTTCAGAAGACCAGGGACTGCTTTTGTTAGCACAGTGCTTGGCACATAGTAGTTGGTGGATAAATTTTTGTTGGCTTAAATCAACCTATTAGTATCTGTGCCTTGGGATGATTCTATACTAATACAACCTTTGAAATCTGAGGATGAATGAATGAATTAAACAACAACAAAAAGAACCAACCAAACAAAACCCTTTGTCAAGCATTTAGTGTGTACTAGGCACTGCTAGCCCCTGAGTATACAGATACAAAAGTAAGGGTGGAGTTTTAAGGGAGTCTGCAGTGATGCCTAGAAGATAAAGTGAGCCAGGTGGAGGACTTTGGGCTAGATACAGTAGGATAGTTGATTTTGTACCCGCCCATTCATCAATCAAGCCATCTCAGAACCTATGGCAGGAGTTTCAAAACTGAATTGATTACTTTCCCTGGGGAATGAGGGCTTTCCCCTCCCACTCCCCCAGTGGTCTGCTCAGGAGGTGCTGATCTG